>NC_063218.1:47242575-47545606 GCF_020740725.1 Corvus hawaiiensis | reverse complement strand
GCTTTTAACTGTTTCCTGATTTCTTGGGTCAAGTATTGAATATGATAAAGGGAAAGCAGAACAACATGATTTTATGTTTGATTCTCTCTCTTGCTGTTTTGTGAATGGAAGTGGAGAAGCACTGAAGAGGGGGGGTAGGGGAGGCAGGGATCTGAAGAGAGAAGAGGAAAAAAAAGGCTTTTCAAGGCTTTCCACTTCTGTGAATGAAAAGTTTTAAATACTGTAAAACTAATTATTTTAGGAGAAATGCATTGCTGTATTGTCTAAATGCGCAAACAAAATACTTCTTTTTACTGTAATCAGCAGAAATCATCCATCTCTATAATGTTTTGTAACCTCTTGATTAGCACAAAGTAATTTGGTACTTATCAGTCCAAAGCAAGGGGAGCATGAAATTAACTTAGGGCCAGATCTTCTTCCTTTGACAATTTCCTTTTGACATAAACAATAATTCTGTTGAATAAGTTTAAAATAGATGATAACTTTCTGATTTCTGCTGTTACAGAGTACTTCCATGTTATTCAACATGGCATTTTTCTTTGCTGCCTTTAGTTTATCCCCTCCCCGAACCTCCTGAATACTTCCTTAAATACAGCCGGTCCAGTTTAGGTGTGGTGTAACTCTCTGGCTTTCTAACTTCCTTTCAAATACAAAATTAGAATTTTTGACTTATTTTCTAGTAATACCAATAGATTAAATGATGTAGAATGTAAATGTTTCTTCTCCAGTTTTATGACAACCCACAGTGGTCTAATGAGCAGCTTCTTTTAGTTTTGAAGGCTGAACTTTTCCTCCTCAAATTGTAATATTCCCCCACTATTGTCTACAGGAGTTTGTCTTTCTGTCCTGCATCAATACACAGCCTCCCAGGCAGGGAGGCCGCACTTCTGAAACTGCCACATGGAGTCCTCAAGAGGCAGCCTGAAGCCACTGAGGAGTCATCAGCAGGGTTTCCCACTGATTATCACTCTCCTTAGTCTCCCTTGGCTTTTGTGAAGCTGGTGGAGTGCTGCTGCAGTGAAGGTCAGCTATGATAAATGAACCCTGGATGGGTTAAAAGTTGGAACACAACCTCATGTCTCCTAACAAGGTTTCCCTTCTCTAGAAATTCATGGCACATTTATGAATCTCCCTCCTTCTTCCTCCACCCTTTGTTGCATCTTAGAGAAGTATATTTTAAAGGGACATTGTTTAGAGATATTTCACTAGAAGTGAGTCACTCCACGCACAGAACTGCAGCATGTCCCAGCCTTATTGAAACAATAAGGACTTTGCACAGTGAAAATGATGCTAACAAGCTCTGGCTTTGCAATGCAAAATATATCACAACGTTTCTTGCTCCTGGTGCCTTTTCTCCCTGTTTTCCCTACAACATTAGTGGGTGCCTCCATTCAAGAGACATTTAAAAAGAGCATTTTTTGAGGCCATTTGGAAATGCCTTTCTTGATACACCTGATATCCCTACTGAAATCTAATTTGCAGTATGGGGGTTTGTAATTTCATGCTAGAACAGCATAAAATGGAAGAATAACTCATCCAGAAGGAGAGGATTATGTAACAGTAGTGAAGGAGAATCAGCAGAGACAGGGAAGATTCTTTGGAAAGTTGCTGGTTCTGCAGTGCCATATACCTGCTAATTGGTTTCAAAAAATGAGAAGACACACTGCCAAAAAGCGGAAGAAAAGAGGGAAAAAAAATCTTGGTATTAATACAGCTCACCTAAATTCACTCAGACAAAAAGGTATATATTGCAACTGAATTAAATTCTCCTCTATTACACCTGCCTTGCTTCTATGGACAAGGCGTCACTGGTGTACTCCAGGTGTTGAGAATGGGGAGTGAGACATTTGGTGTGGGATGTGCTCAGCCTGTTAGAAGTCACATAGTAGGAATTTGAGTGCTGGGAAAGCCATGACACACCACAGTAAGAGTTTGGCGTGGGAGTGTGCCGATCTAATGGAAGCTATGGACTCTGCCCCAGAAAGGACACTTATTAGCAAAGCAAAAGAATCGCCAACAGACACGGTGAAGAAACTTGGAAGACTGATGAGCTGGACTTGGAAACCTCATTAATTATTTTAACACATGGATGTTCTAAAGGTGCCACAGATCTCCACTGGAGAATAGGGTAGACAGCCCTACACAGCCTGCTTTGCTTGTCCTGGTATTGTAGTCTGTGACGATGGGACTAGTGTGAGAATAGCAATGACACTCAGTGCTGTATAGAGCTATTATATACTTTAGAGTAACATTACTTCATTAGAAATTAGCTGAGAGTTAAACAGTGCACAGAAATATATCACTTTCAAAAGAGATAAGTATTTAACACAGAAAGAGTTAAGTATTTAACACAGAGATGGAAGGCACCTTGGTAGGATTCTAGGCTGCTTCTTATCTTGAAAATACCCACAGGAGAGGCATGGAAAAAATATACTGCCAACCTAGGGTACACAACCACAGGCTCAGGCTGGAGAAAAACCAAGGATGAGAATTGTCATGGATAGGAGCAGAAGGTGTATGGAAGAGCCAAGGAGAGAGGGCTAGAGGAGCTCTGCTGCAAGAACACCCCACTAGGTCTTTGTTCACTCTACCATTTTTTTTAATGCAGTGTGAATTCTCCTTGCTGCTGCTAATGTTATGGGGATTGCTGTTTTATCTATCTATGCACCATGATTTCCATGTTTGTCTCCTAAATGGCTACTGTTATCTAAGAATCTCATGTACAGTTCAGCTGGAATTGCTCTAACATGCAGAATGCTATGTCACCTAAAAATGGGGTCACTTCACTGTTCATAACAGCTCTCCGAACATTCATTCAGTAAATACACCAAAAGCATCAGTCCTACCTGGTGCCTTTCACCACTTTCCATTAAACACTTTCCTGTTTTGAAAAATGCTTTATTTCTGTGCACTGTTTAATTCTCAACTGATTTCTAATGAAATAATTTTACCCTGAATCTCTTAATTTTCTTAAAACACCTTCTGATACCTTTTTTCCACAACATCTTGCAAGCAAGGGCCACCCAGTAGGAGCAGGCAGTTTGGAACCATGGAATAGTGACAACCATACTATGTCACACTTGGACAAGCTGGAGGCTGTCAGAATACAGCACTGTCCTGCCACCTTGACCATGCTTTCTTCCCCTAACATATAAACCTCTCTGGTTAATAAATTGTCTTTCAAAAATGAAAACTTACAAAATAAAAGATGGCACTGCAGAAAAACAGTAGCAGAGCTGGATATTGGAAATTGGAATCTACTGAAAGAAAGTGAAGATTTCAAGGATGAGTTCAGATGACTGCAAGCCAGTGCAAACTGTTTGAAGACATCAGTAGAAGACCTACACAGAGAAGTGGATGATGCCAGGGACACACTGAAAAACAAAGACAACAAAATCAAACAATTAGAACTGCAGAGTAAAAATTTGGATTAAATCAATGAACAGCTGAAGGCAGAGATCATGGAAATGTCCTGCCATATTCTTCCATACTAAGATAATAAAATGTAGTAAAAGATGGATATATTAGAAGCAAGAAGTAGGTTTGAAAATAAGAGACATATGGAATGCTTGCAAATCACACTGAGACTGAAAGAGAAACTGTATGAGCAAGAAAAACTCGGAGCCCGCCAGTTAAGGAACATATTAGAAGAACTTTACAAGCTCAGGGAAGTTCAGAGGAATTGGATTCTGCAAGTGAAAGGACAACTGTAAGAATTAGCTAAGATACACTTTTGGCAGTAGTGATAAGAACAGATCCTGGGCATTTGCTCCCTTATTGCGTAAGCATGCTGAAGCCAAGCTTCTGGAGACTTTCTCTCTGTGCTTAAAACACAACATGTCTTCTGTTACATTTGGAATATCTCAAAGGCTTTACTGATAGTAACCGTTTGCTTTGGACTTTCCTGTTACTATTTAATCAGTAACAACATTCTACTATGTTTGGTATACTGGTGCAAATCCTTATCCATACTTCAGCTTTAAAAATGGACTATTATCATCTTAGGAATAAAGGCTCTGCAGAGCTGCCCACATCCATTTAGTAATTTTTCCTTGTACAGGTTCTGACTATGATAGAGTTAAATTTCCTCACAATAGCTTGTGTGATGTTACATTTTAGATTTTCAGTTAAAACAGGGATTTTTCATTACCACTGAGCAGTGTTTACACAGTGTCACGGCCTTTTCTGCTTCTCATACTACCTCGCCAGTGACAAGGCTGGGGGTGCAAAAGAAACTGGGAGGGGACACAGCTGGGACAGCTGACCCAAACTGACCCAAGGGATGTCTCACACCACATGAGGCCATGCTCAGCAGTAAAACTGGGAGTTGGGGATGGAGGCTGGCATGAGCTGCCATTTCTCAGGGCTGGGCATCAGTCAGTGGTGAGCAAGTGTTTTCTTCTGGATCACTTTTTAAACTTGGTTTTATTTATTGTGGGTTTTTTTCCCCCTCTCTTTGTTGTTTGTACTTCTTTTCCCAATCCCCTTTTTTAAAAAAATAGATTTCCTTTATCTCAATGCACCAGTTTTCTCACTTTTACCCTTCTGATTCTACCCTTAATCCTACTAGGGCAGAAGTGAAAAAGCAGCTGTGTGTTGCTCAGCTGTGTTGGGGAAGATGAAACAGGAAAGCCTTATAAATATGATTGCCTGACAAAAGATTTTGGGAATATGAAAACTACAGGCAACATCGAAATGAAAGCCACTTTTGAAATACCAAGTCTTAGTTACTGAACAACTGGAAAACAATGGTATGGACGACTGAAGGTAATCCCCTCTTGATTGAACAATACCCTCTGCTTGCAGGCAGGTCCAAGGGTCAGAGCAGACCCTACTAGCTCAGCAGAAGGGGTCCAAAGAGTAGTTTTTAGAAGTTAAGATGTAACACTCTATGGTAATATAAGAACTCTTATAGGCTGCATGTAAATGCTATAGGATTTGTATCTTGTATTAGATTGGTTAGTGACAATTAGAATATTCAGTACAGAAGATGATTTATTGTATTGTAACCAGGACTTCAGACACTCTCTCTCTTACACACTCTTACTACTTCTTCTTCACTCTCATTCCTCTCGCTCTCTCTCTCTCTTTACTTACCCGCTTACTCTCTTGCTCTCCTGGGCCTGCTCAGAGCTGCAGCTGGCAGCTCTAAGCAGTGCCCCTATACCCACGCCCTTTGCAATAAACCGCATGTTCCAAGATCTGACTATAGAGATGTCTCGTCACCGTCCATCCCGACCGTCCGACCCACCAAGCTCCCACAAGCTGCCTACTAGGGTGAAACCATGCCATCCCTTCTGGCATTAATACAGGAGTTCATATGGAGTGTTTTTAGAAATCAAGTTAACTTTAGGTTCTGAGGATAGGTTTGGGTTTTTTTCAATTTGTTTGTTAAGTGTGAATATATTTTATAGTATATAGCTGCACATAGTAAAAACCCGACAGAGAACTCACTGCTTCAGGCAAAGGAGGCAAAAACCCACAGTTTGTGCTAATCTGACTGAAAGTGGGCAATGTACAGGGCTTCATCCAGAATCCTGGAATCCATTTCCCTACTAGATTGTCAGCTTCTAAGTTTTTTCACTTACGGATCACACTGCAGATTGCAGAGTATATATTTTCTCCAGATTTTGAGAAAGAGCATGGAGGAACTTAAAGATTTGGGAGGGCATGTTAGTTTAGGCTGGTCAAGAAGGGCTTTCATTAGTAGACATGAATTCAGGCAGTGCATATTTACATTTGGCTAAACACTTTTGTTTGTGCATCTAGACACAATTGCCAGTGGAACATTTAAAATAAAAATAAATAAATACATGTCATTTTTGTGGATGTAAAGTTAAATCCTAAAGACTAACATGGCAGCTGGCCAACTGGTAATCATGCGAGTTATCCCCGACATTTATGCACAAAGCAGGTAGACGATGCTTGCCAGCAGAAACTGGCAAACAAAAAGTTCACTGAACAAATATGATAAAGGGGAAAAAATTCTGAGATGGTGAAGGGAAAGCTGTGATTCCAGCACATCATTTTCATTGCAACTCGTAGCAGTGGCAGTGGAGAAAATTTCAGAGATGAAAAGCCTAGAACAACCCCTTAATCTCTTTTGTGCCTCTCCTGTGTGACAAGACACCCTTTGAAATCGGAAAGAGATACAGTCTAGATGAGGGAAGGTTGAGCATAAAGAGATTGGGCAACACTCAGAGGTAAGATGAAGTCAGAACAAAGAATTTAAGATGCTGCACTGTGACTCAGAGGAGCTAAATTTTCTTCCTGCATCCTTCCTCCTTTTCCTCTGGGAAGTCACTTAATCTCTCCATATCTTGGTTCCCCAACTGAATAATGAGGCAGTAATATTAAATAGTGTGTTTATTTTCATACTTGAGAGCATTTGTTTGTTTGTTTGTCTTAAACAAGAAAAATTTTACAGAACTGAAGGAAGGAATGATATGGTAAGTGTTGAAAGAACAAAGTGGAGGGGGCAAAAAGGAGTTGTGGCAAAGGCTGATGGTAGAAATCTCTTACTCTGGATCAACAGCATCAGTCAGAACAGTTTCTGTACACAGAAAAATTGTTTAATCAGAGAAAATGCCTGGTACAATTAGAACCCAATCTAAATAGAGACCTTTAAGTACTATTGTTATGGGATAATACTGAGATGTGAACTGCCTGTACAGAGTTGCCGAGGTAATCTGGACTGTACTACCTGGTATTCATTGACAATTGCACCTAGGCAATGCCAGACTGATGGTACCTAATTCTTCTTGCCCAGGGCCACAGGGAAAGCTATGAGAAAAACAAAGGTTCAGTAGCGTCAAAGTTAAAAAGGAAAAATGGTCACAAAGAAAGGGTTCCAGAAATATGTCCTGAGAAGAGTTACAGAAGATTACTCTGAGGTAGATAGCTTTGTCACCCTCATTTTTCAACAGATCTTCCCAACTAGCTTCAGCTGCTGTCCTGTATCCATAACACACGTGAAACCTGAGGGTGGCTTACATAAAACTTCAGAGGCTTCTGTAGGAGCCAACAGCAGTATTAGGGCTTGCAAATATATTATACAGCATAAAATTGTTACTTCATGCAACATGTAAATGTTTGGTGAATTCTGCAGAGCGAAAACAAATCTTACTCTGATTTTGATAAACTATTTCAAGAGCAGTATTTGCAGGTCATAATAAAATCAGTTTTTTTCTGGTAAACCATGGATAAAGGACAAGAAAGAAGAAAAATCATATATGCAGCACTGTCCTTTCTACAGTTGGCAGTCTTTATGAATGATGTATAAAGGCTCAGATAATCCTATGATGTTTCTCTCTTCCCCATCTATTTTTTTAGGAAAAAAACAAACGGAAAGAAAATCATGTGCTTGGTTATCACATAAAAAAGCAAAGTTGTATTTTTAATTCACACATTTTTTGTGCTCTGAATATAGCTGTAGGGCTGGATTCCTGCAGGGGAAATCTCTATAATTACAGTCAGGTGACACTACCTTCGTGTTGAAGGCATCAATATGTGCCAGGAAGTGCTACACGATGCTATAAGCAGCAGACGGGAAGCCAAGGAAAAAGTGACTTGAAACAGGTACATGAGCATATGTGTTATACAGATCTGTTATATCTGTGTGTCATACAAACTTTTACTTTCTTTACAGTTTATTAGAACTTTGGTTAAATCCACACTTAGAGCAGCAATTCACTGCATATGCAGTATGTATATTACATGTTGCAGTAAGTGCTGAAGACCTTGGCCAAAAGGACCTTTTGTCCTAAACACTCTGTCCATGGTGACAGACCACCCTGCCCTTAAGCATGCAGAATTGTAACACTCAACAGGTGCGTTAATGTTACCTTGGAAGTGGAGAGGCAGTGCGGAGAAATCAAACCACTCACTGAGATCATAGAGCCTATAGAAACTGAACTTAGATCTTCAGCAAGTCTAAGAAGATGCCTATTTCTCTTGTGTTTAAAGCAATTAGCTTTAAACACAAGACAAGTATCTCGTTAGAAGTCTCCTTGGCAGGGAGAAATTAATTTTCTTCTTCATTCTCATACTTAAGTGACTGAACACTAAGGTGACACTTTATATGGTGACACCTAATAATCAGTGAACAGACGTAGGAGTTGGGAAATGCTTGAAATATTTAGCTGCAGATGTCGACTTGTCCAGTCCTGATGTTTGAGAATGCTCAAGCTGACTCAGTATCTAATTGCTTTACCTCAGCACTGTCTCTCATGCCATAAAAACTTTGAAGTTGTTGGAAAAAAACAAGGTAAAAAGCTGCTGAATGTGCTGCATTTTCAGAGGTGCTGCACTCCTGCAGCTCCTATTGACCTCCCTGAGGCTGAGCTAAGGCAGCTCAGCAGAGAAGCAAAACTGCTGTTCCTCCCTGGAAAGAGCTCCAGACCCTCTTTGTACATCCATGCTGACTTCAGAGGAGGCTGAGGATCTGACCACACAGAAACCAGAGCCACTACATACAAAATTCTCTCTGCAGGCACTGAGTGTATTCTGTGCAACTTGCCCTGTCCCCTACAACCTGTCACATTCAGCAAGAAATACTCTGAAGGAAAGATGGAAATAGTAAATCAGGCTATTGAATTATTCGAAAATAATATTTTCCAAAGGGAATATAGGCTACAGACTTTTAAGAAGATGGGACTTTAGGGCTGAGAAGTGTATCTAGCGTGGCAATGTGGTAATGAAGTTAGTTCTGCACTGTTTGGAAAACAGCAAATTTCCTTGCAACGTTTGTAATTAAACATCTAACAGAAAATAATGATTTCCTTGCAGGCAGTTAGGCACCAAATATAAAGACATAGGGGAAGAGCCAAGCAGGGAAAGAACCTACGAAATATCACTAGTGAAAGCCACTGATACTGCAGGGCCCTCATAATATTAACTGTTAATTATAAAAACTAGTATCTATAAAACTGAAATACCCAATAGGAGAAAGTATGCCATTTAACATGCAGAAATCCTTTTACACACAGAAAATTGATGCCTCTTCTGTCAGAAATGGCAGCTGGAAAGAGGAGAAAGCATATTGATCTGCATGTATATGATGTGATAGAGGAGAATCAACAAAGCAGCTAAATTACAAAGGAGAAAAACTATGCTCTGCTGGAAATATGAGTAAAGATTTCTATAATGAACTTGTCTAAGTAGAAAAGCAATGTTTGCTTGCCTGGGGATGGAGTGGGAACGAAATAATTTCTTCCCAGAAGTTCACTACTTAAGAATTAAAAAATTTGTACAACTTCTGCCTACACAAAATACTAGATCAAATGGAAAATATATGAAAAAATTGACTATGATTTGGAATTTTGAAAAAAATTTGGCTTTTTAGAATTACTCTAAAACAACATTCTTACCATTTTGAAGGAAGTTGTCATTTCTTCTGTCATTTCCCTCTTATTTTTCATTGTTTCTTCCCTTCTATGTCCTTATTTACATTTTGGTGAGGAGAAATTGGATGAATGGACAAAACCAATCCCTTCATTTTTCTATGTATTTATTTTCGGAGAGGACAAGAAAAAAATGAAATAAATACACAGAAATTTGTACAGCACATGAACAGGATGCCTATAACATCTATTCCCAGCCTGGCATGCTACTAGGCATAAATAAGGATATCATAACTGACAATGCTGCAAGTCCTCCTTTAGTGAGACTAGAATGCCAAAATCTATGTTGCTTTAGTCTTCATTTTCAAATAATGACTTCTAATGTCTGTATTTTTTAAAATGAGGCAGCATGGAATCCTCCTGTTTGAAAAATAATGTAGATTAAAAAAGGATAATCTGATTAAATAAAAAAGATGTGGAAATTTCATTTGCTAGACTTACCTCTAGATAAGAGAGCAGCTTGTTTTTAACAAACCAACAAACACGTTGATTTATTACAGTTACTGTGGGTAGGTATTTTTGCCAACAAAACATAACAGGTATATATTGTATAACAACACCAAGAGGAGTTGAGAGGATGCAACTTAATAAAAACAAACAGGTCTAAACACTTAGACAAGAATAATGAACTGCAGAAACATAAGATGAGGAAGAACAAGTTAAATAATTGCATGTCAGAAAGAGATGTGGATGTTAACAACGTTATGCTGCTGTAAAAAAGGCAAGTCCTTATTGCAATTTATAGCCTGTGTTATCATCTACAAAACATTTAGCAATTCTTCAGCTCTCCTTGAAGCTGTCTGTGGACAGCTGTACATTTGAGCTGGGATGGGACAGCCAATTTTGGACACTTCAGGGAAGGTAGGGTCCTACTGGGAAAAAACCAGAGGAATACAACAATAATTATCAGGCTTCATAAAGGTATACTTATTAGAAAAGGCTGAAGGAATTGGGATAGGTTTCATCTGACATTTCTCTGAATAACTGAACTTCAGAGAAAAGAAATCTAAGAGGTAAAACAATAGCAGCTTTCAAATATATAAAAGGTAATTTCAGTAAGAGGAACACGTGGTTTTCTGTGTCTGCTGTGCACAGGACAGAGACATTTTGCTCCTCTAACTGTTTGCTCATCTCTTTTGAAGTGCTGTCTGGAAATGGACATGTTACCAAAATAATACTAAATACAGTTTTGCACTGCTACAATTTCACTGGTGCACTAAAAATACACTTAAAAAATACAATTTGGGAAAAGTATGGCAGAACTGGAGAAAAAGGAGAAAGTCTTCTTATGATTGTAGATTGCTCTCCTCCTCTGAAGAAGCTGGTGTCTGAAATTGTTTTCAAAGAACCTTCTCCTCACCTCTGTGCTGAATGAACCGACAGAAAAGCCTTGCACAAACCTGATTTGAAATTAAATAACTCCCATTTTGGAGGGAACTGTGTGATGAAGATGTAGTTATAAAATAAATAATGATTCAGCTCTAACTTTCAATTTTGTCCTTATTAAGTTGCTCAACCAGGTGTTGAAGCCAATAGAATTTGCTTTTCCTCTGCTGGAAAGCTATTTTGAGTGCAGCGTGACTGAAGAATAGCCACTTATTAGCTGCTCGGCAGTGCTCTTGGCCTTGCTGCTAGAATCCACCACAATTGCTCCAACAATGCTTTTGCCAATACTCATCTGGCTCAATCAGCAGCTCTAACACTGGAGTATGAAATTCTGCAGTGGTTGTGAGGGTGGTAAGCTGCCTACTGTTTAACAGCTCTGCTTCATGGTGCGGTCAGGAGGGAGGCAGCACTGATTTTGATCTTCAGTCTGTATTTAATTGTTCCTCTCTTCAATTTATTCTCTTCTAGTCTCAGTGCAGGATCCATCCTGACTGAAACTCCTGGGTAATGTTGTTGTGTGCTGTTACGGAGCTGCCATATTTCATGCTGGAGCTATCTTTCCTCCGTGATAGGGGATGTAATTCTTCTGCATCCCAACTGGACTGTGAGGATTAATTAAAGTTTGCAATGCACTGTGAGTACCTTGTATGCCATTGAAGTGGAAATTATTGTTTGTTACAGCTGGTCCGAGCACCATCTGGGATTTCCATGTTCCTGTCTCAGCTCAGCCGTACATTACGAAGCTTGATCTGGCACCCTGAACAAAAGATTAGCGTTGCAGTCTCTAGTTCTGTGTTTGGGGTTGTGTCCAGCCCCTGTGCAAGTCTGCATACATCCCAACAGGCTGCGCTCAGCACACCAGGACTCCAAGGGCTTTTCTATAGCTGTAAGCCTGAGACATCCCTTTCCTTTTTCAGCACTTGAACTCTGGTATGGGTTTGACCTTCTCCACTGTCATCCCTGCCTGCAATTAACTTTAAGTCAGCTTGGCAAGACTGTGTAAGAAATGACGGTGGAATTGGGCTCTGTATTTCACAAAAGATGTTTTTTCCGATGCAACAGAATTGTCCCTATCTGTGGCATCTAAAGTCCTATGGGAACATGGCAAAAAAGGTCTGATACTGCCTGAGATCCAAGCCAGTAGCGGAAGTGATGCAGAGCCATCCCACAGTACTCCTGTATGCTCACAATACCTACAGAATTTAACCCAAAACCTGTTTTGCCAGTTCACTGTGAGATCCCCTGCAGGGCCAGGGGAATATCTCTGAAATAGACAAACCCCAACTGTGATTTATTACTCTGCTTCTATGCACCAGCTTTTGCACAGCTAAGAGTTTAAAACCTTCTTGTGACTTCACTGTTCTTGTCAGCCACAATAAGCCAATGGAGTTAAATGACTGTGGAAATTCCCCCAGTATCAAGAGAGATACTCAAAATGGCGTAAAATGCAACCACCCAACTCACTGTGAGCCTTCCCTGGGGAACAGATGAAGTAACAAAGAGTTTGATGTTTACTTCCTAACTGAAGGATTCTAAAACATATCTTACCTAAAAAACTGGGAGACTTGACCTTCCTAAGAGTGCACTATTTTCACAGAGGTACAAATGTAGTTCTCTCACCACACTAACTACTTACATTTACATATTTAAAGTGCCATCTGACAGGTTTCAGTTTTAGAGTCAGACACCAATGCTGAGTGCTAAATAAACACCTAATGAAAGTCAGACATTATCCACCTGAGATTCGTGTTCCCTCACTTCCCCCATAGCATCAGACTCTCCTCAGTCTTTGAAATGTCCCTTCTGGGTTTCTGAACAAGCTCAGAATTAATTTGGCAGGAACTGTTGCAACTGTTCCTCAGTGAAGGCAGCATCATGTGCATTACTTCCCTCCTCTGCCACCTTGAGACACTGGTTTCTGATTTTATAAAGAAAAGCTTAGGTGCTATCTGCACTTTCACATTCTGGAGCCAGTCTAGGAGAAATGTCTATTTGATGATTTTCAAGCAATCCCATTATGTGGATGTGTATTTGTTTGCCTCTACACATCTACAACCAGCTGTCTGGTTTAAATCAATTTTTACCTAATGTCTTTGGAGATATTAAGTGCTTAAAAATTCATAAAAAGAGGCAAATGGGCCTATCAAAAATCTGAAGGGTAGATGAAGAACTGGGAACAACAGAGCAGAGACTGGAAATGAGAATGAAAGAATCATACAGGAGAAATTGATGTCTAAATGTTTATTACAAGATAAACGCAATTTATTGTCATTAGAGCTTCTTTGATTACCTTTCAACCTTTTCTTAACGATGCCCATATGTTGCAAATAAGAAGGTTTTATGACTTTTGTTCTCTCACCTTTCCCACGGCTTACATTCCCTCTTTAATTACGACGCTGACACCAGAGGCGCCGCCGACTGTTTTTGCCTGCCTGTTTGCGATGAGCCCCGGTGGGAGCCAACCCGCCTGTCCCCGGTCGGAGCCCGCCTGGCGTTCCGGAGATGTGCGCCAGGTGGCGATGTCGCCACTGCCGTGCCGCTTCCAGGCCACATGCAGGCACCGGTTCAAGGACCGGGGGAAGCTTGTTTAACAGCAAATCCTTGAAAAAATGCTTAAAACGGCTCAAAATGGTGAATAAAAGTAAGTTTTTAGATTCTATGTGGGTTTCCTGATAACAGTAACAAAACAGGAAAATAAAAAATGAAGTTAGAAAGTGTCAGCACAGTCAGGAAGGGACAATGCTCGCTTTAGTCACTGGGCATCTCTGTACAGGGAAAAATCTCAAGAATTTCTGAGTAATTATTACTATTTTTTTCCTGTTGATACAAATTCCATTCTTCTCCTGTCCGATTTCTTTGAAATTATTGCGACTAGATGAGGTCTTGGAATGAAATCCATGGTGAGTAAAACTAACTGCTCATGACTCACCCGAAACTAATTTCATAGCCTGTGTTGTTATAGGTGTAAGAATTATGTGGCAATGAAGCTTGTTAACAGTCTTTTCCCTCCATCCTGCCCTCACGATGTCAAGACTGTAATGTCATAATAATGTCAAGACTTTCTCCCTGCAGAGGAAGACTTGGGGATGATGGTTGATGACAAACTGAACATGAGCTGGCAGCGTGTGCTAAGCCAACCATGTCCTGGGCTGCATCAAAAGGAGTGTGGCCAGCAGGGTGAGGGAATTGACTCTCACCCTCTACTCCACTGTTGTGAGACCCCATCTGGAGTACTGCACACACCTCTGGTGTCCCCAGCATAAGAAGGACATGGAACTGTTGGAGCAAGTCCAGAGAGGAGTCATGAAATTGATAAGGGGACTGAAGCACCTGCCCTACAAAGACAGGCTGAAAAATTGGGGGCTGTTCAGCCTGGAGAAGAGAATGTTGTGAGGAGACCTAACAGCAACGTTCTGGTATCTGAAGGGGGCCTACAGGGAAGCTGGACAGGGACTCCTTGTGAGGAACTGTAGTGACAGGACAAAGACTAATGGGTACAAACTGAAAGAAGGGAAATTTAGCCTACATATCAGGAAGAAATTCTTTACTGTAGGGGTGATGAGGCACTGAACAGGTTGCCCAGAGAAGCTGTGGGTGCCCCATCCCTGGCAGTGTTCAAAGTTGATTGGATGGAGCTCTGAACACCCTGGTCTAGTGGGAGGTGTCCCTGCCATGCCAGGGGGGGTTGGAACTGGATGAGCTTTAAGGCCCATTCAAACCCCGTAACATTCTATGATTCCATGAAGTAAAAAAGATGAGGCTGTTCCCACTGCAAGACGTTAGTGTAGAGGGAAGAAAAAAAAAAAAAAAAGAAAAAAAAAGCTGGTGCTATATTTGGAGCGTTCCTAATTGCACTGTTCTATTTCCAGCTGCCGAAATCCGCGCTAGAATTTTAATTAAAGGCTAAAATTGTGCAGCAGATCCTGACAACAGGAAACAGCCCTAACAACGGGAAACAGTTATGTTATTTAAATAGGCTTTGAAATAGTCAGTTTTTATCTTCCGAAGCAGCACTCGGATGAATATTAAAGCTGCTTTTGTTCTCCTGAAAAGGGCTGCGCTTGCTCAGCAAGCGCTGGGGAGCCACTGGGGCCAGGCCAGGGGGCCCTTTCCCACACGGCCCCCACGGCTGCCAGAGGGGGGACGGGGAGCGCCCCGCGGGCCTCACACCGCCCTCGCGGTCCGCGGGCTGCCTCGGGCGTGCAGGATCAGCGCCCCCGGCTCAAGATGGCGGCCCCAGGCGCCGCGCCCGCCCCGCCGCAGCGCCGCGGCGACCCCTACCGGCCGCGGCGCCCCCGGCAGCGCCGCGCTCCCTGCGGCGGCCGCAGAGCGGGACAGCGCATGCGCGGGACGGCTCCCCGCCCCTCGCGGTACGTGAAGAGGCGCGTGCGCAAGAGGGCGCCGCTGCGCTGCCCCGGGGGCGGGGCCGGGCGGGTCAGGTGACGCGGGGCTCGCGCTGAGTGACGGGCGGCGGGACCGGGATCTCGGTTGGGAGCGGCGTCGGCGGCCTGGCGGGGCGGGAGGAGGACGGGGAGGAGGAGGAAGGGTCGCGGCCCCGGCCCCGGCGAGGCGCCATGGCGACCACCGTCACCACCCAGCGGGGCCCGGTGAGTGCTGTGGACGCGGCCCCGCCGCCGGGCCCGCTCAGGGGTATCTCCTGTTACCGCTCGCCGTGCTGGGCGGGTGAGGCCCGTCTTGGAGACCCAGATGGGCCTGCCCGGCCTCTGCCAGGGCCCCTGTGGGAGGGAGACTCCGCGTCTCCCACCCTGCCGCAGCTCCGGCCGCGCTGGAGGCGGGAGAAGAAAAGCCCTCTCATCTTCTCTAGGCTGCCGGGGTGCGGGGGAGGGAAGTCTGCCTCGTCTCCCGGTTCCAAAGCCTGCGAAGAGGCTTTGGGGAAGGGGAGGGGAAAATCCCTCCTAACTGCGCGGAGTCCTTGAGGCGGCTGTCCTGCCCGTTCTTTGTCCAGAGGCCTTTCCAAGGAGGGAACGACTTACACTGAACCGGAGATAAACCGCTTTCCCTTGGAAGCAGAGCGTAGCTCCCTGTGCTCGCGGCTCGGCGGGGCACGGTCGGGCCGCTGTCCCTGGAGCTGCCGCCTGAAAGCTGGAACGACGCATCCAGTGTACGATGTAGGCGTGCGTGTTGGACGGGAGCTGAGCCGTCGTAAAACTAATTTACCAGCCTTCTGGGAGGTAGTGCTGACAGTTTATTGGGAATATGTTAGTGTCTGGTTTTGCCCAGGGTTAGTCGTACCTCACATCGGGGTGTCCTACATGTGTGGTGTTACAACATTAGCTTTCGGCAGATACGCTGTTCCTTTCTGTTCCTCCTCTCTGAAAGGATCTAGTAGTCATTGACAGTATGATACTGCTTTTGGTGAAACGAGGGTTTTTTAAAAAAACAATAAATTTGCACTGCTGTATTTTTTTATGTAGAAACAGCTACTCTTTTTTTTTTTATCTATGCAGTCTTGTAGAAAGAACAGCAAGGTGAATTACTGCTAGTCTTGAAAAATTGTATTGCTGTCAGTTATCTTATGACAGTAATATGATATGGTCATCAATTTTATTCATTAAAGTGCCTTATTTGTCTTTATCATAACTGCCTAGTCTTTCTTGAATGTTTTAAAGGAGCTACATCTCACCCTTAGAATGTTACTCCTCTAGATGTCTTGTTCTAGAATTTCCCAGGTACTCCTGTATAATCTCTTTGCAATCTTTTGTTTCCTAAACTTGATTGAAGCCTGACCAGTGGAAAGGCATATGATGATTTATCTCATGCAAGTTTAGGTTTCTGGGCCTCAGGTTTTGGGGTTTTTTTTTAATATGTTCCTAGTGTTGTTGTACATGCTTTTCTTCCTTACCCACTTTAGAGATTTGAACGTTTTCAAATGAATGAAATATGCAATTATGCATATTAAGCGGCCATTCACAGCTGGGGGTGTTGATATGGTACATGCCAGCCTTTCTTAATTCTCTCCAGGGAGGAAGATAGAATTCTACTTGTTTCCATATATGCAACTGCATTGCAAATGAATAGCCACTAAATGGTGCTAAAGGATTGGGAACCACTTTTTTCTGTATTGCTGGAGAGAACAGTTCAGTCTTTCTGTTTGAACAAGCAGTAAAATATTCAAGGTTGTTTCATGTGGGTAAGAAAATAAAGTGGGCTGTTGCTAGTCTTATACCTGCATTTTCTGGTTTGTGATGCTGCTTACTTGGCGCGCAGTTAAAAGTTCTGATTGCTATTTAGTTTTCCAGATGAAACAGAATTCATCCTGTCTGTTACTGTAAATACTCTGCTAGAACATAGATATCTCTGGCCCTTTTCAGGATGTTATGGAATTAGCATATTTTCACATTTTGTAACCTGTTGTGAGCAAAACAGCTTTTTAAATCTAAACTGTAACTGAATATGTAAGGGCTGCTAAGTAATATCTTTTACAAGTGAGAGTATTAATAAATAGTTTGACCAGGCTTTAGATTAAGACTGAGCCACCAAAACTTTGTGGTTCCTTAGCTAGTGAATCATACCCAAAATTACTCTCCATGGTTATCCACCATGCTGGCAAATATGTCAGGTCCTTCAACATTACATCAAGCACCAACTGCATAGATTTCTGCTCCTAATTTTCCTAATAATCACTACTCTGATGAGTAATGACTCTGATGAGTTTTTTCTTGAGACTCTTCAAAACTTTTTATGGGCCCTTGTCAAAAGTTCCTTTCCAGCTTTCTTGTAGGCTCCTTCAGGGACTGGGAGGTGCTCTGTGGTCTCCCTGGAGGCTTCACTTCTCCAGGCGTAGACACAGATGTCATATGGATACTCATTCTGTCTTTAATTTTTAACTCGTATTTGTATACCATAGTTCGTGCCATACTTTGCAGGTATTTTTAACCCTTCCTTTTTTCCTGTGAGATCTGCTCCATTTCAGTTCAACAATTGAGATCTCCTTTCTTTTTGTGTTGCACCTCAGAGGAGAACCTGGGTCTGTTTCTTAATGACTTGCTCACAGAGACCAGAAAGCTGCTACAAGGTGCATTCTAACTTTCTTCTATTCTAAGCAAATCCTCAGCCTGTCCTCACAAGTGCTTCAGCCCTTTTCATGGGCCTTCTTGGTGGGTCTTTGCTGGGCTCCCTGAAGTTCATCATTTTTTGTGTACTGTTGGGCCCCAAACCATCGCAGTGTTCCAGGTGTGGTCCAGCAGTTGTTTCCTTTCCTCAGCCCACTGGCTGGATTCTTGTTGATCCAGTGTAGTCTTCTGTTAGGATTCATTGCTGCAAGAGTCCTCTGCTCATCCATGTTTTGCTTGCCCTCTACCTCTGTAGAGATACAGGCAGTCCTGCCAGTTGTTCTCCAGTCTGTTCTGGTGCCAGGGATTTTTCTGGCCAAAGTACAGGTCTTTGTGCTTGTTGAAATTCATGAGATTCCTGCCAGTGAATTCTTCTGTCTCTCCGGTTGGTACTGCTGTCAATTATACCAGTCATTTCTCCCAAAATTTAATGTCATCCTCAAAACTGGTAAGGATACCTTCTGTCTTCGCCTTTGGTTACTGAGGAAAAATATTAGACACATAAGTTAGTTTCAGTACAGACCTCTGAACAGCTTTACTTTTAACCAACCTCCAGTGTCGTTAACCACTGAATTTCATCTTCTGAGCTCAGTGCCTCAGCCAGCTTTTCATCCATGCAGTAGTCCACCCAATTCAGATTGTAATGATCCAGCTTTGATACCTTCTGCACTTTCCTTAGTCATACATTCTTGTATTGGAGAAGGCAGATGGCTCATCAGCTTTTTATTCTTTTAAAGCCTTGGTAAAGACTGGCTATTCCTAGTCCCCATTTGGTTTTTTTCCTTCATGTGTCAAGGAATGTCTTCCAGAAGCACTTGCTCCATTAATTTCTTAGTGACTGAGGTGAAGCTGACCTGCCTGTGGTTCCTCAGGTCATCCTTCTTGCCCTTTGGAAAGATGGGTATGAGATTTGTCTTTCTCCTGTTATAGGGGAGTTCCTCTAATCTCCATGACCTTTCAAAGGTGTTAGAGAGCAGCCTTGAACAAATATCAGCTCTTTCAGGACCTCTGGATGCTTCCTATCTGGTACCAATTTTTTCTTCAGGGTGCAAAACATAGAATAATAGTTCAAAATTCTGTCTCATTCACTTTTTCTTTCTTAAAGACAGTAAAACTATTTAAAGGAGAATAGTAAGAACTTTTTTGAGTAGTTAGGTGTTTAAAGCTCTTTGATGTTTTGAAGAAGTTTCATGTTAGACTTCCTTGGTAATTGCTAGTGTGGAAACCTTAATTATGGTTCCCTGAGTGTCGGGGTAAATGTTTCTGTAACTTGGGGCATTTGTGGCTGTCCTTGGCTCTGTATCCCTTTCCCTCCTTTACACAGGTGCCAGAACTTGCAGGATCAGTGAGTTAAGTGTTCTGACCACTTCCCTCCCATTCCCTTTACCCCCAACCCTTGTTTCACTTTCTTCTGATCAGGCCTCTACACTGACCCACTTTACAACTCTCTGGCACCATTTCATGTTGCATAAGAAACAGGAAGGTGAGACCGAGACAGCCCCATCCTCAGTTACATCAAATAGCTGTAGAACATCACACCACATTCAGTTTCAAGAAGCTGAGATGCAGTTTTTGTACCTGCAGTACTCTGCTTTGAAGATCCACAAAACTACCTCTTAGGTGGTTGTAGCAGATGGGAAGGGCAATACTATTCTGTTTATAGATAATCCATATTTATGATAAGCAATGCTGTCAATAAAGTTTATTAGGAAGTGATTATAAGACAGTCTTATTTTTTAATGACTGCCTGCTCAACATTTGTCTTCTGAATTGTGTCTGTCCTATCCCTGTCCTGTTCCTAAATGGAATTAATTTTTTGTTCTGCAGCTAGTGACAGAACACGCTTGAATGTCACATTCTTTCTGAAGTGCTCTTATAGTAGAGGGAAGTGCGTTTGTTTCAAAGTGGTTGTGGAGTAGGATCAGTGACACAAGCTTGTCGTATGTGTTCTCCTTGCTGTTAAAATAAAGACTGTGGTTGAATTCTGGTTACATAACTTTGTATTTTTAATTCAGGTTGGGAGGTGGCAATTATGTGCCTGCTTTTGAATGTTTTGAGGAAGATGTAAATTGACCTGTTTTCTTTACAGATAAAAAGATTGAATGATACTGATTTGTCTCCATCAATGTGGAATCAGCTGATAATTAGCTTAAGAACATACTGAGTAGTGTATTTCCTTCAATAAGCACCTCTCCTAGATATTTTACAGGCTATATCACCAGGACTTGTGAACCAAATATTAGTCAGAGCTGAACGCAGAAGATGAGTGTGTCCTGTTACTCACTCTTCCCTTTTGGAGGGGTTTACCACTCAGATCTTTTGAGAACTTAGTAAATACTGGATGGTTTTAGCTTCTATGTATGTCAGTTTTGTAGTTCTAGGATAAGAATGTGGCTTTGTGTGAGGTAACTGAATAACCTAGAATCAGCTTAGCTCCTGTAAGAAAACTTTGGTCTCCTTTATGGACTTCTTCCCCTTTGGACTTCAGTACAGAGACTAGTTTGTTTATTTATTTTGGAGCAGATATTGGCTAATTTATATGAAATAAATTCTTGTTTAATAATAATAATAATTATGATTTCTACAAATAATAAATGACTTCTGTTGTGATTGGCTTAAGTTTTCCAATATCCATGTGAAGATGGTGGAGACAAAAGAGGCTATCCTGTTTTCTGGGAGTTTGACAGAGGGAGCTTGCATAATATGGAAATGGGATTTCAGGGGTGCAGCCATCAGTTCTGACTTTGGGAAATGTTTATGATATCTATTCCTAGAGGTGCTAATAATACCAGATTTTAAACTCTCTGGAGGACCAGGGTTGGAGGGGGACCTGCTGTGTTGTAAATGCCATTTCCTTGCTAATTCTGGGGCCATTTCAAATCTTGCCTAAATGGATTATGTTTTATTTTAAAATGATGCATATTCCAGTGAGAAGGCTATTACAACACCATGTCTCATTGCCAGCCAAACTTAAATAAGCTTTCTTTTATTATTAACTTCTAGCTTAGTTTTCTCCCTCTCTGCCCCTGTTTTTTCTTCCCACTTCTTAAAACTTCAGCTTCTTAGGTTTTTAATTGTAAAATTTTAAGGTGCTTGTAAGCAAAACTAATTCCCTTTTTATTCTGCTTCCCAATAGCCCAGCAGCAGGCATTCAGTGCTTCCTCCTGAACTTTTCAGATAAACTTCCTTTCTGGCATGTGACCCCTACTGTTGCTAGGATCCTGAAGCTCTCAGATAATCATACAAAATAGTCATACATGTGATTTGGCAAGAGCTGCAGTTTCTGTCTCCAAGATGCAATCTTGACATGCAAATGCTGTCTAATCTTGAAAAGCTATGTCCTTAAGGCCTGTTAACATCTTAAATTATGTTCTGTAGGCATGCATCTGCCAGATACATGATTGAGTAATCTTGCTTGGGATTACAACATGAGAAATTGCATTGTCTTTTGTCTTGATGAGGTAGACAGTTCTGTATTAAATACATAAACCACTCTATAGACAGCAGAACTGGGGTACATTAACTTAACAGAACAAAGCATTCTGGGGGAAGCTTTTCAGTCACCGTAAGCTGGAATGGAACCTAGGACTTATCCCACCATAGGGCTCCTTTCGTTTCTTGTCCAGCAGGCCCACCAGCCTCCACAGAAATCCTGGTTTACAGTCTGTCTTGAGGGTGACTGTGGAAGTGACCTTTCAGATGAAAATGCTGCGCTGTGTCTTGGCACAGGAATGATTGGATACAGCGTGGGTGATGAATAAGTGAAAGAGCTGGATGCCATCAGATACCATACGTGAATGTGATTTAAAACTTAGTGGTTCTGACTTTTGTATGGACTACTTAAATGTTTAGTTGCAGAGCAGCTTTGGCTCTCTGTCGTACTTCTTTTCAGAGGCTTATGTTGGAAATAAGTGTTTTGAAAAGGAGAACATTTGCTACATGAGTTGGCGATTTTGTCATTTAATTAGTTCTTTGTTCATGCTGTCAAAACAAGACTAAATTCTCCTTAATTTGTTACACTTTGATTTATAGTCATCTCTTTCTCATTATTAAAGTTTTTTTTTTTTTTCCTCTCTTTCTTTTTTAAGGTATTTGTTGGTGAGCTGCCTCAAGATTTTCTTCGCATTACCCCCACCCAGCAGCAACAGCAAATCCAGCTGGATGCCCAGGCAGCTCAGCAGCTACAGTATGGAGGAGCAATGGGTACAGTAGGAAGACTCAGCATAACCGTAGTACAGGTATAAATGATGCCATCTTTGTACAATTAAGTAATTTTAAATAATTAATGTAAAATTTTTAATTGGTGGACACAAAAAGATTCTATGTTGGAATTTGAATTACTAAATTACTTGTAAAAGGGGAGTAAGTAATTCTTAAAGATTTTATAGCTTCATTTTCCTGTACATCAGCATTTTGTCCAGTTTCATGTTTCATCGCTGCCTGGTGCAGCAATTTCCTGTAAACCTTGCTATTGTAGCACATAATCAAATAAACTTGTGGGGTTTTTTGCAGTGAACAGGTTTCTTTGAAAACTTCTATTCAGGGGCTTCCTGTAGTTCCTGTACTTTATTGGAAGACATTAGTAATTCTGAGAATATTATAGGGAATTGCAGTTCCCTTATGTATTTTTCCACATCCTTCTCCTCAAAGCTGTTCTCCAGCCAGTTGGTCCAAAGTCCTATTGTCATATATATTGTTTTTCCTTTGTTGAACTTCAAGATTCCTGTCTGCACACTTCTCTTAGCCTGTCAGGGTCCTTCTGAATGGTAGTACAACAGACAGGAGATAGTCTTCTCTACCTGTTTAGGAATTGGTGCAGGAATGCTATGGAATCTTGGCTGCCTATTGAGATGTAGCATTCTGGATAGGAGACTTGCCATGGTATAGTTAACCAACAGAAAATGAAAATCTGGTTGAAGTGTTCTGTATTTAAATATGTGTTGATAAAGCATATCAAACAGCATCCCTTAATTCTGTTACTAATAAACTGATGGAAGATCGGAAAAAGTTTCTGAGGAGATAATTTGTTGCTTTTTTTTCATGCAGATATATTGGGGTGGTGGTGAATTTGTCTAAGCACAGCTGATTATCGCCTTTCTTTTGCTAAAGGTTTTGATAAACTGTCTAATCCCACAATTCCAGAGTATAGTGAGTGCTTAATTTGGATGCCTGCTTTCTTACTTTTAAGTCCACATTTGCAAGAAACAGTTTGAGACCTTTCTCACCAGCTCTATGTATGAATTGATGAACCCGCATGTTCCCTGAAGGAGAAAAGGGCTTTCGAAGCCTGAGGTGCAGCCTTTGTGATAAATGTTACACAGTGCACTGCTTCAACTGTTGGGAATTCTGTAAACATCCTGTAGGTGAGAAATGCCCTGGGGCACCATAGTTTGTCATTTGTCTTACTATAATAAGAGCTATGGGCTGCTTACAGGTCAAAGGAACAGCACATCCAAAAAGCCCAACTTCTGCATGAGCACAGCTGTGTAGCAATGTTCAGTGTCATGTTCAGGACTGTCATCACCTTATTTTGTTCTAGTCTTCTGATGTTATAGCAAAAGTATGTTGGGTCTCTTCTGATTCTATACAGCATGTGTTTTTATAGTAGTGTTAGGACTTAAGTTGTCCCCTGAATTAACTACTAGTAAATGCATAGGCTGAAATGAGTGGTTAATCACTTAGAAACATACCATCTACTATTACTAGTTTACCTCAATTGAACTGCTTTTGCAGGTTATGCTTTTGGATTGTGTGATATTCTTGAAGGTACTGCACTTCTGTATTTCATCCTTTGAAAGAACTTAAGTGAAAGAGGACAGTCTACCTATGACATTATACTTGTGATTGTATGTTGGGGATCAGATACCCAGGGAAAAATTGAACTTGTTACAGTGTTCTTGTAATCATGTATCTTGTGCTTTGGTATGAAGTAATTTATTTTAACTACAGCGAAGATGTGTATTTTCTACAATAAACGGGTTAAAAAGATGTTCCGTTTTCAAGGTCTCCCAGACATTTAACGATATTACTGGTTTATGTTTTAATGCTGTTTTTCTTTATTTTTTTTCCTCTTTCCTCTCTGTCACAGAATTTAATCTAGTCGTTTGTTCAATATTTGGTTCTTATTGTGAACTAATAGTAATTAACTTCTCAAATTAATGTCAATATTATGCACTTCCTGGGTTTCTTTTCTTTTCAGGCCAAACTGGCAAAGAATTACGGAATGACGCGCATGGATCCGTATTGTCGAATACGGCTGGGATACGCTGTGTACGAAACTCCAACAGCACATAATGGAGCCAAGAACCCCCGCTGGAACAAAGTTATTCAGTGCACTGTTCCACCGGGTGTGGACTCCTTTTATCTAGAGATATTTGATGAGGTTAGAACTGCTCTATATTTTTTCTACCCCTCCCCATCTCCTGTTTGGACTGAGGTTTAGGTGAAACCTTGCAAAAAAGGATTGAGTTAGCACAGGCAGTTCCTTAGCCATGTTCTCTGGGAGATGACAAAAATTTTTCAGAATTCCAAAAGCAGCAATGCATAAAGCTTTATTCTTCTCCAAGAATGTCAGAACTGTTACTTGTCCTTTGATAGCTGATAAAGGGGCATTAGCAGGCTTGCCTTCAAAGAAAGAGAAGCAAAAGATATCTGAGTGCTATTTAAGCTCCTCTTGGCTATCAAAATGTCCTGTAGCCTTATATCCTTCACTGTCCCTATTAAAAATAGCCTGTTGTACAATGCTGTTTTACTTGAAAATTCTTCAGTGCTGTTCTAACCTAGGAAGAACTTGGAAGCTTTCCCAAGCTTGGAATTCCTGAGAATAAAACTGTCAAATACAGACTATGTGTAGTCCCTAGGATTTATTAGGCAAAACTAAGAGGCTACAGCCTAGGCTAAAGTTATGGTTTGCTTTTTTTTTTTTTTTCTGCCTCTCTCGCTGTGTGTAGTAAAGCATGACAGTACAGCAACTGTGTGGTCATTACACAAGTGAGGCTTTTGGATGCTGCTTTGTGGGCTTAGTTAATTGGTTCAAGTGTCTGTTTCATTGCTGTAACAGGGGGGCAGATCAGTAGTTCTATCTGCTGGAGTTCACAGCCTGTCATAGTAAACAGAAGCTGTTTACGTTCATGTAATGGCCTCTGATATGATGTCATGAGATTCACACAGCCGATGATGATGATAGGATGCTGTATTTCTAGAGCATTCTGCTTCAGGTTTTCAATTTCTTGTTATTAAATATCTGCAGTCAATCTATAGTCCCACTTAGTGTCCTTCATCCTTGTTGGAAAGCAGATGGCCAAAATATTTATTGACACTTTAGTAGTTTAAAAGGGAATAAAATTAACAAAGTTTAATAGCATAAAACTGAAGTGTTAGTCAAGGATAATTTTAAGTTTGGGTTTTTTTCCAGGACACTTAATTTGGTAATATTTTTCAAATTATATTTCAGAGAGCCTTTTCAATGGATGACCGCATTGCTTGGACACACATTACAATTCCTGAGTCTCTGAAACAAGGAAATGTGGAGGATGAATGGTATAGCTTGAGTGGAAGGCAAGGTGATGACAAGGAAGGAATGATTAATCTGGTTATGTCATACACGGTAAGCCGAGTTTGGGATGGGAAGGGAGAAAAGGTTCTTAAGTAGTGGGAGGGAGATATTTTAGACTGAAGTAGATCTGTTGTACCATACTGGGTGTTTGTGTGTATTGACATTTAAAATAATTATACCTAACTTTGGGAATAGCAGTCAAAAATACTTGTAAAGGCAATAAATACTTTGTGGTGAGGTGGAAAATGGGTATTTATCTTGTTTTGCATTACAAAAATTCAGCTTATTCCTGTTGTTGAGGTACACACTGAGAGCAGGTAGTGGGTGTGCAGCTGCAGTGGGAGCTGCAGGTTGTGCACTGGGTGGAAGACATGGTGGGAGCCCCAGGAAAGGGACCATGACCTATTGCTGACCCTTTGCACCACAAAGGGCAGAGGGACCTATGGCACGGGCCAGGTGACCGGGGACTTGGACACAGCAGGAGCCAAGGACTCAGCAGGGAGACCCCAGACTGTCACAGGCATGGAGGGTACAAAACCCAGGGATTCCTTTGTTGAGGGTCTGTCCCTAAAGGCACCAGCTCGAGCTGTTTCTGCATTACTGCACCATGATTAAATTGTTTTAAGGATCCAGACATCTGAGACTCTGCCGTGGGGAACCCAGGGTTGGGCTGGTAAGGAAACCCTGTCTGACTGTGTGAGTGTGGGGTGTGCAGGGAACCAAGAGGGGCACCTGTGGGGCACTGGAGCCACCCACTGCAAAGGGGTCTTGGTCTCAGTAGTTACAGACTGGAGCGGCTGCAAGAGTGGCTCCTGGATGGTCAGACAGGAAAGTTTCCTTAACACTGTGCTACTACACGTATAAAAAAGAAATCCTCAGCCAAATGGTCCATTGTCATTCCTAATTTGATAATAATAATTTTTAAAAAGCTTTGTGGACTCTAATCTTTAAAAATTCATGTCAGTTTAAAAGCAAAGTAACATAAACTCTTCTCTGTCTTAAGTGTTTCTTGGGCAGTTTGAGTGCTCTTTCAAATGACATCTGTGGCGGGAGCACACGTGCTGCCTGTGCCGCTGCGGCGCGGACCAATGCTCGCCAGTGCTGCCCAGTCACGCTGCGTGCGGCCCCGCCACAGACATTGTTTTTCATTTCCATTCTTGTTCATTTGGTGCTACTGGTCATGAACTGCAGACTTATGCTGGTTTGTTTAGCAGCTCCTGGAGTGTTCTCATCTGTCACCTTTGTTTCAAGTAGCTGTTGGCTAACGTGTAGCACGTGCAGGCGTGAATGCTTCCTACTGCACTTGTACATCATCAGAAGTTCCAAGCTGCTGTTGAGTGAACAGATGTTCCCTGCTGTTTAAAATTCACATTCTGCCCCAGATCTGAACAGTTGTTCCACTACCCCAGGGAGAAAAGAGTTTATAATTAACCTTGAAAACTGTCACTCTCTGGATGTACTGTACATAATAGTCAATATTTTCAAGGATCAAACTGAACTGAAATATAACTGAAGTTATTGTGGTAGTAAAAGGGAATGGAGTTAATTTGATATTTTGTTTAAAGCACTGGTTTACTTGAAAAAATAATTTATTTAAACTAAAATTTGCTTTGAGGAGCAGTGTACTGCTTTTAAAAGTGAAAAATAAGAATAAAATTCAGATTTTGTCTAATATTTAATTTATGGTGAGTATGTTGTATATTCATTTCACAGGACTAAGGCATGAAAGATGATTAAACCTGTATTTTAAAATAATTCACTTCAATAACAACACTTCACTCTTGCGAAAGGCTAGTTTGACATGTTGTGTTTTTATTGATTCACAGGCAAATTAATTGTCATTTGAAAGATGGTAGTTCCGTTAGTTTGCCAGGGATTTTGTTTACTATAGATTAGCACTCAGCATAGTCATATTGTACTACTGAACATGGATTTGCAATGTAATGACTTGTTTGCAAACATTTTTAATTCCTGGCATTTTTTTGCTGTTTCCTGAGTTGTTCTAATCTGTGCTTTTTCTGTCAAGTCTTTGCCAGCTGCCATGATGATGCAGCCCCAGCCAGTGGTTCTGATGCCCACTGTATATCAGCAAGGAGTTGGATATGTGCCTATAGCAGGTATGTTTTCTCTCCTTGAAGACTTTAAAACTTCCAGACGAAGGGTTTTGCAGAAATAAATACCAAATTACTCCTCTTTTTGCAGAATGTAAAGGAAGCTTTAAATGATTTTTCCTTAACCACTTTTTCCATGACATATTTTTATGAGAAGAGGGAACAAATTAAGTGCAGGTCTGTCTTCAGTCTTGCACCCTGGAGCTACATGAGTTTTAATAAATGGATTAAAATGTCTATCAAGTTGTGAAGGCTTCTCTTTCTGAGTATTTATTTTAGACTTTGATCACGTCACTGAATTGCTGTCGAGCAGGCTGCACTCTTAATGTGTGCTTACTTAAATGGTGGCAAGTCGAGTGTGAAGCTCTTTGCACTTGAGAAAGTGCCCCAAATGAATTGTGCTGTTGGACCTGCAGCTTCCATAGCCCATAACAGGATTAATTTTTCTGTGGTCTTTGAAGATGCTTTGTTGGAAAGAAACATGCTACACAGCATGTGAAGTATTCACAGCTCAGTGAATTAAAAATGTTAGGGAGCTCTGAGATAGCTCTTTTTGATGTGTTTACATAACTACAGCAGCTGTTGTCAGTGCTTTTTAGTTGGTTCAAAGAGAGATTTGACTTGTAGAGAAAGATGTGTTAACTTAGGTTTTGTAATTTTTCTGTCAGAGATGAAAATTTTAAAGTATGTAAATAAGCTTGAATTTGTCCTACTTGGGGAACTGATAAATCAATTTCAGTTGAGTTTGTTTCACATACAGCTCCCAGTTTGTTGTATGGATATTTATTCAGTAATAGGTGTACTTTTTAGGGAAAATAAGATAAATTTGCATATTTTTAACTTCTTTGTGTGCAAGTGTATGAATGAAAGAGTGTGTGGGACATAATTGCAGTGCTAAGGGATGACACAACAGATACATATATTTTCTTTTTCTTTTGTAAGACTAGGAGATGATTGAATTTAAAATGACTAGGGAATGATTGAATTTAAAATTCCACTCACTGTAAAAACAAACCTCATCAACAGAAGACTGGATATGTAACTTAGAAATCATACCTCCTGTTTCATTTTTACAGAGTTAAGTTACTGCAAAATATGGAAAAGTTGGGCTGCATGCTGTATTCCCTAATGAAAACATGCTGTTTGCTTCATTTAAAGTGCTTTTTTAATCTCTGTAGCTATCTCTGTAGCTGACTTTGCTAGTGAAGTGCTTTGAACTGGAGTGTACATTCCAAAGGGTGATTCTATTGTGGTAAACCAGACCTTCTGTAGTGAACTTCAGACACAGTCATCTTGTGTATAGTTAAAAGATCTAATAGAAAGTGCTAGCAAATTTCTTTTATAAGAATAAATCAAAATGAGAATATTCATATTACAAAATTTCTGTGCCAGAGTATAAACAGAAGAAATGAAGCGAAGATTAGTTTAATGTAGAATTGAAACTAGACATAGCACTGAACAGATAAAACTGATAGAAGACCTTCAAACGTACTGTTCAAGTACTGGATGTTCGGATCTTGATGCTCTGTAAATTACTTGACAGTATTTTCTACGTGGACAAGTGAAGAAATAAGGGATAATTTGCAAGTGATAGTAATGTCTGACATTTTAGCATCTAAGAATCTGGGGTCTATATGGTGGAGCATTACCCTTGTACCAAGGTCCAGCATGGTTGTTCTAATTGCTGCTATAATACTATTCTGTATTAAAAATTCCTCCTGCACCTGTGACTTGTATTTTTAAAGCATTGCAAAGTTCCACCCCTGGATTTGAACTCTTCTTTTGTTCTGGGAAAGCTCGGGTGTACTTCCCTTGCTCCATAAATGCCAAACTTTTTACAAGCTACCTTTGACCTACATTTGGTATTTTTTAGTCTTTTTAAGTATTATTGTGCTTTGTGTTTGCCGTTCTAGAATTTCTGTGGACATCATGAAAATTTCCCAAAGCACTGTGAGTTCTAAAGCTTTGACTTACTCACTAATCAATGACCCACTCATAATAATTAGATGGATGTTAAGGTTTGGAGTTGCAAAGTCACTTGGCTGCGGAATATTTTTACTGTTGCATACATTTAATGGCTTAATAAAAGTATTTTCAAATTATAAAAGGAAATAATAGTGCATCTTGGAAGACATCTTGGAGTTCTTTGAAATACTTTCTGTATACTGAACTAGTCTGGATAGTCTGAATCTGTCTGGATTGTGTAAACTCTTTCAGAAAGGTGCATGCAAGATGCTGGCCTTCCCTGCACAACTGAACTGTTTTTGTCTTCTGGGCCTACTCTGTTTGCACATTTCCTTTGTAACACTGTACAGCGTTTGCTCTCTTCCTTTTGAGACTTCAAGAAGGGTAATGGTTGAACATCAGTATGCTCCTGCTTTGCCTTGTATTTTTAGTTCAGGTTTTCTACCTGTGCAGCTAAATTAATGTAGTGAGTAAACATATTTTGCTTTTCCTTCTGAAGAGTGGAAGAGCATCATTGAATAGTTTATTACATTTGAAATGGAGGAGATTCTGCTGTAGAAGACTGTCAGAATCAAAGCCTTATCTATGATGGAAATAGAGTGGGTGAACTAAAATGCTTATCCGGACAGTTCAACAGTTATTTGTTAACTGTCCAAAATAACTGTGCTTTAAAGAGAGATGGTTGAGTCAAATTTAGATGTGTAAAAAAGGTCAAGCTGTTTTTCTGTAACAGAAAACTTCTGTTCAAAACTAACCTTCTAATTAACTAGCCTTCTAGTTAATGCTGAAGCAGCTAATTCACACTCTCTCATACAAGCTGAGGTAAACAATAGAAGCAAGCAGTTAGTCACTGTGGTAAGCAAATGAACACAAGTAATGCTCATTTCCTCACATTTGATGGTAGATGGAGCTGTGTTAAGAACAGAAGTGGCTGCGGAATATTCTTGCACCATGGTAATTAATTGCAAAAAATTTTTAATTGAAAACTTCTGACGACAGCACTAGTTGCTACAAGCTATAGCTGCTGTAGTTGATATATCTGTGGATTGGGTATGCAAACATTAGAACTTTTGAACCCTGCTGTTCTTCTAGAAGCTGAGTTTATCTACCACCTCTTCCTGTTTCTTTTTCTAAAGATTACTTAATTTAAACTGTATAATATTGTGATATACTGGTGTTTGCAGTATCTTCTTGTAGTGAACAGTACCAGAGATAGTGAGCTTAAAAAATGTTAGTTCAATAAGCTTATATTTCTTATAAGCTAAATGTTAATGGGATAAATAGGAAACTTGTTTTTATTCATTTTATGAACTCCCATGTTGAAAGAATGTTAAAAACCTGCGTGTTTCAGGGTCCTGTCAGAGTCGAGAATATCACTTTTCATTGAGGCAGGGTTATGTGTGTATGTGCGTTGTTTCTTCTGATGTCCTTAATGAGAATCATAGGTTAGCTTGTGATGTTACTGGTATTTGTTCAGAAAAGCATGGATGTATGTTGTCCTTTGTGGTCTATAAAATATAATCCTTGCTGCAAACACCTGGTGGCTTACTTACTTTGGCAGCATTTCCTCTGATTGTTACTTCTGCATAAACAAAACATTTAGGAAACTTGTTCAGGGTGCTGAAACAAATTAGTTAAGAGACTGGATCCTAGCAGGATTTAGTTTTTTAATATTAGGTAGTATAAGTTTTGCCCAACTACCTCAGTTTATCCAACTTTCACCTTTGGAAGGTAAATAATTAATATCCTTTAAAAAATAGATTAATATTTCTTTCCCATGTCTTATTCCTTTCCCCTTGTCCCTTCATTTTCACCTGTCTTTAGGGCTTGAGTACTTTGCTCTGGGTAAGTTTCCAAGCTCTTTTCTCACTCCCATCCTCATTGAATCAAGAGTCTTTGCATGAACTCACCTACTGCTTTATTTGTTACAGCAGGCTGTATCACAAGGTATTGCCACTTGGTTGTCACAGTAGAACAATTTAATGCATCTTCTGGAAATTATTAGAGCCTTTCTAACCTGTTGGAAAGTCTTTAAAGGCATCTGCTCAGCTTCAAGCTATAATGGTTAAACTGATTGCTAATAACAGTGTTGATGGCTATAATGTGGTGTTATAATATTCATCTGAAGCTGTTGTATGTCAGTGAGCAATACTAGGTGATAGTATTGGTTTTCTAGAAGAGAAACATTATTCTTGCAGTTGTTCTGCTACTGCAAGATTAGTGGAGGAGCAGGTAATGTCGTGGCTTTGTGTAAACTTGAAAAACTTTGCAGTGACACTAAGACAACCTGCCAATTGCCTTAGTCTTAATTTCCTTAATTATTCTTCAAATAAGCTTTCTTTTTAAAAGGTAACGCTTTTTTCATCAGTGCATATTTTTCATGCACTTCTGATTTACATCCATGTCAAGCTAAGTACCTGACTAGAACTCTAAAGGTAAATTATGTACAGGAAATCAATTTTCCTTCATTTTAGACTTCCTTTACTGTGACACTTTTGATTTTGAATTGTGCAAAAATGCTGTGACACTGCTATCTTTGATAGAAGCATTGGTCTTCAATCAAATGCATTCAGAAAATTCTAGAATGACTTCTTGTGAGATACGATGTCATTTCTTGATGCCCTGAATTTCAGAAAGATGCTGCAGATAAAACTGTTGTGGTCGTTGCAACATGTTTTGCTTATTCAGAGCAGTGGAATTTTAGCATTTTTCTGATATTTCATACACTTAATTTTTCTAGTAGTTTGCAAAAAAATGAGATGGCATGCCTGTTTTAGTACTGAGTTTTTTCCTGAAGCAAATATCATTAAGAGCTATTGTGTTTTTTAGAAAAGGGTTACCAATTTCTTCATTTAAATGAAAGAATTCATGCTGAGAAGGTTCCTGAGTTTACTCTGAAAGAGTCTATGGATGGGACAGAATGATAGTGAGTTAAGAAATTCAACATAGGGCACTTGACTGAAAAAGTAAATAAAATTACAAGTGTGTAATGCCTTGTATGCAGTTGTAAAAAGTTTACCCTGTTAATTCTGCTTTGATGCTTTCATTGCTGCTTGTAGCAATTGACTTGCTATTGTTTCATGTATTGGAATGTCACTGCTTATGCTAGCATGTTTGCCATTGCCATTTCACTGAATTGGAAAACAGTGCTCCATTCTTCTGATTTATAACACGTACCTAATATCTGAGCGTAATACAGGAATCCACAATTCTACTAGTAGTGGATTCTTACATTGTTTAGTTCCACTTTTTACCTGTCAGGGATACGAAGTTTTTTAGCTTAAAGCAGCTTTTTACTGAACATTGATAATTTTGAAGCTTATTATAATTTTCTCTAATGACTGCATATGTGTGTCTGTTTGCTAAATTTCAGTGCATAATTCTTGAAGTTCATGCTTAAGTCTTACTTACTGTTTTGTAAATCAGAAATTATGGATGCTTTCAGCCTGAGTGCGGAAAAACCCAAAGTACTCTTAAATTGGTATTTGTATAACTTGAATGTTGAGTTTCATGAAAAGTAAGCATATATCATGGAGGTATTCATTAGAAATCTGTGATACTAACTTCCATTTGTATACAGTGTAGTTGTAGACAGCATAAACTAAAACTGTAAGAGTTGAGAAAATGGGTTTTGAAAATCCTTGGTGAGAAACAATATAGTCAAGAAATTTCTTGTCTTAAATTGATTATTTGTATTGGAAATGCTTTTTGAGTACTGCCTGTGCAGATGTCTGGCTTCATAATTATTTTTGATGAAAGCAGTAAGGAAAACAATGTTCTAGGCTTGATTTTATTTTGGCACTGATAAGACACTGAAACCTTATTGGTAAGATGAAGGATGCTGTGGTACTTGAGAAAAGAGCCTCATGTTTAATTTGCGTTAATACTTAAAACTGACCTCCTATAGGGACAGTTCATACACTGTTTAGGCTGATTGTTGGATAATCTTAGGGTGTTGATGACTTAGTAAAAAATATTGGGAAGTTTATGTTAGAAGTAAAATGTAACTTCTGTTGCTCTGTTCTTTCAGGTACTTTGCAACTTTGGTTTTTTTGAGGCCACACATCTTCTTATGCCCCTTTTAAATGCCTAGATTGTTTGTAGGCAGTGTGAGGAATGAGTTGAGGCTTGCTGAAACTCTAGAAGAGGCAGTCCAAAATACTGCTGGGTTATTGGGTGAAGTGTATTTGCTGGGTTGGTGAGGACTGCCCAGTGGTTTGCCTCCAGGGTGCACACATGGTCTGATTGGCCGTGTGTTCAAACACACAGTGCCAGACAGAACTCCAGGGACCATGGTCCAAAGGCCATAAAAAGCTGTAGAGCCAAGGTTTAGGGTGTTGCAGAAAAGGTGACAGATACCTGTGGTAGAGGTGGGCTGAAGATGGCTGGGTGGAAACATGGTTCCAGTGTGCAGGTAACAAATTTATGAGATTGTGACTCAGTATGAACCTTTTTGAGATGCAGCCTGTGTGTTAGACTTAAAGCTTCTAGGTTCCTTTTTTTTTTCTTCTAATAAAACTTAAGATGATTAAAAGGGGAATTTTAAAATCAAAATTGGAGAACAGATAAATATGGAGGTGTTTACAAGTCAGTTATGAATCCCTTCAGATAGGACAGGAGGCCAAGTTGAGGAAAGAAATAGAAAAGAGTACATCAGGTAAAATCCTGGGTGCAGTGCATGCAGTCAAACTATATTCAATTACAGTACCTTGTCAGCCAGAGTTGATGTTTAGCTCATCCAGCCTTGAATGCGAATTATAATACAGCATTTTTATGCTGGCAGAAAAAACAAGTCACTGGGATGCTAAAACATTTGTTCAAATTAAAGTGAGTATAGACATTTCTGACTAAATAGTTAGAGTGAAGAAAATCTTGACGAGACAAGGTAAGTATTGAAACTGCTCTTTGCTCTTTTTTTTTTAGATGTTAGGTCTGAACAGATAACATAATTGCAATATTTTCAATCACATAAGTACTTCAGTCGTCATGCTAAGAAAGATGAGGCTGCAAAGAGGCACTCTTGAAAATGGTATTTGGTTATACATATGCGTTGTTGTTAAGATTTTTGAGCAGTTAGAATTCAGTAGAAGAGAAGCAGCTTCTGATCTACTCCAGAATAATATATGAAAGCTGGTTCTCAAAGAGTCTTATTTTGAAGATATATAATGGTGATGATGCAAATAGTTCATCCTTTGATTAACTTACAGAGAAGTAATTAAGGTCATAGATAGAAAGCAAACAGGTGAACTGAACAGAGTGTGTAAAAGGAGTGTGTAAAAGGAGTTAGATGCTCAAAGAAAATGTATGCCAAAGAAAATGTATGCCAGAGAATCGTAAGAATTGTGAACTAAAACAGTGAAGTAGATTTCTGCCAAAAATTGGTAGGTCTCCCACATATGGGGATGTGAAAGTGTTAAATTATATATCAAATCTAAACTGGTAATGAGGTTGAGTAACAAGGCTTTTGAAGAACAAATGCGTAAAAAGTTGAGAACTATTTATTTTAAAGAAGCAGAAAACCTAGAATCACTTGTGTAATTAAATAATAATATAAGTATGTAAGGTTGTTCAAGAACACCCAGCTGGAATGTGAGACTACAACAAGTGAAGGAAGTCTTGCTTTCAGAGGAGTGGAGGATAGCAAAGTGAAGTTTCTTCTGAAATCATTTCTGAAGTAACCATTTTGTCTATTGTATAGAATGATTAAAACCCAGGAAGACTAGAATGAACTGCTTTAAACCAAACATGTAACTAGCTAAACTTTAGGAGGAAGTGACATGGTTGTGTAGGAAAAGCCTGTATGTTAAAATTTGTAGGTATTCGAGTATGTAAGAAAGAATGGTGTGATCTGTGTATATCACCTCAATTGCATTTGGAAAATGTTATTTGCTAAGCATTCTTTCTATCATGATATTCTCTTAAAATAAAGGTAATCTTATTGTTTAATAGCTATTTTGAAAAGCTGATGAACAAATGAAAATAGGTGATTATTCATCTAATTAAAGGAGTTGAATCTGATGCACCTCCTTTGGTGAGGTGCATCAGATTTCTTTAAAAAGTAAGTGAGGGAAGGGGACTAAGACAATTTGTCAAAACAAAAAGTCTTAGCAGTTTTCTAAGTCTCTCTGACTGCTGCAGGTTGCAGAAAGATCTCATTGTAATAAAAGGCAAATAAAATTATTTATTAAGTCTGGTGTTAAAGTATGTATAAAGAATAATCTTAACTAATACATATTTGGTGATAATTTCTCAATTTAACCATTACTTTGCATGAACGTCTTTGAATTATTGTAGACTACTCTATAAAAATACCAGGTGAGTAGTCTTTGAAACAATGCATAAAAGAACCGATACTGTAACTTGTTTCTGTCTAGCTGCAGGCAGTTTTCCTTGCCCTACCTTAGAAATTCTACAGGAGAACTGAAGAAGCTAATACATAGAGGAGTGGGACTAAGATAATCAAAGATCTGAAACTACATAGAGATGAAGTGAAATACACAATTTTCAGAAGTGATAACAAAAGACTATAGATATGTACTGTATCTGTTTTCAGTTTTATACTAAGCAAAAGGTGGTGTCTTCAGCAATGGTTCTCTGCTTAATGATAACAGTTATTTCGTGGTGAAAAGGGGATTTTGTCTAGTAATTTCTTTTAACAGGAATAGGAAAACTCATTTTCTAAAACTCTGTAAACTGCCAGCGTTTTATTTTACATGAATATACGAGAAGTTAATGAAAAATGACAGGTCAGATGAACTTTGTCCTTTGGAAGAGAGATGAGCAAAGCAGTGTACGCTCCTATAGGTGTTGCTCTTTTGCCACAGTGCCTTTGCAGGCTGGATGGAACTTCAGCCAGGAAAAACATCTGCTAAAAATTGCTTATTTGTGTGGTCCAGTCTCCTAGCGGACCAAAGTACTTTGCTTTCCTTTGAATGTGCTAGAGATTGCATTCATTGTCTTTCTAAATATCAGCTATATATATTGCTGATGTAAAACCTTTTTTTTTCATCACAACATAAATACATTGGGAACTAAAATAAGAGATGGGGAAAACCAACCATACCTTTCTGTGATGAGCTTAGTGTTTGGTCAGTGAATTTGTGTGAACCTGTTTATGCAAGTTGTACCTGATTTTGAACAGTACCTGTTGCCATACTGTAATTTTTAACTTCTGGAATATAACCTTGGGGAGACAACCTGTTCCAGAAAAACGTTTTCCAGTTGCAACAGTGTAGGTATAATCTCTGCAATCTTTTTCGTCCTCTGGAGCGCATGTTACAATAAACAAATGCTGATGTTGGTGGGTTGGGACAAGTCATGAGCTACATTCGTCTTCAAAATCACTGGGGTTTTTTGTTGTGGGCTTGTTTGTTTTTTCTTTTCCCCCCTACTCATGTATGTTTTGTGGCTTTTCTTCTTCTGTTTTTAACCTATAGGGATGCCTGCAGTCTGTAATCCAGGCATGGTACCAGTGGCAATACCACCTCCTGCGGTCAACCCTCAGCACCTGTGTAATGAAGAGGACCTGAAATCTATCCAGGACATGTTTCCCAACATGGACAGGGAAGTAATCCGCTCAGTGCTAGAAGCTCAGAGGGGGAACAAGGATGCAGCTATCAACTCCTTACTTCAGATGGCTGAAGAATCATAGATGCCCACTTCCTGTGTAGTCCCCGTCCTTGATGCCACTTATTTTTACTTGCCAAGCCAGGGATTTAGCTAGAGGAAGAATTTCTCAACAGCTTTCTGTTAGTGCATCGTGTGTGACAGATTATATCTCTTTTCTCCTTGGATGTTTGGATCTTTTTCTTTCTTTCTCTGTCTGTACATACTCAGTTTAGCTTATGTCCTACAATAGAGCAGTGAAGCATCTTTACTATCAGCTGTGCCCTGTGTGGCTGTATTCTGATGGGGTGGGGAATAATGCCGCTTTGTTTCTTTCTCTCCCCCTTTTCATAAACTTGCTCTTACAAAGTAACTCTATGCAGTACAGGATTTACTCATGTTTGTTAGATGGGGAAAAAAATCTTTCCGTGGAAGATTTGCTCTTTAAACACAACTGATCTGTTAAAAGTATTTAGGTTTCAGCAAGCAGCCTATTTTTGCCAGAAATTAAAGGAGAAACCCTTTCTTATCCTGTGGTGTTTAGTTATTACTGTGATATATTCACACCTTTTGGATGGAAGATGTTTAATTCAATAAGCTAAATTTCTTAGGTTCTGCTGTTGGTATTTGTAATGGGCATCTTCTATTCAATCTAGTCATTGGGCACCAAAGCAATATATCTTCTGGTGTGCATTTGGGGCTTTGTCCTCCCACATAGTGTTGTTATGTATCTGTAAAATCTTAGGAGGTAACTTTTAACTCATACAGTATGTATTGCTGTAGCAGAGAGCAGGACTAAGCCCTAATGTACTCCCACAGTTAATTGCACTCTAACTACGACTTCTGCATTCCCATGGCTATTTCAAAGGATAAGTGCAGAAGGAAAGATACTTATACCTGGAAAATTATTGAAGCCGTAAAGAATTATTTAAGATGTAATCTTACATTAAAAAAGCAAAAATCTACGATCTGGTTATAAGGCTTCTTTCTTAATACCTGTGTTTCAGCAAAGTTATTGCTTTACATTAGTGGGAAAATGATTGTATTTTTCCTGTAATAAGAAATAAGCATGAAAAGTAGCTTCAGGGTCTTAGAATGGCATTATGAATTGCTCAGTGACTTGTTAGACTACAGCTGCTGTAGTCAATTTATTATTATTTGATGCAGATGGAAATAAAATTCTTTGTGAGAGACAATTTAACATATCTGAGTTACAGTCTGATCCTCAGAGGAGGTGTTTGTATTTATTATTAGTGTAATTTTTTCAAATAAGAGTTGATTTTGGAGCTGCAGAATCATACAGTATGCACCAGTTACACCTGTTGGATGAATTTCTGAGGTGTCTGTTTTTGTAAAGTAATGCACTTTAAATAGTATGCACCAATTTATTTTTCCAGTGATGTGCAATGTTGCTGTTTTGTCTCTTTAATGTTTGATTTCAAATACTTTCTACAATAGCCATAGACCTTTATATTTTCAAGAGTTGAAATGAATGTACACTTGAAATCTAGGCTCTTGAGTGATTCATGAGAACATTAAAGCCAGGTTTGGAATAGGGAGTAATGACCCATATTCTCTTCTTCTCCGTACTTTATTTCATGTCCTATGCTTAAAATATTTTCTTAATTATCTGATGGAAAGCTGATTTTACTTCCCCCCTTCCCCCCAAACTACATTTAAGTAGCCTTTAGATAGCACTGGCAGTAGAGCATGAATATTTTTTTTTATCATTAAAAGTAATTCTGAAACTTTTAAAATACAGCGCCAAAAATCATCCCAGTTTCTGACCTTTTAAAGCTGTCTTTCATAATGTACAGTTTTATGTTTTGTTATGAATCCCTTAGCATCTTAAATTTCCCATTGAAAGCATAAGTGTCTTTAAACATCCTCCAACTGGATTTTGAATGATGAAATTCAAGGCTATAATTTCTGTGTGCTGTAGTTGTAGAACTGCCACACTTCTATTTTCTAAAATTAAATGGGTATTCTTCAAGAAACTGGTCTTGCCCCTTCCCTACAGTCATCGTAAATTTTGTGAATGAGTAGGTGTAGAGGCATTAGGTCTTCATAGCACAGTGTTTTGTGACACCATGACCCAAAAGGATGAATGTTGGTAAGGATTTAATGCTTAGATACCTCCAGGAAGAGTCCTGTGCTCTAACTTTTACAAGACAGCATGAATTGCTAGGGATGGACAATTCAGGGAAAATGTACATATTTAAATTTTTATATTAAAACGGTGGGATTCATAATACAGCTTTTCGTAAAAGCAAGTGGTCATGGTTCATCTTAATGGCTGGTAAATTGTACTGCATCCTATTACAACTCCATTTCAAGCACAGAACAAAACCACCTTACAGTCCTAACTGCCAGGAGGGGTAATTCCAAATTTAAGCTAGCCAGGTTTATTCATAAACTGGGCTCTGGCCCTCTGAGGGAGACTCCTGTTCTTAGATATATTTTTGGTGTGTATTTTTTTCCTAGGCAAATGTTACGCAAAACAGGGTACACGTATGTGTTGAAAATTGGATGTAGGAGCAATATAGCCAGTAGATGTATTTCATTATCTTACACTATACTTAAATATTGCTCTGTGGATTTGTCTTTATTTAATTAAGCATTAGAAATGAAACTCTTACATCAAGATGTACTACTTTCTCTTGTTAAAAAGAACAAAATCATAAGCCTGCTCAGCTTTTCAGCATACGTATCCAATTTCCAGTTAAGCTGTTTTTTGTTAGGTTTGAATTGGAGAGAGATGAAAAAAGGCAGGGAGTGTTTACTGACTTCAGGGTCTGTGAAATTAAGATGTTGTAACTGAAAGTCTGTTTCTTTCTTTAAAACAAACAAATCGTCAGTCATGATTGTAGCTTTTGAGGAAATGCTAATGGGGTGCGTTTGATGCTGCTCCTCTGCTCAACAGCTTCCAGCAGCTTGGAGCCAAAGCCAGCTGTATAAGACAGGCATCTGCTAACAGTTAGTGCTCTCAGTATAGTGTGAGTCCTGCCAAGAGCCTCAACTTGCTAAAGGTAGGAACATTTTTTGTCTAGCTAGATCCTTGCAACTTCTCTACTGCTCTTTGCATCTGCTGATGGTACTGAATGGGTTTTTTTCCCCCTTACAAACGTTATGCCTGTTTGGTTGATATGTAATACCGTACAGAGGATGTTTTTTGCTGTAATTATTCTGAAGACATTGTTTCTCTGTATTGGGGTCCAGTGTCCAAATATGTTTCTTGCACTCTAAAGTACATTAACTTTTTCATTCTAATTTAATAAATGTATCATCTGAATGAAAGTGTATTATGTCTCTGTTGGAGAGCACCACAATGCGAGTCTTTGTCTATAGACCAATCTGGAATTCACATTATCAGTTACTGTCTTTTTTTCAGTGTTGAACATTGGTTGGCCAGTTACACTTAATGTGACTGTCTGGTGGGAATAGTAACAGTAAATGCTCAAAAGTACTTTGAGAATTCCTCTACAGGTAGGTGCCTCTTTCTGACTCTTCTAGGGGCTACTTTCTCACGGAAATATTCCGGTGTTGCCGGTCTGGAGGACAGAAGGAGGCAGTAGTGACACTGCATTGTTTGAAGGACAGCAGCACTGGAGGGAGGAGGGAAGAACAGTGTGTGGGTATGGAAGGAATGCTGCAGTGTGAAGGATTGAGGACTCTGGATGAGAGTGGTGTCCAAGTGAAGAGTTACGAAATAGACCTTGTGTGCTATTCCAGTTACAGAAAGAGCTGCCTTTATCTGCTAATATATTATAAATGAATTTGAAAGATTTAGTTTGCATAGCCATCTCTTTCTACTACTGTGGTGGCAAAGCTATCTGGGGCCCTCTTTCTCACTTAACAGCATTACCATGCTCAGTGATAATTGTGATTATTAACCAACTGCTAGTCTGAAGTACTACTGTATTACCAAGCTAACATTTTGGGGTTTGCTATCCATTCATAGTGTGGGGTTTTTTTCTAATCAAGAGTTAATTATTTTTAACAAGTGGTAGTTGAGAAGAATCTTTCGCAGCTGAATTTTCTTTATTTCCTTAATGTATTGAGTACCTACTATGAAATAAAACTGTTCAAATTGTGCTTTTTTTCTAGCCCTTGAGTATCAGTTTCTATCCCAATTTGTCTTCAGAGGTTACAGTTTGCTTTCACATTTCTCCATTTTGCTGTGAGAGATAGGAAGAGCGAGAATAAGTTTACTTTAAATGAAGGTAGATGTTCTTGTGGCTGCTGAAGCATCTGTTCAGTATTTTGTATTTTTATTACCTTTTTCATTTCAGAATTAGTGTTGATGTGTGGGGGTGTAAAGAGAAGTCAGTGTATTTTGTATTATTAAAACATTTCAGAACATCAGTGTGAGCAGGGTCTCTAGGAGAAATACAAATACGTTTTTTCTTAGAATAAAAAGGAAAAATGAAAACCTGTATTAGCAATCTTCTCTGTAGTTTTGAGTTGTAGCCTACTGAAGACTTGAGCTTTCTCTTCTAGATCCTCAGGAAGCTTAGTCAGAAACCCAAGTTAATCTGTTTTCATGCAGCAGTATATTTTAGAAGTATTTTCTTTACTATCTTACCAAAAAGCATAATTGATTTTGTAAGAACAAACAGACTATACTTAGGTTGTACCATAACTTTTGAAGGAAAATTTGCATATAAACTGGAAAAGTGAATTTATGGAAAGCAAGTAGATTGAAAATTATCTTAGCTACATTAGTGTTTCCATGGGTGAGAGAACTATGAAAGTATTACTCTTTGAAGTATTCAAAGAGTTCACTTAAAACATGTTTTTAAAACATTTCAGCGTACTAGATAAAAATGGACAACTTTTATAAATTTAATATATTTATCATTGAAAGAGAATGAAGGATGATTCAATTTATTTTAAAATTATCTCCAATTATAAAACAACCCCAGTGAGTGAAAAAGTACATTTTCTATGTCTCTGCTGTCAGTGTTTCTTTATGGATTTTCAGGAACTTAAAACTCACAGGACAATGTTTTTCTGCCTTAAATTTGTAACCTCTGTAGTAGTCATCAGCTGAATGTGGAGTATTCAGGTTGATTTGAAATGCTTAATGCTATTTTTAAAATTGTTCTCTTAAGTAGTTGTAAAAGAGTACGTAATGGGGGGAATGGTGCCAAATTCCTGCCTGGTACAGCCGGGACACTGCTCTGTGACTACCTCACATTCCCGGGTGCCCTTGTGTAACAGGTACAAGGCTCTGCGAGTGGAAACCAAACCTTGAGGACAGTGGTTCATCTGTGTTGGAACTCACCAAAGTTAAGTTCCCTTCTGCACTCTGTCTAAACTGCTTCCAGAAAGCAAGCAAGCAGGAGGAGGTACTGGCATAGGAGACCCTCCAGTGAGGGGAACAGAAGTCCAAGTTCCTGGCAAGGCCCACTTCTTAGGGAAGTCTTCTGCTTCCCTGAGGCCTGGGTTAGAGATGTGATGAGGAAACTTTCAGATCTCGTACAGCCCTTAGATTATTACCCATTATTGCTTTCTCATGTAGGCAACGATGAAGTTTGAAATATGAAGGCCAGGGATGATCAGAAGGGATTTCAGGGCCTTGGGACACCTGGTTACCATGGGAGCAGGAGCATGAGTAGTGTTCTCCTTTATCCTTCCAGTTGCAGGGAATGGTGATGGAAGAAACAAGAAGAACCAACAGATCAATACTGGTGGCAACAGCTGGGGTACACCTGTCTTAAATGGAGAAAAGGCTCTTTGTACAGGGGTGCAGTGCTCATTGAAAGAGCTTTAAAATGGATTGAAGGGGAAAAGGGCTAAACCCAGGCTTGCTGGACGTAAGCCTGGTGGCCACACAGCAGTGTTTGAGGGATGGAGTGGCAGCAAGATCCTTCACATTGCTCCATGATGTGTGAGTATGCTGGAGCACATTTGAAATACGTACAATGCACACAGTATGAGGAACAAACTAAAGGAGCTGGAAGTGAGCAAGTAAGAGGGGTTTTTTCATCTTTGTACCTCTTATGGTAGTGGGAAGAGCTATCTGAACATGGGTGAGGGAATTTTACCTAGTCCAGGAAGAGAGCTGTATTCCCAAATCCTGCTAGAGAATGTACCCTTCTGAGTCAGAAAACTTCTGATGGCATTCATTGGATTCTCTGTCATTTAGATAATGAAGATGGGTATTGGACAGTCACTGTAATTGAAAAGTACTGAAAGTTTTATTGATCAAATAAAACAGCTTTGTCCCTGTCACTGAGATGTGTTAGGACCATTATGTCTATAAAAAGTATATGCAATAAAGCTTCCCCTAGGATCAAGAAGTGCAATGTAGCTGCAGTGGTTTCTTGCTTTATTTTTTAGATCCCTTAATTCTTTTTTACCTCAAATACAGGATTTGTGATCAAGTATCTGTTTGCATATTTCTCTAAGTTACACAGGGTATTTTGCACAGTCATCTGTTTTTACTCTTCAATACTGTAACACTTTAAAAAAAACCCCAAACACTACAATTTAATTGACTGGTTTTTAATTATTTTTACAAGTAAGAAATGAAAAAAGAATGTTAAAGAAGGAGCACAAGTTACTCTGGGGAAGACATCATTCCAGCTTTCCTAGGGTCTCTGCTTTCTTTTTCCAATGATCGTATCTTCAGCTGAGTTGCCATTGGGAACCAATTGATACAGCCTGTTGCAGTTGGGAGCCATATTTTACAGATTGTTGAATTTGGGAGTCACTTTCTGCAGAGGTTTCTGAAGAGCAAGCGTTCACACAGTGGCAGTTTTCCACGTAGAGATAGTTATAATTTATGCTGGTTCCATTTCGGCAAGTCAGGGTCACCTCTCTTGTTTGGGTTCTGAGTTCCTGGCAGCAACCACACGTGTGTTCCATCTGGTTTGCTTCAACAGAGTACCTGTGTTCCACCAGGAAAAAAGAAATGCATGTCAGTAAAAACTGACAGAACCCCCTCAGTGATTTTTGTTTTGCAAGGGTTTGGTTTGGTTTTGGTTTTTTTTTTTTTTTTTTTTTACATTCTCTTTTCCTCCATCTCGTTTGCACTTATGAGTGTGATTTTTGTTACCTCTGTCTTCAACAGTGGAACTTTTCTTGCTTCCATTGAATCTGATTCAATTTAGTGGAATCATATAAACACATTAACTTCATTGCTATTCTGTGATCACAGAATCACGTAGGTTAGAACAGACCTTTCAGATCTAAGCATTAACCCAGCACTGCAAAAGCTCTTTCAATGAGCACTGCACCCCTGTACAAAGAGCCTTTTCTCCATTTAAGACAGGTGTACCCCAGCTGTTGCCACCAGTATTGATCTGTTGGTTCTTCTTGTTTCTTCCATCACCATTCCCTGCAACTGGAAGGATAAAGGAGAACACTACTCATGCTCCTGCTCCCATGGTAACCAGGTGTCCCAAGGCCCTGAAATCCCTTCTGATCATCCCTGGCCTTCATATTTCAAACTTCATCGTTGCCTACATGAGAAAGCAATAATGGGTAATAATCTAAGGGCTGTACGAGATCTGAAAGTTTCCTCATCACATCTCTAACCCAGGCCTCAGGGAAGCAGAAGACTTCCCTAAGAAGTGGGCCTTGCCAGGAACTTGGACTTCTGTTCCCCTCACTGGAGGGTCTCCTATGCCAGTACCTCCTCCTGCTTGCTTGCTTTCTGGAAGCAGTTTAGACAGAGTGCAGAAGTCTAAGCATTAAAATCCACCACTAAACCATATCTCTTAAGTGCCACACCTGCATATCTTTTAAATACTTGCAGGGATGGTGACTCAACTGCTTCCCTGGGCAACTGCTCCAGTGCTTGACAACCATTAAAGTGAAGAAATATTTCCTAATATCCAATCTAAACCCCTCCTGGTGCAACCTGAAGCCATTTCCTCTCACCCTGTCACTTGGTACCTGGGAGAAGAGATCAACCCCCACCTCACTACATCCTCCTTTGAGGCAGTTGTAGAGCATGAAGGTCTCCCCTGAGCCTCCTTTTCTCCATGTTAAACGCCTCCCACTCCTTCATCTAGTCTTCAAGACTTGTGCTCCAGGCCCTTCCCCAGCACTGCTGCCCTTCTCCGGACATGCTCCAGCACCTCAATGTCTTTCTTTCAGTGGGAGGCCCAGAACTAAACACAGGACTCAAGGTGTGGCCTCACAGGGCCACATTCAGGTTATTGTCCTGGTCCTGCTGGCCACACAATTGCTGATACAGCCCAGGATGCTCCTGGTTTTGGCCAGATGGGCATTGCTGGCTCATGTTCAGCTGCTGTCATCAGCACCCCCAGGTGATGTTGTGCTGGGCACCTTCCCAGTCCCTCTGCCCCAGCCTGTATCACTGTCTGGGGTTGTGACCAAAGGGCCCAGCATTTGGCCTAATTAAACCTCATACAATTGGCCTCGGCCCATCAATCCAACCTGTCCAGATCCCTCCACAGAGCCTTCCTGCCCTCCAGCAGATCAACACTAACACCCATCTTGGTGCTACTTGCAAATTCACTGAAGGAGCACTTGATCCCCTTGTCCAGATCATTGATAAAGAGACAAAACAGGACTGGCTGCAATACTGGGCCCCAGGGAGCACCACTGGTGACTGGCCCCCAGCTGGAGGTAATTCCACTCAACACTGCTCTCTGGGCCTGGCCATCCAGCCAGTTTTTCACACAGTGAACAGGTCACCTGTCCAAGCTATGAGCTCCCAGCTTTTCCAGGAGTATGCTGTGGGAAATGCTGTGAAAGGCTTTCCAAAAGTCCGGGTAGACAATATCCACAGTCTTTTCCTCATCCCCTAAGTGAGTCACCCTGTCATAGGAGATCAGGTTGGTCAAGCAGCAGCTGCCTTTCCCCAACCCATGCTAGCTGGGCCTGATCCCCTGTTTACCCTGTATGTACTCTGTGATCACACTCAAGGTAATCTGCTCCGTGTCCTTCCCTGGCACCAAGGTCAGGCTGACAGGCCTGTAGTTCCCTGGATCATCTCTCCAACCTTTCTTTTAGATGGGCATCTCATTTGCTGACCTCCAGTCAACCAGGACCTCCATGGTTTACCAGATTGCTGACAAATGATTGAAAGTGGCTTGGTGAGCATTTTCTCCAGCTCTCTCAGTACCCTTGGGTGATAAATTAACATGATAGACCAGTATAAAGGAAGCCATAGAGATGTTAAATTAATTTTTAGAACTTACACTGAGGAGCCAGGACAAGTTCCTTCACAATATGACAGCTCAACAGGTTCAGAAGACTCACAGTCAGCATGATGTATCACAGTTTTCTTGCTGTAAGGCCTGCAGTTTTTAGCTTCATAAAAAGAGGGGAGGAGAGAAAATATATTTCAGTTCTCTAGTTCAGAACTAAAGGAATGCTAAACCAGTTTGAAAGTGCTTGATGTCTGATTACTGAGAATCTACAGTATGTGGTGGGGTGGGTACCGTGTAATTTATATGGAGTTGTCAGATTATTCTTTGATTTCAGCTGTAAAGTGCCGTTGGAAGGTAATGCAGAGGCCTGAGCATTGCTGGTTTGATTTGTGGTATTCAGTATCAGGAAAAAAAAATTGCATTTTTCTTTTGAATAAATAGTGAAACACAGGGTCTTCCTTAATAGACTATGTGAAAACAGGGTGAGTGAAGCATCCATCCATCCACTCAAAGATAGTTACAAGTTGAACAGAGTGCTCTTCCGGCAGAACACATAAACACAGCATTACTTACGTTTACATATTTTGCAGCAGCCATCAGGAGTAGTCTCTGCTTCATCCTTTGTAAAAGTAAAGAAGGATTTGTATTAGTGCACAGATTACAATCATGAGTAAGAATATGAGTTAGCAGTACTGAGACTGGGCAGAAGGCTTCTCTGTGATGAATCCTGAATGAAACAATGGATGACTTACTGTCCTCACCATGGGAGTCTTGAATCTTTGTAGCCTCATAAAAAAATACTATGCTTTTCTTATTATTAATCACAGAGCAAGCCTAGTTTCATTCTTAAGACATTCCTGCAACTTCAGTGAAAGTGACTTGTTGTATTCTTTCTTGTCCCTTCTTGTTCATTTAAACTGAATTCAGTCAATGAAAAATTGATTACAACTTACAGGATCGCACTCTCCGGGGTCGTACTCAGGGCATACTTTTTTAATTTGGACTGCAACAAACTGATCTTCAATTTTTTCACATTTGTAATGGCTGCATTGATCGAGTGGCAGGATCTCATTAACCTAAAATTTTATAAGAAAAGCAAAAGTTTTTTTTTTTTTCATTGTGATCGAGTAAATCAGAGCTAATTAAGTTCTCACTCCTCAAAGATTCTCAGATGCTTCTGAACTTCTTTCAAGTGGCAAAAATGAAGTTCTGCAAACTGTACCTAGCTTGAAAGTTTAAATCCTGGCTCTGAACACTTAGACCATAAATTAGAAACCATTGCTCCATTAGCCACAAAAATCAAGAATTTGATTCCAAATAATGTTCAACTCAGAAAACTGATACATTGTTTTTCAGAGTAATTTCAGTATTTTATCTTTACTAGTAAGGGACATGAGCTGACTCCTAGCTGTTCTAACTTGCATGGGCTAACAGAGAGGTCTGAAAATGAAAGGAATACTTACCTTGAACTCTTGAACAGTGTGGTTACTGAGTTTGACTTTGCAAGCTACTTCAATACACTTCCCGCAGCACTCTCCTTCCTCAGTCATGTATTGGTAACCCTACTCGGAAAGAGAGGAAGAGGAAAGTATGTTTAGTTGGTGATGGAGAATTCTGGTCTTGCTGTAGCTGACTGGCAGCCTAGAGAACCTGAACTCACCAGCGGGCAAGAGGTGTCACACGGAGCTGTTTCACAATGGATAATGTTTGTGTTAGTCTCTGGGTCTTTCTCAGAACTGCAGGTACACTTCTTACATGAATCGATTAGTACTGGCTTTCCAACCTGTAAGACAGAAAAAAAACCCCAAAAAACATTCAAATGCCAACACTTTCTATATAATATAAAGGCAGAGTTGAAAGCATTGCTGAGAACCACTAAGGTTGCTGAAATGCAAGTATGACTGAGTTCTCAAATTCTCTTTGAACACAGAGTTTTTTGGCTTCATGCCTTGCAGGAAAGCTCATATTAAGAGGAAACTAAATGAAGCAATGTAAAAAGGGAGCAGTAAATTAATGAAATTAAGATGGGTTTGTACTGTCTAGTTATTTTACCCGCTCCATTTAAGAATATTTTTTCTCTATAAGTTATGTTCAGTGGTTGTAAAACAATTATGATTTAAAAACAGAAATTAAAATAAGCCTTTATATATGCAGATACATAAGCAGAGATATACATTTACATACGGATTTTAGTCTTTCTGAAGTATATCCCCAAAGGCTCCAGCACTAATATTAAAATTATGAGTTAATGACCTAAGTACCAATTTTAGCAAAAAGGTTTAGGTATTAATTAAATAAAAAATGTTCGCTTTGTTTTTTTAAGGTTCTCTGGGCTTATTTCAAAGAGCAATTGAGTTTGGGCTATTCATCAAACTGTCTGGAAAAGTCATTAATTACAGAAGTGGGAGGAAGCTTAAAAAGAAAGTACATCACTAAAAATGGTACATTCATTTTTTATGTTACATATTGAGGAGCACTTCTGTGACAAATTTGATTTTGACATTAAAATACCCAAACAACTTCCAGTTAAGGGCTAGAGAGAAAAAAAAACCCCAAACCCCAAAAAACATGTACTGGGAAAAGAACTTTCTCGAAGACTTATTTTGGTAGAAAGGATGTACTTTTCAATTCCAGCAATATACTGCTGTATCATTCTCACCGTGTGCAGTGTTCCGTTAATCACACAGACACCAGGTATTGGTTCTGAAAAACAAAACAAAAAATTAATTCCAGAATAACTTAAATTGTGAGACTTCCTGAGAAGTCAAGATGTTTTCAGGTTTTTTTAGTAACACAGAGAGTACGGAAAACTTTCATTCAATCCCCCTACATGCTTAGACATCATATGTAGTGTAGTTGAATGTTTAAATAAAGTTTCATCATTAAAACTAGCTGGAAGAGTTGGAGAGGAATGGCTTCAAACTCAAGCTATGCCTGAAAAATCCCTTTTTTGCCCTTTCAATATCTGGTTCAGTTCAAATTAAATTAGTTGTTTTCTCTGAACCCTAGGAGTCCAAAGATGCTTCAGTTATTGATTCTTTATGACCTTTCAGAACATGGCTTGTACGGAAGATTGACTCTGTGGAAGAAGGTATTCCTACTGTGGTAATATAAATTTGACAACATGGCAGAACCCATTTATGTCTTTCACAGAACTGCTTCAAACTTGCCTGTTCCTTTGTTTTGACTTTTCTTTTTCAGGCATAATTTATGGGTACTTTTTTTTTTTTATTCTTTTGCACAAGTATATGTACATAAAATATATGTATATAAAAATGTATGTTTATCAATAAATTAATATAACTGTAGGATTTTTAAATTTTCATGAGCTTCTGGTGAGAGCACAGTTATTACTTTTCATACACTGACAGTTAAGTTATTGATTACAATTCGCTTTCTATTATTGCTTCCTGTTACTTTGTCTTGTAGTTTTGCTTTTTACTGGCTTATTCTTATGTTTATGCATCTTAGTTTAGTTACATTTAGGCTAATGTTAATGTGTTACATGTGTTAATAATGTTACATTATTAACATGAAAAAGATGCATTGATAACATTTATGATTACAGGTCTAGAGATAATTGAGCTACATAGACCAGTGAATGTTCAAAATATTATTCTGCTCACCCACCCATTCTCTCATTGAAGTTAATTGAAAATAGCATTATTTTTTTTAAAACAAAGCTTTAATGCATATTTAGCCAAAAATTGTTGTGCGTTCACTGAGACAGAACAACTTAAGGAAGGTTTTGCTGTTACTGTGGTACATGAAGAGCTTCCTTAGATATTAAGAGAAGTGCAAATGTAATTTACTGGGGTGTATGGTGTGGTATTTATACATATGTTTTTAATACTTACGGCATTCAAATTCGGGACAACATGGGTCTTTCTGTGGTAGTACAGCCATGGAAATAAATCCTAGGTCACAAATTGTTTGCTGAGCTGTTTGGCATGGGAGCGGCTGGCATTGCACAGTAGCAGTGAGGGAGTCACAGACACACTTCTGGCATTCATTTATCCACTCCTCTCCCGGCTGAAAATATGTAAATTATTTATTCTTAAATACTCCTTCACCCTAGTTGTTCAGTTTTAACTTCAGATATACTCTCAAAATCAGTAGGAAATTCAGATTAGAGTTATTTTAGGACACAATTTAAGAGCAGGTATGCTGAGAACAACACAGAATTTTCTTCTGCATAAAAAGAATGGTATCTTACATTTCATGGCTAGTGTACTTATTTCTATGAAATTTAAATGACTTTTATTAAAAGACAAAGTCTCTGCCATGATCTTAGTGAGCTTTTCCACCTAGGGATTGCTTAAAATCTGGTAATGCCAGGTTAAATAATTGTGTGCTATCAGGTCATTTGTTACATGACAAAATTTGTCATTGAGATACATAGAAGTTGATTTGAATTGGCTTTTAAAAATTGATCTAGTTTTGCAACAGTGGTGTATTAGAAAGTAGGGAGAGGAACCACCTTTCGTGGAGGATTCACATCAGTACAGTTTCTTTCTACTGAAGTTGTGAGGGTTGTTGCTATGGTTGGTGAGGCAGCTTGTGGTGTAGTTGAGGAGGCAACTGAAGGAACAGGTGTTGTGAAAGGACATGGCCCCTGGAATGGCTCAATTTCACATTCCTTATTGCAAAGTGCATAAAAATTACAGCCAGCTCTATCTGTTCTGTTGTAAACCACTTCCCCTGTAGATGAAAATTGGAGGAGAAATTACAAGAATGAAAATACTTAGGGAGAAAAACCAAGAAAATATTGTGAAAATATGAAATGTATTCATGTATAAAAAGTTCTGTGTTTAGATGATTTTGAATGGTTATGTTTAATTGAATAGAGACTTAAGGGTTTATATTGGCCATGAAATTTTTTATAATCATAATGTAAGACACTTACCAGGAGAAAATAAAGTTTCAAACACATGACAAAAGCATGGAGTTATTTTGCTGGATGTAAAAGATGTGCTGGTGGAAGAACTGAAGGTTGCAGGAGTGCTTCTTGTAACATGACTTGACTGTGATGTACCAGTTGAAGCTACTGTTGAGCACAAGTAATAATTTAGTTTGCAGGCAAAGGATTTTGAACTAATAATTTTAACATATTCAAGAGGTCTTTTCAACATTCTGGCAAACCAAGTGAATATTTTTGTTTCATTCAAATACTTGACCTATTCATAAGTGGAGATTGTAAAAATTTTTTCATTATACGTATCTGGCCTTTGGCAAATATTATGAGATTTACCTCTAAAATTTTCAAAAGTTTCAACTTTCTCCGTTGAAGTAAGAATTAGTAATATGAAGCTAACCCAGCTATCAAACATAAATACTAGGAACAGAGGGGCAGATTGATTAAAAATTGGTTTATCTGTTTAAGGAATATAAATGGTCACAGAATCAGGACATCACAGATTGGTTTAGGGGAATAAGCAACAGAAGAAAAGATACGAATGTTGTTGTAATGAAAAAGCTGATAGTAAACTTTCAAGAAGTAGACAGTGACATACCTGGGCTGACAGTGGTGCTGGATAAAACCGTGGTAGCAATCTTTTCTACAGTAGAAGAAAAGGATGTTGTAAGAATTTCTGTAGTGCCTGTGGTACTTCTAGGCTGAGGAAGAGTGGTAGTGAGCACAGCTGTGCTGCCAGTAGTGGTTCTTAATTTTATTTTGGGTGAACTGGAGGCAGAAGTAGGTGATGTTGGAGCCTGGGTTGCCACAGTGGAGGTTTCTCCTGGAGCAGAGGTGGGTGAGGCTCTTGTGGTGCTTCCCTCGCCAGTCCTTGTGGTACTGGCAGTGCTTGTGGCTGGGGTGGGCACTGATGGTCTGGGGGTGATGGTGGTGGTTCCTTTTGTTGTTCCTGGCTGTGGAAGTGTGGTGGCAGCAGTTGGTGTTGCTGCAGGTTGGGTTGCTACTGTGGTGCTTTCTGTTTGGAGGTAGGTAGTGGAGGTGCTTACAGTGGTTCCTGGTGGTGGCACTGTGGTCTGGCAGTTTTTCCGGTCACAGCACAGCACTGAGACCTCATAGTCGAAGCATGTGGGGTACTTGAGGGGCTGATCCTTATTTCTGCACACAAGCCCCCTGTCAATGCTGCACTCAAATTTCTGTCCCATTATTTTCACAATCCTGTCGGGGTAATCTTTGGCACGGCACTTGATGTCTCGTGGCTTGTCACACAGCTCATACCCAGCGGCTCGGATGCTTTCAAAAGTCTCTGTATCTCCATTTTCACTGCCTGGAGTAGGGGAGTCCACATTAAACCACTGTGTCCAGGCACAGTGCTCCACCACGCAGTTGTCTGTGGTATTGGAGATGCGGACAGTGGTGGTAGCTGGGGTGGGCACTGTTGTTGTGGGTGGGGTGATGCTAGTTGTGCCTTCGTTCTGAGGGGGAGAGGTGCTGGTGGTGGTAGCGATGATGGTTGTGCCTTCTGTGGATGGGGCTGTGGGGCTGGGGAGAGCGGTGGTGGCAGTGGTGGTTCTAATTTTAACTTTGGAGGTTGTTGTGGGAGATGTTGGAGCCTGGGTTGCCGCAGTGGAGGTTTCTCCTGGAGCAGGGGTGCGTGAGGCTCTTGTGGTGCTTCCCTCGATAGTCCTTGAGGTACTGGCAGTACTTGTGGCTGGGGTGGGCACTGTTGCCGTGGGTGGGGTGATGGTGGTTGTACCTTCAGTCAGAGGGGGAGAGGTGCTGGTGGTGGTAGCGATGATGGTTGTGCCTTCTGTGGATGGGGCTGTGGGGCTGGGGAGAGCAGTGGTGGCAGTGGTGGTTCTAATTTTAACTTTGGAGGTTGTTGTGGGAGATGTTGGAGCCTGGGTTGCCGCAGTGGAGGTTTCTCCTGGAGCAGGGGTGGGTGATGCTCTTGTGGTGCTTCCCTTGGTAGTTCTTGTGGTACTGGCTGTGCTTGTGGCTGGGGTGGGCACTGTTGTCGTGGGTGGGGTGATGGTGGTTGTACCTTCAGTCAGAGGGGGAGAGGTCCTTGTGGTGGTAGTGATGATGGTTGTGCCTTCTGTGGATGGGGCTGTGGGGCTGGGGAGAGCGGTGGTGGCAGTGGTGGTTCTAATTTTAACTTTGGAGGTTGTTGTGGGAGATGTTGGAGCCTGGGTTGCCGCAGTGGAGGTTTCTCCTGGAGCAGGGGTGGGTGAGGCTCTTGTGGTGCTTCCCTCGGTAGTTCTTGTGGTACTGGCTGTGCTTGTGGCTGGGGTGGGCACTGTTGTCGTGGGTGGGGTGATGGTGGTTGTACCTTCAGTCAGAGGGGGAGAGGTGCTGGTGGTGGTAGTGATGATGGTTGTGCCTTCTGTGGATGGGGCTGTGGGGCTGGGGAGAGCGGTGGTGGCAGTGGTGGTTCTAATTTTAACTTTGGAGGTTGTTGTGGGAGATGTTGGAGCCTGGGTTGCCACAGTGGAGGTTTCTCCTGGAGCAGGGGTGCGTGAGGCTCTTGTGGTGCTTCCCTCGCCAGTCCTTGTGGTACTGGCAGTGCTTGTGGCTGAGGTGGGCACTGATGGTCTGGGGGTGATGGTGGTGGTTCCTTTTGTTGTTCCTGGCTGTGGAAGTGTGGTGGCAGCAGTTGGTGTTGCTGCAGGTTGGGTTGCTACTGTGGTGCTTTCTGTTTGGAGGTAGGTAGTGGAGGTGCTTACAGTGGTTCTTGGTGGTGGCACTGTGGTCTGGCAGTTTTTCCTGTCACAGCACAGCACCGAGACCTCATAGTCGAAGCATGTGGGGTACTTGAGAGGCTGATCCTTATTTCTGCACACAAGCCCCCTGTCAATGCTGCACTCAAATTTCTGTCCCATTATTTTCACAATCCTGTCGGGGTAATCTTTGGCATGGCACTTGATGTCTCGTGGCTTGTCACACAGCTCATACCCAGCGGCTCGGATGCTTTCAAAAGTCTCTGTATCTCCATTTTCACTGCCTGGAGTAGGGGAGTCCACATTAAACCACTGTGTCCAGGCACAGTGCTCCACCACGCAGTTGTCTGTGGTATTGGAGATGCGGACAGTGGTGGTAGCTGGGGTGGGCACTGTTGTTGTGGGTGGGGTGATGCTAGTTGTGCCTTCGTTCTGAGGGGGAGAGGTGCTGGTGGTGGTAGCGATGATGGTTGTGCCTTCTGTGGATGGGGCTGTGGTGCTGGGGAGAGCGGTGGTGGCAGTGGTGGTTCTAATTTTAACTTTGGAGGTTGTTGTGGGAGATGTTGGAGCCTGGGTTGCCGCAGTGGAGGTTTCTCCTGGAGCAGGGGTGCGTGAGGCTCTTGTGGTGCTTCCCTCGATAGTCCTTGAGGTACTGGCAGTACTTGTGGCTGGGGTGGGCACTGTTGTCATGGGTGGGGTGATGGTGGTTGTACCTTCAGTCAGAGGGGGAGAGGTCCTTGTGGTGGTAGCGATGATGGTTGTGCCTTCTGTGGATGGGGCTGTGGGGCTGGGGAGAGCGGTGGTGGCAGTGGTGGTTCTAATTTTAACTTTGGAGGTTGTTGTGGGAGATGTTGGAGCCTGGGTTGCCGCAGTGGAGGTTTCTCCTGGAGCAGGGGTGCGTGAGGCTCTTGTGGTGCTTCCCTCGATAGTCCTTGTGGTACTGGCAGTACTTGTGGCTGGGGTGGGCACTGTTGTCGTGGGTGGGGTGATGGTGGTTGTACCTTCAGTCAGAGGGGGAGAGGTCCTTGTGGTGGTAGCGATGATGGTTGTGCCTTCTGTGGATGGGGCTGTGGGGCTGGGGAGAGCGGTGGTGGCAGTGGTGGTTCTAATTTTAACTTTGGAGGTTGTTGTGGGAGATGTTGGAGCCTGGGTTGCCACAGTGGAGGTTTCTCCTGGAGCAGGGGTGCGTGAGGCTCTTGTGGTGCTTCCCTCGATAGTCCTTGTGGTACTGGCTATGCTTGTGGCTGGGGTGGGCACTGTTGTCGTGGGTGGGGTGATGGTGGTTGTACCTTCAGTCAGAGGGGGAGAGGTGCTGGTGGTGGTAGCGATGATGGTTGTGCCTTCTGTGGATGGGGCTGTGGGGCTGGGGAGAGCGGTGGTGGCAGTGGTGGTTCTAATTTTAACTTTGGAGGTTGTTGTGGGAGATGTTGGAGCCTGGGTTGCCGCAGTGGAGGTTTCTCCTGGAGCAGGGGTGCGTGAGGCTCTTGTGGTGCTTCCCTCGATAGTCCTTGAGGTACTGGCAGTACTTGTGGCTGGGGTGGGCACTGTTGTCGTGGGTGGGGTGATGGTGGTTGTACCTTCAGTCAGAGGGGGAGAGGTCCTTGTGGTGGTAGCGATGATGGTTGTGCCTTCTGTGGATGGGGCTGTGGGGCTGGGGAGAGCAGTGGTGGCAGTGGTGGTTCTAATTTTAACTTTGGAGGTTGTTGTGGGAGATGTTGGAGCCTGGGTTGCCGCAGTGGAGGTTTCTCCTGGAGCAGGGGTGCGTGAGGCTCTTGTGGTGCTTCCCTCGATAGTCCTTGAGGTACTGGCAGTACTTGTGGCTGGGGTGGGCACTGTTGTCATGGGTGGGGTGATGGTGGTTGTACCTTCAGTCAGAGGGGGAGAGGTCCTTGTGGTGGTAGCGATGATGGTTGTGCCTTCTGTGGATGGGGCTGTGGGGCTGGGGAGAGCGGTGGTGGCAGTGGTGGTTCTAATTTTAACTTTGGAGGTTGTTGTGGGAGATGTTGGAGCCTGGGTTGCCACAGTGGAGGTTTCTCCTGGAGCAGGGGTGCGTGAGGCTCTTGTGGTGCTTCCCTCGATAGTCCTTGAGGTACTGGCAGTGCTTGTGGCTGGGGTGGGCACTGTTGTTGTGGGTGGGGTGATGGTGGTTGTGCCTTCATTCTGAGGGGGAGAGGTCCTTGTGGTGGTAGCGATGATGGTTGTGCCTTCTGTGGATGGGGCTGTGGGGCTGGGGAGAGCAGTGGTGGCAGTGGTGGTTCTAATTTTAACTTTGGAGGTTGTTGTGGGAGATGTTGGAGCCTGGGTTGCCGCAGTGGAGGTTTCTCCTGGAGCAGGGGTGCGTGAGGCTCTTGTGGTGCTTCCCTCGATAGTCCTTGAGGTACTGGCAGTACTTGTGGCTGGGGTGGGCACTGTTGTCATGGGTGGGGTGATGGTGGTTGTACCTTCAGTCAGAGGGGGAGAGGTCCTTGTGGTGGTAGCGATAATGGTTGTGCCTTCTGTGGATGGGGCTGTGGGGCTGGGGAGAGCAGTGGTGGCAGTGGTGGTTCTAATTTTAACTTTGGAGGTTGTTGTGGGAGATGTTGGAGCCTGGGTTGCCGCAGTGGAGGTTTCTCCTGGAGCAGGGGTGCGTGAGGCTCTTGTGGTGCTTCCCTCGATAGTCCTTGAGGTACTGGCAGTACTTGTGGCTGGGGTGGGCACTGTTGTCGTGGGTGGGGTGATGGTGGTTGTACCTTCAGTCAGAGGGGGAGAGGTCCTTGTGGTGGTAGCGATGATGGTTGTGCCTTCTGTGGATGGGGCTGTGGGGCTGGGGAGAGCGGTGGTGGCAGTGGTGGTTCTAATTTTAACTTTGGAGGTTGTTGTGGGAGATGTTGGAGCCTGGGTTGCCGCAGTGGAGGTTTCTCCTGGAGCAGGGGTGCGTGAGGCTCTTGTGGTGCTTCCCTCGATAGTCCTTGAGGTACTGGCAGTACTTGTGGCTGGGGTGGGCACTGTTGTCGTGGGTGGGGTGATGGTGGTTGTACCTTCAGTCAGAGGGGGAGAGGTGCTGGTGGTGGTAGCGATGATGGTTGTGCCTTCTGTGGATGGGGCTGTGGGGCTGGGGAGAGCGGTGGTGGCAGTGGTGGTTCTAATTTTAACTTTGGAGGTTGTTGTGGGAGATGTTGGAGCCTGGGTTGCCACAGTGGAGGTTTCTCCTGGAGCAGGGGTGCGTGAGGCTCTTGTGGTGCTTCCCTCGGTAGTCCTTGAGGTACTGGCAGTGCTTGTGGCTGGGGTGGGCACTGTTGTTGTGGGTGGGGTGATGGTGGTTGTGCCTTCATTCTGAGGGGGAGAGGTCCTTGTGGTGGTAGCGATGATGGTTGTGCCTTCTGTGGATGGGGCTGTGGGGCTGGGGAGAGCAGTGGTGGCAGTGGTGGTTCTAATTTTAACTTTGGAGGTTGTTGTGGGAGATGTTGGAGCCTGGGTTGCCGCAGTGGAGGTTTCTCCTGGAGCAGGGGTGCGTGAGGCTCTTGTGGTGCTTCCCTCGATAGTCCTTGAGGTACTGGCAGTACTTGTGGCTGGGGTGGGCACTGTTGTCATGGGTGGGGTGATGGTGGTTGTACCTTCAGTCAGAGGGGGAGAGGTCCTTGTGGTGGTAGCGATAATGGTTGTGCCTTCTGTGGATGGGGCTGTGGGGCTGGGGAGAGCAGTGGTGGCAGTGGTGGTTCTAATTTTAACTTTGGAGGTTGTTGTGGGAGATGTTGGAGCCTGGGTTGCCGCAGTGGAGGTTTCTCCTGGAGCAGGGGTGCGTGAGGCTCTTGTGGTGCTTCCCTCGATAGTCCTTGAGGTACTGGCAGTACTTGTGGCTAGGGTGGGCACTGTTGTCGTGGGTGGGGTGATGGTGGTTGTACCTTCAGTCAGAGGGGGAGAGGTCCTTGTGGTGGTAGCGATGATGGTTGTGCCTTCTGTGGATGGGGCTGTGGGGCTGGGGAGAGCGGTGGTGGCAGTGGTGGTTCTAATTTTAACTTTGGAGGTTGTTGTGGGAGATGTTGGAGCCTGGGTTGCCGCAGTGGAGGTTTCTCCTGGAGCAGGGGTGCGTGAGGCTCTTGTGGTGCTTCCCTCGATAGTCCTTGAGGTACTGGCAGTACTTGTGGCTGGGGTGGGCACTGTTGTCATGGGTGGGGTGATGGTGGTTGTACCTTCAGTCAGAGGGGGAGAGGTCCTTGTGGTGGTAGCGATAATGGTTGTGCCTTCTGTGGATGGGGCTGTGGGGCTGGGGAGAGCAGTGGTGGCAGTGGTGGTTCTAATTTTAACTTTGGAGGTTGTTGTGGGAGATGTTGGAGCCTGGGTTGCCGCAGTGGAGGTTTCTCCTGGAGCAGGGGTGCGTGAGGCTCTTGTGGTGCTTCCCTCGATAGTCCTTGAGGTACTGGCAGTACTTGTGGCTAGGGTGGGCACTGTTGTCGTGGGTGGGGTGATGGTGGTTGTACCTTCAGTCAGAGGGGGAGAGGTGCTGGTGGTGGTAGCGATGATGGTTGTGCCTTCTGTGGATGGGGCTGTGGGGCTGGGGAGAGCGGTGGTGGCAGTGGTGGTTCTAATTTTAACTTTGGAGGTTGTTGTGGGAGATGTTGGAGCCTGGGTTGCCACAGTGGAGGTTTCTCCTGGAGCAGGGGTGCGTGAGGCTCTTGTGGTGCTTCCCTCGATAGTCCTTGAGGTACTGGCAGTACTTGTGGCTGGGGTGGGCACTGTTGTCGTGGGTGGGGTGATGGTGGTTGTACCTTCAGTCAGAGGGGGAGAGGTGCTGGTGGTGGTAGCGATGATGGTTGTGCCTTCTGTGGATGGGGCTGTGGGGCTGGGGAGAGCGGTGGTGGCAGTGGTGGTTCTAATTTTAACTTTGGAGGTTGTTGTGGGAGATGTTGGAGCCTGGGTTGCCACAGTGGAGGTTTCTCCTGGAGCAGGGGTGCGTGAGGCTCTTGTGGTGCTTCCCTCGCCAGTCCTTGTGGTACTGGCAGTGCTTGTGGCTGGGGTGGGCACTGATGGTCTGGGGGTGATGGTGGTGGTTCCTTTTGTTGTTCCTGGCTGTGGAAGTGTGGTGGCAGCAGTTGGTGTTGCTGCAGGTTGGGTTGCTACTGTGGTGCTTTCTGTTTGGAGGTAGGTAGTGGAGGTGCTTACAGTGGTTCTTGGTGGTGGCACTGTGGTCTGGCAGTTTTTCCGGTCACAGCACAGCACCGAGACCTCATAGTCGAAGCATGTGGGGTACTTGAGAGGCTGATCCTTATTTCTGCACACAAGCCCCCTGTCAATGCTGCACTCAAATTTCTGTCCCATTATTTTCACAATCCTGTCGGGGTAATCTTTGGCACGGCACTTGATGTCTCGTGGCTTGTCACACAGCTCATACCCAGCGGCTCGGATGCTTTCAAAAGTCTCTGTATCTCCATTTTCACTGCCTGGAGTAGGGGAGTCCACATTAAACCACTGTGTCCAGGCACAGTGCTCCACCACGCAGTTGTCTGTGGTATTGGAGATGCGGACAGTGGTGGTAGCTGGGGTGGGCACTGTTGTTGTGGGTGGGGTGATGCTAGTTGTGCCTTCGTTCTGAGGGGGAGAGGTGCTGGTGGTGGTAGCGATGATGGTTGTGCCTTCTGTGGATGGGGCTGTGGTGCTGGGGAGAGCGGTGGTGGCAGTGGTGGTTCTTATTTTAGTATGTGGAGTGGAGGCCATAATGGGTGATGTTGTTTGAATAGCAACAGTGGATAATACAGTTGGAAGAGTTTTTTTTGTAGATGTAGGGGTGCTTTCTATGGTGGTTGTGGAAGTGCTGGCAGTAGTGGTAGCTGGGGTAGGCACTCTTGGTGTGGGTGTAACGACCGTTGTGCCTTGTGTTGGCACGGCAGTAGTACTGGTGATTATTTTGGTGCTAGGAGTGGTTTCTAGTGTTGATTCTGCGAGAGTTGAGATGGTAATGGTTGATGATGGAGCTTGGGTCTCCACAGTGGAGGTTTCTGGTGTAGTAGTTGTGATTTGGTAACCTGTTGTTGAGACTTGCGATGTCGTTGGTGTTACTGAGGTTTCCGTCAGAGGAGTCGTTCTTTCTCTCAGTGGTATTGTAGTTACTTCACTTTCTTGGTTTTGTGTTGTTGGTTTTATCATTGTCTGTACTGTAAATGGTGTTGATTCTACAGCACTAGTTGTGAATTCTCTTGTGGTCGTTGTTGTTGTAGTTTGTATTTCTGAACATGGTATGTATCTGCAGCATGATACTCTGATTTCATAATTATAGCACTGCTTAGATTCTTGGTCCTGGTTCTTGCATATTAATCCTCTGCTTTGACTACACTCTATTGTCTGGCTAAGGTTGGTAATTTCTGTATCTGGATATTCTTTGGCTCTGCATTGAACATCACTTGGATTTGCACATACACTGTATCCTTTATCCTTGAGATTCTGAAATGTTTCATTATCTCCGCCGTCCTCTTTGTCTTCAGGCTGAGTGGAATCATACCATTCTGACCACTCACAGACATTTTTCACACATACAGTTGTCACTGGTGTTGCAGTTGTCGTTTCTGTAATTTAAAGGAGGAAACATAAGCCTAGTCTGGTCTTATTAAAGAGAGTTCCAGGAAGAAATTATTCATCTTCCATACCTTTTTTTTTGTTGTAAATAATTTTTTATGTTATGTAGTACTTTTAATTTTGAAGAGCTTGCTTTGGCAGTTTCAAGTTTAATTTCTAAAGTAGGTTTTGATATCTTGCCTCTATTATTATTCTAGAGGTACATTTGTCAACATCTATTAAGGAATTGTAGCTAAATATAAGAAATCTGATACCCTTTGCCCAGTATGTCACTACTTAGATAATAGATCTCACACTTGCTATGGTGTAAGTAGAGGAGTTTTTATTTTCCTTGGTATTATCTCTGTATTTATTTACTCTTAACTGCATAACCATGCAGACTTTAAAATATTTTTACCAGTTAATGATTTTTCTACTTAGTTCAATATTACAATATGTAACATATTTATAAATATAAAATATAAAATATATACTTGACATTTATGTATTTTATATATAGTACATTATAACAGAGAATACACATCTACTATGTATGAAATATATAATCTAATAGGTATTTTCTATGTATTTTAATAAGACTTCTTTTCATGTTCTTGGTGTTATGAAGATAATAATTTGGAATAGATATTACTTTCTCAATATAAATGTTACTTAATAGAAGACTTAAATTTGAATATTTAGTTCTTGCTGTAGTATAATTTTGTGGATATATTTCTCACAATTACTCAATAATTAATTAACTGCAGGAATGATGTAGCAGTGTACTCCAGGAATAGAAGGAAACTGTTGATTTGGGTATTAAACACAATTAGGAAAGATTCCAAAGAACAGTTATAAATAGTTTAAACATTCCCTCAAACTAAATTTCTTATCTTCAGTTTGCACTTACATGCTCAGTAATTTCAGAAATGGCAGCAACTGTCTTTCATGTTTTCAGAAGCTGGTCTAGAACTGCTTATCTTTTTTGCAAGGAAATGAGAAGATTCTCCAGGATGCAGTGATTAATAAGCTCTACGATATTTTCCCTTGGGAACACCCGGGTGAAACAGAGGAGACTGAGTTTGTAAGAAATGCTAAATTCATTTCTACATCCTTGACTGTGGTCTGCTTTTTCAACTAAAGCTGCCAGGTGAATTGGTGGCTCCAGCAGAAGTCAACAGTTTCAAGTAAAATTATATACTGTTAACTGATGAAAAGGTCATCCCTTTCAGGTAATTTTCAGTCACTTACAGAGATTTTTGAGTTATTTTAAAGATTATTCATGCATACCTGAAGCAGTAGTTGTGGGCTGACTTGTGGAAAATGTAAATGGGGTTGTAAAAATGTCACATTTAAAGATGTTTCTGCTTATTGTTCCATTGACATCGCATGTTGCACTGAAACACCATCCAGTTCCATCTGTGGTGTTATAGACGAGTTCATCATATTTATAGCTCTTCTCTTCATAAATGCAGTTGCAGGCTGTAATTCAGAAGAAGTTTATTGTCAGTTCAGGCATCTATGAAACGATAATATCCAATGCTGCATTTTCTAAATAAGTGTTCTTAGCTGTCTTACCTTTATCATCGAACTTGCACTGTAAACCTTCTGATGTGCACTCACTGAAACAGAAAGGATAAAAACCCATATATTTCGTGATTGTGATGTAATTTTATTAGTCATCTTCCTGACAGATACTGGCATCAAAAGGCAAGGTACTTTATTTGTGTTTATTCCTAGAGTGTTCTGTTCATTTTGGCTTCTTTTTGGCCATTATTTTCCAAAATCTTCCTTTATATTAAACTCGAACTTATATATAGAAGTGAAGTTAAATATTGTGCAAAGTTACAGGTAGAAGTCTTAAGGAAGACTTTCCTTATTTCCTTCATATCATTCCTTGCATTTGCAATGTTTTTGTACTAAATAGAAGGCTAAAAGGGAGAATCTAATTGCTCAAACAATACAAGTAGGTAATAAAATCCTTGGAAGCAGGCCACTATTAAATATCTTTACTTGTGGCACAACATTTTTCCTACCACAGGAATGTGAAATAGAGATAGCCTAGTCATAAAGGACTTGTTCTTGATGTACCTTTATGCTGAGGACCTACAGTATAATCAGGAACAAATTCAATAGAACATAAAATCACATAAAACCTTCTCATTAATGTAGTAGGAAAACTGGCATTACATCATAAGGTGTTATTTTTACATAGGTAGCATAAATTAATCTTGCACATAACAGGAACATACAATTTCCCCTAGAGTTTTGATCTTTTTTTCCTTGTATATGATGAGACTGGTATGTTAAGTCTTACCATATCTTACATTCATCCCGTTTATATATCTTTCCATCTTCATTATCATAACAGTCACAGAGACTAACACACTTCATCTGATCCTCATGAAAATATGGCTTGTCTGGTGGGCAGTTAGGGTAGCAGCCTGAAGGTGGAAAAGGTAAGATTGAGATACAGTCAGCAGAGGTTTTACTTGCACGGAATGCATTTGCAGGTCTTGTTTTTAATAGTCATAATGTTTTTACTTTATGTTTTGCAATAACTCTAGGAAGTAATGCAGAGTTAATAGCATCATCAGAGCCTATCCATAAGAACTTAGTCCTGGACATCTCACTCCAGTTTCCATACTCTACCTCCATTCATGTGGATGTAATGATATTAGAGAAAATTGAATTGTGCAAATACAGCTGATGGGGGAAATACACTCCATTAAAGACAATTAAAAATACAATAATATGTACCCACTAGGAGGTATTTGCAGCTATTTTTACCTTCTAAACCTGGCAAGTCATTGAGGCATTTTCCACTTGGGTTCTTACAGGTCTTCATACAGGAAGCACCACAAGGCTTATAGTGCCATTCACATTCTCCTTGTTGATTGTAATAATCACAGAACAGTGCTGAGGAGAAACAGAAAGTTGGACATGTTCAGGAAAAAAAAAAAGAGCAAATAGCTTAAGCATGAAAAATCCACACAGTGAGATCTTAATGCACATGTGTAACATACTGTACATTTAGCTACCCTTTCAGAAGTGTTTATGACATAAAACTTACGACAAATTGATGGGCTTCTCCAGGCTATGCATACACCAACTTCACTACATGCCTGAGCATAGGCAGCTACTGCTGTACAAAAGCAATCACAGTCTCCTCCAGTGTCGCAGGCACAAGCGTCTGTCACACATGCTTGATAATATTTTGCTGGTTCGACCTGTTATTAAACAGAAATATAATACTATACATCCTGCCTTCCAGATTATTTCTTACCTTTGCTGGAGTAGTTTTCTTACATTTGTAGCATCTCAGAGGAAAGGCCTACATTGGTAATTTCTTTTTCTTTTGTAAGACACTGTGAAACACCAGAGGTGATGCCAAGTGATACATCCAAACCATGTATTGACAGATTTTTTAGAAACCCAAACTTGTATCCTGGTAGAAGATTAGATTAATTTTCAAAAAAAATATTAGGCAACTGCACAGTTACCTGACAACATTTGTTATGTACTTAGTGTCAGATAAAGGCTATGCTGATACTTCATTCCTATGTTATTATTTCATTGAGCTTGTCTTCTGTACCTGGTATATGAGAATTTTTATTCAAGTCAGGCTGCAAGGAAATATGTGGTAATTACGAAATTATTATTCTTTTGTAATTATGTTTCTTCTGTAAATGTCTTTTTATTTCTTACCAGTATGGACTATAAATCTGTCCCACTGAGGAGGATTCAGAGTGAAGGTTTCCTGGCACAGTTTGAAGTGAAACATGTTAATAAATGAGGCGTGCATGTTAAAACCTATGAGGATAGCACCTTCAACAACACACAGACTTAGTTTTCACACTATAAACTTCTGCCCTGGTAATACCTGAGAGTGACAGGCAGCAAAGATGTTGCTGTTGATGATGCTACACTGCTTCTCTGACCAGGACTTCCGATAAGGGTTGGTAGAGCACGGGTCTTTGACACTGGAAGCATCAGGGCATGTAGAGGATACTTTCCAGCTGTTTCCAAACTCTAGGACATTCTGTACTACAGATTGACTCCTTGTAGTAAAGTCATTGACGCTGTTGCCATCATAATTTCCACAGAGACCACAGACCTGGCCCTGCACAAGGGAGTAAATAAAATAATAATGGATGTGAGAAAACTTGAAACAAAATCAGAGACTGAAAGAATACTTGAAATTCAGCTCTTAGAATGGTGGGATTCCATTCTATCAGTCCTGAACCTCTTCATGCTCTGGAACAGAGTAACAGAATATGAGCACTAAGACTAGAAGGATACTACTCTTAACTCTTTTCTTTTAAATATGAGCAGTAAAACCACCTTTGTCATTGTAACCTTCTGTCTTTGAGGTATATTTGTAACAAGGAAATGAGGACTCACAGCTGACTAAGCTTTTCATTTAACTCTTGTTTTATGAAGTAGCTATGCATATAAAAACCCAACCTTCTAACTATTACAAGCCTGTAAGTATTACCAGTTCAGCCACCTAATCTACTCATTGAGTCTACCATCAAGACTGCTCACAGGTATATAAAGAAATTACATTTTCCTTGTACATCCAGAAATATCCCTCATTCTGAATGAAAGGATCTGTACAACAGTGATAGCCTGCAATAGATGCTTTCTCTATGTATCTAAGGTGCATACTTTCATAATACACTATTTTTATAAAATGCCAGTGGGTGAGGCAGCAAAACAACCTATGGTACTGAAACAAGTTGGCATATCTAGTTCTAAATTACACTTAGTTTAAATACCTAACTTAAATGTCATTGTGGTATGCAGTAAGGTAGCAAATTCTGTATTTACTACAGTTTTTAGTGCTTATATATCATAATCTAAGAGAAGGAGTATGAAAGTTGGAATTGATTTTCCTTATCACCTGTGTAATTATATGCTTGACAAATACTTGGTAGCATACAAGAAGCTTTCACTCATAATATTCACTCATAATACACTTCCTTGTTCTTGAAGTGTGATAATTTGTGTGTCAATGAGAACTGGAGACAATGGATTATTTTCAAGATCAAGCCTGCTCAGTTGATTTATACACATGTAGTTATGTAATTTTAATAAGTCTGATAACCTTTAACAAGGTTCAGGTTGTAATTTCAACAAAGTCCAAAATAGCATTTTACCAACTCAAGTTCTGTCTGGCCAAATAGGCATGGAAAGCTGCCTTCCAAGCTCAGAACAACAGCAGGATGGTGACATGGCTTCCTGAGGTATCAGAGGAATGGAAAACAGTGTGGGATGAACTGCAGGAATGCTAGAGACATCACTGTTTGGGATCCTGGTAGGGTCTCTACAAGATTCACACCCAGTCAAACCTGGACAGTAAATTGCCATTTAACTGCTAGTTGCACACCTTGAAACCGGGGCTGAGCTTGATGAAGATGCTGGTTTTCTTGTCCCACATGAGGATCAGTCCACTTTTGGTCTCAATTACCAAGTACACTCCCATATAGCGGACTGTGTATGGCACCTCATCATTCTCTCCTCTCTTTACGACACTGACATGCTCTTCACCAAGGATCATTTCATAGCTCTGAAACAGGAGGAAAAGGTAAGGAGAAATGAGTTTAGCAGCTGCAGCCTGTGCTCTCAGACATGTTTTTCTGCTTTTGAGACTACAATGAATAGTTTATATAATGAAAACAAATAATCAAAATGCAATAAATCAAAGCTATATAGTTCAAATCTCAGATTCCTGGAAGTGTGGTAACAGATATTTTAAATGGTGTACGTCAAAAAGTGTCTTTCGACTGTCATGGAGGAACTACATTGCATACAATAAAAGAATCTTCTGACACAATAGGCTAAATTTCTGCTAGACTATTTTCCTTTAGATCTTTACTTTTCCCAAGGATGGTATACGATAGTGTGGGAAGTGGAAAACATAGAAAGGTAGGAAGGTCTACCATATATTTCATTTGAATCTAGTGTAAACCTAATTTAACAGTTGAATTGCTTTTAAAAATATTTTCCAACTTCTTTGAAGCAATAGAAATCTAGGCTTCTCCTAAGGCTTAGCAAGTACAAAACAGTACTGGTCTATATGCAAAACCTTCTTACCTCTAAGAAAACTTTGATAGATTTTGAGCATGTTGTCCCAGTGTTGCCACAGGGAATATTTTCAGTGACAACCCTGAAGGTCCCATTGACTGTGCCACTTTTCCCACAGTGGTCCTGGGTAGAAAATAACATTTAAAAATACATTATTTTTACAGACACAATCAAGATTACCTCTTGTTTGTTATTGCTAGCTGTCAGTACCTGGACTAGTGTGTATTCACAGTTTCCATTGAAGCTGAACCTTTTGTCATCAAAGGTATTATAGTGACCATCTCCATAAACAGCACAAGTGCCCAGACATTGATCTTTGGTACATTCCCACTTTCTATTCTTGCATATACTAGAAAAAGAGAATGAAATATTTTAATAATAAAACAACTCATTCTTTTGTGTAGACATATCTGAACAATCAGTATTTGTTTGGCAGCTCATCCTTGCTAAATGCTATTTTCGTTCTGGAGTTAAAATAGTCTTTTACATTTTTCATGTAAAGAATTAAAGCAAAGTTCTGTTCTGCTACTCTGAATACCTTAACTGCAAAACAAGATAGTTAATGAACCGTGTAGTCCTAAAGGTTTCCTCCCATTCTGTGCTTTGACCATCTGACAGACATCAGAAGGCAATCTGCTCATACTGTGTAATCCAAAACTAAAAGATCCATCAACTGATTAAATTTGCAGTCCAAATCTTTCCTCACTGTCGTGCTACATAAGGTCTTTAGAGAGGCAAACAATGGAACCAGGAATGCTACTTCTGCAGATATATTTACCAGGTGTTACAGTCAAAGTTGATCTTTTCCCCAGGCTGATACATGGCTTCATTGTGAATACATGGACATTCCTCTTCAGGAATACAACCACCATTCCCATCTAACACAAGCCCATCTGGGCACACGCAGCCAGGTGTACATTGTGAGCTATACTGGAAAAGATATGAGGAAAACATAATTTTAGAGTGAAATGATCACATTAGAAAAAAGAAGATTAAATTCTCCTAAAAGGTGCCTTATATGGTCTTATTGCTGCCTTGCTTAAATAGGAGAGAACTATGAAGTAATTAAAGGATAACGGAACAAAAAATAAGTTACTAGCCGTAGATTCAATAGAATATAAATCTGTTAAAGATAAATGTTTCATGTGTACCAATCCTGATTGTTCTGCTGGAACCTGTGAGATTTAAAACACACAGGATCTTGCACTTTGTAGTGGGTGATTTGTGACTGAATGGACTTTTAAAAAGAAAGACAAGTAATATTTTTTTCAGTTTGGTTGAGTTATATTGAAATCTATTTATCTCATATGGTACTTACTCATGGAATGGCATGTGGCTACCAAGGACTTATGTGGAGTAACATAATCAGATGGGCAAGAAGTTCATAACTGCAGCATGGTATAAGAAAGAATCATTTCTCCTAGCCAGTTTTTAGCCAGTAATTTTCTCCTACAAAAGTCAGATATGTGGTAGAGCCCTAGATTTTTCACTACTAGCTACCATTACCTGCAGTAGCTGAAAATGTAGACACTAATCTTGAGAATGAATTTGGATATTACTTATTATATCTTGATCCAAGGGTCCCACTGTTAATGCTTCATTACATAATTTTAGCCTTTTGCTACAAGAATAAGGTATCTATGTTGTAGATTAGGAGTAGAACCGATAGATCAACTACTTTAGCAGCATGAGCACAGAGAAAACCTGGAAGCACCATTTCATTGGGCCATGACATACTTACACACTGCATATCCAGAGTCTGGCAACTTTTTTGACATTCTGCTCCAGTTGTTCCTGCAGTGATGTTTTTACAGTCAAAGTAGACCATGGGAGATTCACAGACTAGAGGAAGGAAAGAAGTGGCACAGGGTTTATTACACTGCTGTAGCCATTAAAACCATCTACAAATTCTTTGGAAATTCCCTATTTCAGTTAGTAGAGGTTGTTGTCCCTATTCAATCTGCTGATTAGATTCACTTCAGAGCACTGAATTCCCAGAAAAAACCACACAAAATATTTTATTTAAAAAGTCTTTATGTAAAAAGGGGTTTTATGATTAATCTAGTTCACTCCCACCTTTTATGATAACTGTTGCACTGTAACTAAATGAGAAATACTTCTATTATAAATCCATTAAGAAGAATTAATTCTGAGAACTATTTTGTGCAAGACCTGGTAAAGAGAAAGAAATAAGTGGAAGATTAATTTTACCTGGAGTTGGATTTAGTGTTCCAATGCAATTCAGTCTTCCCTGGACACAAGTGCTGTAAGAGAGGGAAAAACAATTTTATTTTTTTTCCTCTCAAACTGTATATTGAGGTTGAGAGCTACTTATCCCTTATCAAGTTTCAGAATTTTCAAAGGAATTCCAAGAGGCTGCTTTGCAGTCTTAGGAAATAATTTCTCTCAATACCACAACACGTGCTGCTTTCATATGATATCCATTATTCCTTAGCAGGAGAATTCATAGGTTGTAATGCATATATGTTACTGCTTGTTACTTACATTCTCATAAGATCTCTTCTTGCTGGTGTTGTCATAAATCTATACTTGAAATATTATGGAATTAAATAAAAAATGCATCTAAGTACAATTGCTCTATCAATCTAGAAATACTACAGAACCATAGAAACCTTTAGGTTGGAAAAGACCCTTAAGGTCCTTGAGTCCAGCACTGCCAAGTCAACCAGTAAACCATGTCCCTAAATGCCATATCTGCATGGCTTTTAAATACCTGCAGGGACGGTGACTCAACTGCTTCCTTGGGCAGCCTGCTCCAGTGCTTGACAACCATTTTAGTGAAGAAATTTTTCTTAACATCCAATCTAAACCTCCCTTTTGAGGCCGTTTCCTCGCATCCTGTCACTTGTTACCTGGGAGAAGAGGCCGACCCACACCTCACTACAGCTTCCTTTAAGCAGTTTTAGAGAGTGCGCAGGTCTCCCCTAAGCCTCCTTTTCTCCAGGCTAAAAAAACTCAGCTCCCTCAGCTGCTCCTCATAATACTTTTGCTCCAGACCAGCTTTGTTGCCCCTGTCTGGACATGCCCCAGAACCGAAATGTCTTTCTTCTAGTGAGAGGCCCAAAACTGAACACAGGATTTGAGGTGTGGCCTCACCAGGACCAAGTACAGAGGGACAATCACTTCGTTAATGTTGAAGGCTTTACAAAAGTCCAGGTAGACAACATCCACAGCCTTTCCCTCATCCACTAAGCAGGTCACCTCATCATAGAAGGAGATCAGGTTGGTTAAGCAGCCACTGCCTTTCCCAAACACATCCTGGCTGGGCCTAAACCCCTGTTTGCCCTGTACATGCCAGGTGATGGCACTCAAGATAATCTGCTCTGTGTCCTTCCCTGGCACCAAGGTCAGGCTGACAGGCCTGTAGTTCACCAGATCCTTCTTCTGGCCCATACTGTAAATGGGCATCACATTTGCTGACCTCCAGTTAACCAGGACCTCCATGGTTATCCAGGACAGCTGAAAAATGATTGGAAGTGGCTCTGTGAACACTTCCACCAACTCCCTCAGTGTCCTTGGGTGGATCCCATCTGGCCCCACAGAATTGTGTGTATTTAAATGGTGTAACAGGTCATTAACCATTTCACTTTTCATTGTAGTGGCTTCATTCCACTCTCTGTCCCCATTCTGTAGCTCAGGGGAATATGTACCATTTGTAAAAGTTGAAAATAAAGTTGAAAGAACCTAAAGTTGAAGAAATTGAAGACAGAGCATTCTATTGAAATTCAGGGTGAAACTAGCTTACACACACCAGTTTTTAATGAGAAAACACACGTTTTTGAGTGTTTTAAAAAAGATTCACTTACCATACACGCCCATTTTCATGGACAACTTCTCCAAATTGTATTGGAGATCCTCTATAGTAGCAGGGGCATTCATTAGCAGGCACACATTTGCCACTCTCATCCATGTAGGTTCCATTTACGCAGGTGCAGCCATCAACTGGGACAAATTTGATGTTGCATGTGACATCAGGCTCACTCAGAGACCGGCAGGTGGGTTGACAGGAAGAGATGGTATAGCTGTAGGTCAGGGATTTGGGGCATGAGGTGGTGTATTTTGCTTGAGAGAGGAAAATAAAATAGATTGTTAATTCCAGATGGTAAATTCTCATGTGAAAAAAGAAAAATCATAGACAGTAAAAATAACATGTAAACAATACTGTAGACCTCTGCTTATGTTGCAACTTTCATGTAAATGTATTTCTGAATACTTTCAGAATTTGGCCTGAAAAGCTACTGTACACGTGGAGTAAAGGACGCATGCAAAGAAGAAAAGATTTTTTTCAAATGGAAGTTCAGAAGGAAACCTCCCTTTGGTGCTGCCACTCATTGCCAAGAAGAGGTTTAAAGTTCTTGAAGAACGAGACAAGGTGTCTCCCTGAATATCATCTGGTATGCTGAAAACAGACATACTGGGTGAGCAGAACCCAGAATGCAGATTCAAAGACATTTAATTTGCAAGTGTTCTGGTTGGTATAATTAGTATTGTTATTCTGAAACATCACGTTATCTCTGCAATAATTTGTGATGCTTGTAAAACTGTAGTGAAACTCAAAGTTGCACAGAAACAGGTGGAGGCACTTTCGTAACAACAGTCCCTTTCCTAATGAAGCCACATCTTCCATTTATTCATATTCACTTTTGCCAGCAATGGATTGATTCTAAAGGGACAGCAGAGAATTACTTCCAGGAGTGCACTTAACAAAATCCCTTCCTCATCACTTACTGATTTGTCTAGAAATTAGTAGAAAATAATCTCTGATCAGCAATTTTTAATGACGTGTGTCCTTAGGAAATGGGATAGTGGAGAGTACTTACAACAGACATCAGCCCTCCATCCCTGCAGCTGGATTCCTTTTTCAGCACAAGCTCTCACATAGGAAGACAGGGATGCACACAGACAGTCTTCACTATTTTCACAGTTACATGTGTCAAACATGCAGTTCTAAGAATGGAGAGAAAAATAAGGTCTCAGCACTGGTAATATTGTCAGTCTTAAAAAAACCAATGAACATTATCTTTCCAGTCTTATTCCTTAATCCTTCTTCAGATATGCTCGCTCATAGACAATAGTAACAGAGTGTTATCACTTTCTAGTCTTTGTCTAAGGTTCCTGGCAGGGGAAAATGCAGGTAATGAAAACTCAGTCCATATCTGCAGTTATAATTAGGAAATAGTGGTCTTAAAGTCTGTTATACGTTTCACAGCTTCTTGGTCCTCTGAACCATATTAGTGGATATGCTGCACAGTAGCTCTATTCACAATGTGCAATCTGGACACATCACTTCACCAGGGTCAATACCTGGGTGACTCCTACTGAGAAGAATGATTTGCAACATGTTGATAGCAGAATGATGGTGATTAGGTAATGGGCTTTTTGTTCCAAGTGGTTATTAGTGAGATGCCAGGCTGATAACGTGACAGTTGACTGATATTCAAACAAGCGTTTGACATGCCTTTACATACACCATCTGCCTTATGTGTAAAACCATCCGAGAGTAAATAGCTGCCTTTTCATCTGCAAACAAGTCAGGGTCTTGAAGCCAAGACTGACAACTGAAATAAAGTAATGTTACAACACAAAAAGAAACACATGTTGAAAGAAGGAAGTACTGCAGTACAGCAGTGAGGATACAGGCATTGTGTAAGCCATGACTGGAACAGTTCCTATTTCTATTGTTTCCGAAGGGAAAAACAGTCTGACAAAGTACCGTGTGGTAAACATTGGGATTCACTGCATAGTGACAAGCAGCAAAAGGTCCTGTGCTGTCAGTGAGTAGTCCACACCAATGCTGAGCGTATTTTTCTGTGAAAAGAAGAAACCATACAAATGCACATTACTCTTCGCATTTCCTAAGTCACAAACCCATGCTGCCCTGGCCTATGAAGACAGTTCTGATATTCCATTAAATCTCTTCTTCTCCTGTCTTTTTTTTTCTTTTTTCTCTTTTCACTCAGCTGGGTCCTGGTTCAAAAGGTCAAGGTTCCTAAAACCAAAGAAGTGGACTTGCTGAAGGGGATGAATAAAAGGTTTCCAAAGATGCTCCTGCAATCCACTTCTCTGACATAAAGTTGTCAGCTTGGACATCTACTCTATTTTCAGTGACCTTGCAGTGGGCTTCACTTATGCTTCTGTCACTCTTTTTTTACATTGTTACTTATCTCCAGTGCTTTCATTTTGAATATTTGTTTCTGATTTCAGATGTATGTTTTTTACCAAATATGTAAGTCTTTATTTTTTTATCTTTGCTTTCCAGCAGACATGTTTTCCTTAGGGATGAGCAAAAAGAAAAAAACCAAACCAGAAGAAATTCTAAGAAGCACTCACCATTATCAATGCTGAGTGCACAAGGATTCTCAAAACTCTGCTGGATATTAGGGCATGAAGCCTGAGTTTTCCATGTATTAGCAAATGCTGATGCTGTTCCTTCAATTATTCCACTTATAACCTTGAAGTCATCAGTTTGGATGTTATTGAAATTTCCACAGAGACCTGTTGAAGAGCAGTGAAAATTTTATGCTGCTCTTACTACAAAAAAAGACATTGATCAAGGTGTCCTTATATTTCATTCACTCACCACAAGTCTGGTTTTTGAAAGAAGCATCCAGGCGCACAAACACTTGCATCATGGGTGTGAATTGCACTTCAACCTGGACACCAAAGCTTGTGTCCATGATCATGAAGAATGATGAAGGTCTGAACATGGTGACATTAGCTACACATGAGAAACAAAATGGTCACTTTCTGAAAAAGGCCAAATGCTGAAAACACAATACTGTTCTTTTTCAATTTCTATGACAGTTTTTGCAAATTCAGAGGTGAAATAAAGATCTGGAGGTCAGAGATATTGCATGGAATCCTTAGTTATTGAAGCAGAGAACAAAAATCAAATTTCTTTCTAAGCAAGTGTGAGCATAGGGGTAGTAACAAAAAAAGAGGTAAAAGATGTAAAGAGATGTCTTCTGCCTTCAGTTTTGTGCAGTGAGAAGGAAGTAAAGCTGAGAGTAATCAAATCAGGAGACTGTAAATGCTGTTTGCTACTGTTTGAACTCTTGCCTTTGCTTGTCCTGTCTCCCATTTCTCTATGACACCAAACATCCCACTTTACTTCAAAAGCACTTGTGTCATTCACTATTAGTGAAAAAAACTACCTGCTGACATGGGCAGCTGGGTGTAGATGGAGTTCACAAACACACCACCATCAGGTTTGACCTTGACGATCTGATAAGGAAGAGGAACAAAAGGCAACTCTGTGAATCACAGAATGGTTTGGGTTGGGAGGGACTTTTGAAGATCATCCAATTCCAACCCCCCTCCCTGCCATGGGCAGGGACACCTTTCACTAGACCAGGTTGCTTAGGGTCCCATCCAGCCTGACCTTGAACACTCCCAGAAATGGGGCATCCACACTCTCTGGGCAACCTGTTCCAGTGCCTCACCACCCTCAAAGTAAAGAATTTCTTCCTTATAGCTAATCTAAACCTGGCCTTTCAGTTTGAAGCCATTCCCCCTTGTCCTACGACTTTGTACCCTGGTAAAAGTCCCTCTCCAGCTTTCTTGTAGGTCCATTTTAGGAAGGGAAAGGCTTCTCTAAGGTCTCTCCAGAGCTTTCCCTTCTCCAGGCTGAACAACCCCAACTTTCCCAGCCTTTCCTGATAGGAGAGGTGCTCCAGCCCTGTGTTTGTCTTTGTGGCTGCCTCTGGACCTGTTTGCAGAAGTCCATGTTCTTCTTGTGCTGGGGACCCCAGAGCTGGATGCAGCACTCCAGGGGGGTCTTCCCAGAGCAGAGTAGAGGGGAGGAATCCCCTTCCTCACCCTGCTGGCCACACTGCTTTGGATGTAGCCCAGGCTGGCCTTCTGGAATGCCAACCATGTGTGAAGAACAGCTATAGTCCAAAGAGTAGTAATGAGGAGGACTCCAGTGATATTAATTAAACAGATATTCAATAAAAAGGGTAGATCTTTGTGATTTCACCTCCCCCTTATTTCTACTTTGTATACTTTACTAATTTTCCCTGCCAGAAAAATTTACTTTTGAAGGGACTTTCTTGGCTTTTGAGGGGATTACATCATCTTGTTTTCTTTGAACACATTTTAGTGATTAATTACATCCCTAACTGTTGTAATTGTAATTACTAACCTTGAAGCTCATGGGTTTTTTTCCATCTAATTGGCAGAGAAAATAGCTTTTTTCTGCTTTGTGAGTACAATATGCTTCTTAATGAAATTCCACAAAGCCAGATTTATGGCTGATCTGATTTTCATAAGGAAATCCACTTCTTTTCACTTGATTAAAAATATCATGTACTCATCACATATGCTGAAAACCTGACAAAGAAATGAATCTCCCTGACTGATTAAGCCCTAGCTTCTTTTCTCCCCATATTTTTATTGTGCTTATTTTGCATTCTTACAGTTTGTCCTTTATTCATATTGAGGGTCACTGACTTTAAGCAGGTCTCAGTGTCAGTTAGGCCACATTTGAGTAGTTCTACCAGGATGGTAAATTTTTCATCTTTACAGTCCTGAAAAAAACCAAAGTCAAGTTATTTCACAGAAGATTAATTAAAGAAGTTTTCCCTATAACAGTTTCTCTCAATTCTGAAAACGTATTTCTTTTTCTGGAGAAGATACAGACTCTAGCAAAGTACAGACCTTCTTTGGCTGAAGATTCAGTTTTGCCCTGTTTAATTATTAGGAGCAAGAAATGTAGAATCTGGATTTTATTGATTGTATCCATATGGATATCAAGATGGAGATTGATATTCATATTTGGTGTTTTTATTCATGATGACTTCTAATGTTTGATTCAATCCTACTCTAACTCTCATCTTTCTGTAGCTAGTATCAATGCCAGACAAAAATTTCAGATAAGACATATTTCAGGTGAATCTTTTATTTCCTTTTACTGAATTGTGCAGATGGGGAAAAAGGAAAAAAACAACAAACAGAAAAAGCCCCTAAAAGATCAAAATGTTTCACTTACACATGTCTGTGACTAAATATTTTAATTATAATTAATTTCCAATTTTTCTGAGTTATTTTTAAATGTTTAAAAATGTTTAAAAGCTGAAATATATCAGTTAACTTTAAGTGATTTTCTATATTTGAACTCCACAGAAATGAAAAAAAAAGTCTGTTTTATAATCTTTTTTTTTTTAAGAACAGTTAGTGTAATTTTTAGAGTTGTACCATTTGGCCAAATACCATATAATAGAGTAACGAGGCAAAAATTACGCAGCCCAGTAAGAAAGCTGGATTAGTTGTACTGAAGGTTGCACACTAAGCAAATTCTTTAAAAAGACAGTGCTCTTCAATCGCTCTCTCACGGAACTGGAAATTTTCCAGTGAGCACCACACACGGTTGCATGACATCCTAATAATTAACTGGTGACTGTCATTGGAATGGTAGCGTAGCAAATATCTGGCTAAGTGGCAGGGAATTTAATGTCTGTATATCAGAAGTCCTAAGTTTTGTAAGTGTTGGTTGAGATCATGTTTCCTTTCTATAAATGTATAAGGCTTTATGACCTAGAAGTATCTTCTGAGTCCCACCTTAGAGAGGACGTAAGTGCAGTCTCCATGGTGATCGTAATGCTTCTTATCATATGTGGAAATGTGGGAACCTCCCACTACAGAGCATGTTCCTGGGCATGACTTGTCTTGGCAACTCCACTGGCCTCCGTTACAGGTACTGGAAGGATAAAGTTAAGTGAATTCAGTCACAGTGGTCCAGAATAAGAGGACGTTCAGTGCTGTTAGATGCAGCTGCTTTGCTATTGCTTTTCCCTTCAAGCTGTGGTTTGAGATACAGAGAATCCAGGCTTAAGATTTTCCAAAATGTGGCGAACTTGTGATGCAATGCATTGAAAGCAATGACTCTGGTAACCATTATCCTTGCTTATTTAATTGTTTTCCTTCTTTGGACAGGTGAACTCTTCAAAACAGATTTTGGATAAAAAATCATTTGGGTTTTTTCAGCTAACATAAAGCACAATGACAATACCTTCTGGTTTGTTTTTCTTTGAATACAAATGTATAATTAATATATTATACATTAATATAAAAAACTGCTCCTGATGCAGACTGTGTCTATTTTCAAAGCTGATGTGGTAGAGCACAGGTACAGGATTAATAATTGTGAGCTTGTATTGTGTCATCCCTTGCTTTCTCCAGAGAAAATAAATATTTACAAATACATTAAAAACTACAACTTCATTCCCCTTAGAGAATTCCAAATGTTTGAACAAAATAAACAAAGAAGAAGCATTTTTATGGACTGGTGAGAAATCTAAACATCGTAAATCCTTGCTTTGATCACCATGAGATAGAGAGCAAAGCTAGTTATGGCTGTTGCTAAATAAAACAAATAGTGTTCTTTAGGGGTGCTTTGGAACTGTAGTGGTCAGTTAAATACACATATCAATTACCAGTGATGCAATTGCATATAATAAACTGTTAAACCAATTAAATATATGAGAGGAAATAATGAGTTAGAAAAGTAACAAAGGTTACCAGGTCTGGCATGGCTCTGAAAAAGAAGCTCCTGTAGCATAGGTTTTGCCATTGTAAATACAGGAGCACTCCTGCTGGGGAATGCAGCCAGAATTGTTGATGTCATCAAATACAGTCCCTAGATTAAAAAAAAAAAAAAAAAAAGAAAGACAAAACCTTGATAAATTAAAGCGGCTTTTGTTGTACACCATTTTATTTGTTACAAATCATAATATCTTCTTAGTAGGAGACCTGCAGTTGTTGTGAGTGGACATACCAATGCTGAGGACAGCAGAACTAAGTCAGTCTGCTGAGTGAAGCATTCAACCTTTGTATGCTTAAATTCCACCTGCTCTGAAAGAGGGACCTGTTGTAGCACAGGTGGCTGGTTGAAAGATCTGTTTGCTGTTCTTTTTTCCTGCTTTCTGAATATTGCACATGTATTGGCAATTAACTCAGACATCTTTTCTCAGCTGACACATGACAAATCCTTGTCACTTGCAGCTGTGAAAAATACAACTATATGAGGCTTAAATCCCATGGAATCTACCCAAATCCTACAGGTAAGCTCTTGTTCTTTGAGATCAGAGATGCAAGTACTTAAGAACTTGCCTGGGGGGCAGAAACAGCCATCAATACAGTGTTCTTCACAAAACAGAGATCGTTCAGGATTCCTGCATGTATCAGCGCAGGGGGAGTTGCATTCCTGGTACTGCATCTTGTAAGGACACTCCTTGGCTGAAATTTAAAGGAAGAGGTTTTTTGTTTTTCAGTCAGAAGTATTTCTAGTTCACTATACATGTAAATATTTGTATCCATTTAAGTTTTTCAGCTAGATTAAAAAAAAAACAAAAAACCAACACACCAAACTGGAAACCGACCCCTGGCTCTCAAAATTTGCAAGTTTAATTACCAGTTCCCTATTTTACAGTTGAGATGTGAATTCCATAACTCTGGCGCTGAACTTGCTAATGACTGGATTTCTGGGGACAGCAAGGTAATGACCCCAGAAAGCCAGCACGGTCTGTGTTTCTACTGAAGGCTCCCTTCCCCATGAACAGTTGTACTGCTAGTGAAATGTAAGACTTAAATTCCTAAGCTTTAGTATATTTGCATTTTGAGATACCATCAGAAGGACAAATAGTTCATCATGGACTTTTGTTTTGGAGCAAAATGCTGGTGACAGTATCAACAGCTATCCACCATAATCAAGTATATGTTTAAATCAATGCAAACTCATCAGTATCAAGCAAGAGGAGATAAATAGGTGATTAACCAGACATACACCTGTGAAGATCCAATCAGTTAATTGAGAACAACAAATGCTGTAGCCACCACGAGGAAACATGAGTATGTCTGTATGTCTCATTCCTTCTTGTTTCCCTTTTATTTGCTTCCTTCACTCTACTAGTTCATTAAATTGCACTTTGACTCTCGTTAAAGTATCCATGTAAGTGTTCTGATAGCGTTTAATTCAGTTTGCATTAAAATCCTTAGCTCTTTTGCTGAAGTCTTCATGCTGAAACTTATACATCAGAATTTTCTAAAGAATTCAATCTTGAACAGCCTGTAACTCTTCCTGCATCCTCAGTGTTGTTTGAGAGCTTGTTGTTTGTTAGTTACTGAGCATAAAGTAAGGCTATCTCCAGTGATACTCACGGCAAAGTTTTGAGGTTCTCCAGTCCAGGGGCTGCCCACCAGCATGAGCACACTGCCGGGAGTACTCAGCAAAGGTGTCACAGATGCATGAGCTGTTTTTAGATTCTGCAGAGCTGCACAAGTCATTTTGGCAAGCCTTAATGTAATCTTTAACATCAACTAGGTCATTACACTCTGCAAATGCAGAGCTGGTCAATGTTTTCTGGCATATGTCATCCTTTGGAGAAAAAAAATAAACAAGTCCCAGTAAACAGAAAGAAGTTTGGGGGGTGGAGGGAGAGTTGGTATTGTTATTTTGTGTAATTATTATGTAACAGTCTTACAGCCCTCTTGAAGTTGTTATTGCCTGAGGGCTTCTTCTGTTGACCTGTATGAAATTGTAGAAGGAAACAGATAAACTTGAAAGAAAAACAAAAGGATAATCAAAAGATCCTTACAAGATTATCAGTGCAGTTATATGTTGGGATAGAAGTGGTGTCTTCACAGCGTTCTGTTGGCCCATCCATTTTGTGCATATTCCCAAACTGCAAAGCTGTCATCTTAATATCTATAGAAAAGAAGTTTAATAATGAAGGTTGGAGGCTTTTGTTCAAAGCAACTGCTTGTTATCTTTTTTTTCTCTCAAGAATTTGGGTGAAAACTGGCCAAGGCAGTTAGCTCCCTTAAGCCTTTGAATGTGATCATCACCCCTTCCAAAGGAAGCACTACATCACAGCCTCAATTTACTTTGTACAGCACCCGGGAAAAAGTAAAGATTGGAAAACTATTCTCAGCCTATTACATCTAGATGCACACTAAGGTTTTTGCCAGAAAAATAACGAATTCTTTCTAGATTTAACTGAGCCAGTACAGGGCAGACGAAAAAAATCTAAACAGGGATCTGGACAATGGAGACTGCTGTAAAACAAGGTTTAGGAAAATGCTCAAGCTTGGAATAGTTAAAAGATAAGATCTTACAAAGGTTATGCAAACCAGCAAGGAAAGGTGGATTTACTGATTTTGAGAAAAAAATGAAACAAGGAATGCACTGTCTAGAAAATATAATTACCTTTTGTTTTATTTAATATATTTTTATATTTATTTATCTTATTAGTGGAAATCTGCTCATTTTTATGGAGTTACCTGATTAGTTATGCCAGCATGGTGTACAACAATGGCATACAAGAGATATGCACTCAGTTGTTAGCCCCAGTACTATATTTAGTATAGTACTAAATATTATTAAATATTGTTATTAAATTTTTAAATATTGGTATGAAATATATTATTAATTCAAAGTATTAAATTACAGTCTGATCTCTACACTACACATTTTTAAAAAGGGATTGAATCATATCTTAGGTGTAAACCATTTAACAGGATGGGAAAGAGGAATGCTGATGATGTCAGAGCCTGTTGGAGACCCCATAAACCATTTTTTTAAATTTAAAACACTTACTGTTTGAAATAAACTCATTGTATATGGGAAAGCCATTGAAGTCACCACAAAGTCCACAAGTTTGATTGGCATATTTCTCATTCAATTCCAGCTAAAATAATGAATAGTAAGTTGATAGAAATTAGTATAAACATACTTAAGTATTTTCAAGACTGGAGAAAACACTTGCACCTGCTGTGTCTTAGTATTTTTTATCAGATCTGTGGAATTTTATCTAGCAATTTAATTCAAACTTGAGGGATAAAGAGTCAGCTTAGATTTGATTGCATGGTCCAAACTGTTGATACTATTGACACAAATTTCACTGTAGTATCTATATTGCTCTCAGCCACTTTCTATTGATTCTTCAGGAAGAAAAGCAAATCCACAGAAAAGCAGAAATGAAGGCCTAGGAGATTGAAATTCTACTAGAAATATATGTTTGAAGGGGTAATTGTGCCCTATAACAATACCAATATATAATGATATAATGAAAGTGATTTTTCATCCTGTTTTAAGCAAGTGTTTGCTATCCATTGAGTATAAATCCATGTAAATTTTTTTAGGACTACCTGGATACAAGCCTATCTTTACTAAGAAAGAATTCTTCAACAGTATGAGATAAGAAGGCAGCAGCAGCCCCCTAAACAGGTAGGGACAGGCCTAATCAAATATCAGCTCTGGTCTCTGGAGGTGTAGGTGGGTTCAGGAGCAGCTCTTACCAGGATGCTGTCCTTTTCATTCCACAATAACACAACACCGATTTTGCTGCCAACTTTCACATAAATACTACTCTTCTCTATTGTAATACCAGATTGACTATATGGCAGTTGAACTCTGGGAAAAAGCAGAAAAAATGCCAGTTAATTTCTGATCCATGTGTTTGATAAGAAGAATGGAAAGTCTTGTGGTATCCGACATCTGTAGAGATTTTAAAATAGTTCATTTTTGGGAAAGAGAAGCAATTACAAAATAAGATGGTCCAACATTATCAAATACAGCTCTAAATTTGGATCCAAGTTCTCAGAACATTCCATCCAAATTTTATTTTTGAGGCAATCCTTAAGGGAAGGATTGATTTTCTGTGACAGGATTTAATAGCATTTTATTAATTATTTGTGTTGGTAAAATTGTCAGATTTATTGAAGAACACATAATTGTTTCCCCCCAAACACACCAAAGTACTTGGCAAGTTTGGAAAAAAAGTCTGTGGATACCAAAGAAGTGTCATGAATGAACTTACCCATTGCCATCGATCATGACAGCATCCTTTGTTAGTTCCACCACGACACCTTCGAGTTTCATCATGATGCGGTTGATTGTTGGAGTGTTTTCCACCACTTCACGCCTAATCTGGATGTTGAAGTCCTCATAGGGAGCGTTGCAGTGGGAGGCAAAAACATAATTACAGAGCCCAGGGAAGGTGAATATGTCTCCATCAAAGGTCTTAAAGTGGAAGTTGCCCCATGTGCTGCACACACGGCCATTGTGAGCAGGATTGGAAGCTGTGAATTAAAACTGGCTGTTAAAGAATGACTTAAAATCCCCAGCATTCGCATGGGGAGAATTAACTCATCCAAAGCTTCATTTTCTCACTGAATGTATTTTGCCTGCCTACCTCCGTTTGTTGTTTTCTCTCTAACCATGATATAGCTGTGTATTCATTCATCATTCATCTTTTATCTGTTACTCATATACTGCTATAAATGGTTAAAGTTATGTTCAGCTAGAGCTTAATTAGTCACCTTCATTTCAGCTAAGACAACATGTTTATTTCTTAATCACCCTGTTTCTCCTCTGAATTATCCATGACTTCCTTTACCAGTGTCTTTCCCCAATTGTATTAAAGTCTTCTGTCTATATCCCCTTAAACTGAACACTTACTGAACACATTTCATTTCCTTTACTTACGTGTTATTGCTAGATTTGTCAGCAGTGGTGGGATGATGTTCAAGTTAGCTGAAATTCTGAAAGAAGCTAGAAAAAAATAACAAATCAAAAACTAGTATAATAACACCAAAATTTGCAGCTAGGATAGACCCAGGAAGGACTAGTGTGTTAATATGCCAGATTCAAGGAAACAATGTTAAGCCTGTTTTATTTTACACTGGTTAGAAGTGCATACTAAAATTTGAACTCTGGATAGTTAAGTCATAATAAATTACTTTCAGCTGTGATGATCTGAATTTTTTACATTTTAATTTTGACCTTTTTATGAAACTGTGTTTCATTAGGATATTGGAATTCTTCAGAGACACTGAACAATACAAAGGGCTAAGCTGTACTAAATTAGCCTCTTACTGGTACAAAAGCATGGTTACTTTCTCATTACACCTCCTCTTTCTAAGGAGGGAATAAAAAACTTAATTATCATCTTTTCTCTGTTTCATATTTTTCTCTTAAGGGGCTGAAACCCCTTCAAAGTGGCCACGAATTGGTTGTACAGGACGGATACAAATCATTACATGGTAAAAGTCAGTGAGGATGGATTGTAATCTTGATTTCCCAACATCAGCCACTGATTTCACAGCAGGCCAAAGTGGTCTCACTTCCTCTTTTAAAAGGAACCAAACATCACTTTGGTTTTATATATACATGTTCATGCACATATGCATACAGCCTCTACAAACACATCTGTTTTCTTAGTTAACTATTATTATATAAACATAACCATACTCTGTGTGTACTTAGTAACTGGTGTCTAGTAAATGTATTACTATTCTTAAAGAGAGATGCTTGTTAATACACATTTCTTTTTACCTGACACTACTGACAATATGCTAAGAAGGAGTTTGTTAAGGCATTTTTATTGTTCAGTATAGATGTAGCAAATAAATACAAAAATACAGTATAAACAAATGTACCATTTTGTTTCTGTAGAAGACCCCCAGAGAACTGACTTCCTATTTGGATTCCAATCTGACCTCCTGTGAGAAAAATGTGAAAAGCATTAAGAGTAATATCCTGTATCTGAACTTATAAAGCAAAGCACCCAGATCAAAGGACCCAGATACGTGTCTGTAAAACAAAGGGGGGAGTCCTTTAACATATCAGAGAAAATGAAACAGGCTCCCCAACAAAGCTAAAATGTAATTCTAGAAAGAGACGTTCTATTACAAATACATGAAGTTTGTAATCCAAATAACATACGTATATCTGCTTTCTTTGTTTCTCTCAAAACTCACTGCAAGAAATTCTAAAGACTGGATAACAGCCCTTACTTCACTGCTGCACTAGATCCCACTAATATGTGAAAAAATGCAGGAGGAATTCACAAAATGCAGGCAAGTCATTTATTAAAATTGTTGTGTAGAAGCTACGTTATAACAAAAGGCATGGAAGTGGTTAAAAGAATCAAGGCACTTCAAGGTTGATCCAACAATGGCTGCAGATATTTATGACAGTTTCTTTAGTGTCTAAGCATAGTGCCTTTTCTCAGGCAGCAGATGGGGAGCCTCAATAAGGGATCTATATTTGCTTTACCACTGGATACAAAAGGTACCTCTGAGGGACAGTACAAGGGCCATAGCCTGAGCAATAACCCAGAAGTAACCAGATGAACCAGGTTCACTGTTCTACACATCTACTCACTCAGAGATGGTTCGAACTTACATCTTCTCAGCAGAAAACCTTAAGCATCATACTGTAAGTCTATTTGAGCAAGGGTTCTTACTGAAACACCTGAAGCAAAGACTTTTGAGAGACAACAAATACTCTCCTGAATGCTTTGATTCCTAGAAAAAGACTGACCCTGATCTCCTGGGCTGACATTTTAAGGTCTTGGATTTTATAAGTAAATATGTCAGGCACTTCCTGTAAAAGTTGAAGGGCTACAACTTTATTTTGTGAAGGACTGAATCCAGTTAGGATGTGGTAACTGTGCTTGTAACACATTGACTAATATGTACGTATAACCTGCCAAGTCTAAATCCTCACAGGATTTAAGTGATGAAATTACTAGTATCCTTATCTGGATTATGTGAATGAGCACTGTAGGCATCTAGAGAATTTCTCAGTTGAAGAAGAACTGCCTATGGAGCTTACCCTAAGTTAGGCCCCTTTTTCCTTATACAATAGGTGAGAAGAGTTCACCAAGTCAGAACTGGATCCGTAAGACCCAGCTCACTGAACTGAGAGCCATATTGGTGGAAGAGGGGGAAATGCTGAAGTCAGGAATGTGCCATAAGCCCCAGCCCCCTTTGGTGCTTACATTCCCTGCTGAGCATTTTCTCCACTGAAGAACCTCAGCCCGTGTACCTTCATGAAAGCTGAACAACTGTCTTTGCCTTTAAAATAATTGGATTAGGAGCACCTTTTTTAAAAATATATATTTTTTAAATATAACGTCTGGCTGTACACCGTGTAAGCAGATTTATTACTTGATCCCAGAGCTAAAGAATTCAAGTCCCCTATCCCAAAGAGGACCCCAAGAGACTGGCTTTGGAGGAGAGGGTTCTGGGCAGCCCCACCATGGGTAGAAGTTGCTGCAGTGTCTGCAGTTTCTTTCAGCTCTAAGGTTTTAATTCTTTTCCCATTTAACTTTGTGCTTGACTGCTAGTGATGTGCAAAGAAGTGATGTGGGACAGAGTTTAACCATTTTCCATATCCTTCTCATCTTTGAGCACCATAGATAATAACATGAAATAAAGGTATTCACGTCGTTATAATTTATACTGATTATAATTGATGAAAATATAATTGTTGAAAAAAATTGATACTGATCAGGTTAGAGAAATGCCTCTTTAACTCTACATAATAGGCTGAACTTTGCTTTCACATCCATAGGAATCTCAGCAGGCACAGAATCATAGAAGGTTTGTTTATTCTAGTGTGGGAACCTTGGTAGCAGAGCAAAATAGATCTATACATGTATTTTGTTCTGTTAATTTTTCTCAAGGAAACAGCAGGAGCTTCTGTTTACTTAGCAAATACATCATTCCCAAGGAAATTCTACCTGCATTGGTTTGTTTAGCAATTACACAATGCCACGTTGTTTACTATTATAAAAATAAGTATCTCTCAGTTGTAAGATAATGTAGTATTTGATAATTTGGAAACTAATTAAATTATTAAGAATATTTGGATGTATTCTGCAAAGTCCATATCCAGCTGGTAATTATTGTTGTCATCAGTCTATAAAAGTTAATATTTGACACGAAATATAAAGGCAGGCACACAATGTTTGTCGAGATGGCATGGGATAGGACCAATATTCTTTAGTCTAGATATAGAAAATATTTTCCACAGGGTGTGATTCAAATAAAGAGGTGTTTGCTGAACACTGACTAACTACCACTCATTTTTCAAAACAGCTTATCAGATTAGCACTGCACAGGAGAAATAACTTTCTTGTTCCATGAATGGCTGAAAGCGCTTCTGACCAACATTGCGTAACTCTGGGCATAAGTTTATATTCTACAAGACCGTTGTGTTTTCAAGTACAATATAGATCAACTGGCCAGTGTTTTAGTGTTTATTTCACAAACTATAAAGCAGCCTAAAATTATATTTGCACTTCTCAATGTTTTGAAAATGATATGCAAGATAAATTTACCTAGGCAATCTGCAGATTTTAAAATGTTAGCTGACAGGCTAGAAATTACTGTACATGAATGCGACTGACTTATCCAGCTGGTACTCCTGCAAGTAGTTCCAGTTTGATTAGTTCCATCTACTTAACAGGGTTACTTATACTAATAAAAACTACCAAGACCAGCCCTGATGGATATAATATTGACAGGTGAAAAAACCCCATCCAAATAATGCATTGTAGTGTCACACAAATCTCCCTGTCCTGTTCATACTCAATATCTGTAACTTATATAAATATTTTGCTTAGGGTATTATAAATGCTGCACAATTAGTTACTGAAAATCCTTGCCATACGAATATTCCCTCCCTGTTCCTTTTGCAAAAGAAGTTGCAAGAAATGTTGAGGAATCTGGAATTAGCCCCTGGTAGGTGACGAAATACTGAAAAAGATTGACCAGTGGTCTGATCTAGCAACTGGAAAATGTAGTGGTTTAGATTTCATAATAACCATAACATTCATAATGAATTCTAATACAAAATGCAACAGGAATAAAATGCTTTTTTAAGGCATAAGCAATACTGAGAAACTGACATTTTAAGACATGAATAAGAGTTCTTTTGGATTTGATCTTCATGGCTACTTTCCTTATGTAGTAACATACAGAAGTTTGAGGCAATATTAAATTAAAACTGTCCAGTTAATAGACAGACACTTAATATTCCATGAAAATATATAAAGAAATCTTGTCAACCACCTCTTATATGAATCAATTAGTATAATTGTTTAAAATACATTACTAGGTCTAAACAGAGTATTTTTTCTTTTCCCAATAAAAAACTTCTTACCTATTTGATGGACACAGCAAACTGCTAACAGGAAAGCCCATTCTGGTAGCCATATCCCCCTGCCAAACCCCATCTTGAGTGGAGTTTGGCACAAGGATGTTGGGTCTAAACTTGATCAGGACCATAGTTCATCTGTGCTTTGTCGCTCTTATATAGTTGGTGACTTTGGCTTCAATCCCAGATTGATTCAGAGAGCATAGAAAGGTGAGGTTTGGGGGATTTTAGCTAATGAACAGGTAAACAGAGGATGCTCTTCCTTCCTCAGAAACTGCCCAATGGTATTTGCATTTTGGGAGGAGTAAATACATTTACGTATGTACATTTTAAGGTTCAAACTAGTAAAGAAACGTAACATGATTGCAAAGAAAACGCAACTCCTCCTCCACAAATAACAGGTCCTGGAACAAATTTAATTTGGTGTTGCTTTACAGTTATGCAGATGGCGTGCAAGTTACTGTTCTAAGTTTTTCTGTACTGTAATTAATGCCAGGCAGGTCTTCTCATAGAAAATATCAGGAGTAATTTCAGCCAGCCAGCCAGTCTTATACCAGCTTTCTAGGACTATAAAGATTGATTATAGTCTGTGATCATTATGACATTGTTTCAGAATCATTCCTATTTAATTCCATTCACATCCACAGAGTTATGAGAACTACAAGTTAGAGAAACAGGCAATGAATCAAGTGTATAAGGCTTGCCAGTAAAGGTTTAACAGACCTTTTTTCCTCTGAACATTGGCTTTTTTGCAGTTTTACTGGATAATAATTTCAAAAGCAGGAACAAATGCATACTACAATAAGCACAGACAGTATTGCTACTTCTTGTCACTTTATCTTTTTTAGCTTGACACTGGAGGTAGGTAGGATGAGTTGCTCTGGGCAGATTTCTGTCTATTTCCTAGGTCAATAGATCTTACTTTAATATAGTAAAAGATGGACAAAACTATTCAATGTTAGTGAAACCATTCTTTTAAAACTGCTAGGTTTGGCAAAACCAATTCCCAGTCCAGCACTTGGTATATACATCATTTTCCCTCAGCTCACCCTCAGTTTTAGCCTCCTCACAGTTTACCGGAGTGCAGGTAGCTGATGGATTAAAAAAATCTCCATCATAAAAAATGGAATGAAAGCTGTTGCTCTAGTGGGGGATTTAGCCAGAGGGACCTGGGAGATATAAGCGGGGTGGGGGAGCCTCAGGAGTAAGGAGCAAAAAGCCCACAAGAACTACAATGTGTGGAGAGGCAGAAAGGACTTTCTTTGGGTAAAACAGGACAGTTTTACATTCTATGTGTCTGTAAGATTCAGTTCAGCAGTCTCTGCTTGTGTTTATAATTTCTGCTGAAGTAGGGGAAGGATACCAATTCGGGAAGGTGTTCTAATTGTAAAATGGGATCACAGCCATAACCTAAGTCCCTTGGGTTCTTACCAAAATCCTACCCTGCAATTATACATTTTAAAATATTTCCGTAAAAGAGTAGGAGAGTATAATACAATATTCCATTCAGGTGTTACTGAACTGAATGGTGTCATTTTCTTTCATTATTTTTCCAGTTCAGCCCCTATTTCCACTTTTGTTTAGCTCTAAAGAGATGAGATCCTCACGCATTTAGTGTTATAAAATAAATTTGAAATAGTTTCTTTAAGGAGTGTTATCTGGATTTGATTTCTGGATTGAAATCGATGGAACCTTGCTATGGCAATATTGGGGTACTTAAGTCAACATTTTGGCCTGCTATAGCATGAAACATGTTCTCTGGCAAAATGTCCAGGATGTTTAATGAAGTTACATCTTCCTAATCAGTAGTAAGCTGTTTACACACTCTAGATCTGTATCTTTATGCTTCAGCAAACCAGGAGAAAAGAAAATACTGCATTTCCTGCCCATAGAACATTGTTTTATTCTGTGTCAGTACTCATATTGAATATAAATTCAACTGTACACAGAGAAGGCAAATGATTTCTTGTTTACGTGACGAGTTAGCTGCATTAAACAAATATACTCTAGTCTCACTTAAACAATTAGACGAGCCACCCAACAAACCTGGTTTTCAGCAGCCAACGTGCATATACCTTTAACAACAGGCTGTTTGTGATGGTTAGAAGGAGCAGAGGTTGCTCCACTCCTCAGTTACACCCCCCCTTGTATGAGGGTCATAACAGAAAGTCAGGATCTTCTTGTGCTACTTTGAAACATTTGGAGAGAGTTTCTTGTTTTCCCCTGGGTGTGTTAGAGCAAGGGAATACTGATAAAGGGATGAGCTTGCTGAGGGGCAATCAATGCTTTTCGTACTCATCTGATAAAGGTGAGGAGGGTGTCTATACCTAGGATGACTAGGTGTGTCACTGGCGTCAATGCTGCTTTTCCTTTGTCCTGTCTCTTTTACTGGGATTGTTGCTAAGCAGAGTGCTAATATCAAACACTTCCATTTTCTTCTATGATAGTTTTTAATTTTCACTCTCATAACTCTTTGTGACCAAAGTAATGTGTGTCAGACTTGAATATGTTGTTCCACTAAGCATTTAGCAGTGCACAGAGAAGGCTGTCCCAGTTGTACTCAAAGGTGTTCTTGAAAAGATATTGCCCATGTACTTTTATCAAACCTTTTCATGTTCTGGAGTTCTTATGATTGCTGCTGCTCAGACTGAGATTTTTGATCCCTAGGGATGGTCAGACAGGTTCCAGTATTTAGCTTATCCAACCTTACAGCCTCTGTCTTCCCCCCTCTCCACCCCAAGGAGTGGATGAAATTGTTAATAACATAACAAGTGCAGAAGAAATTCAGGTCACTTGGTTAGGTGGCTTATGAAATTTTGAAAGCTATCAAGTTCTTTTTTTTTTTTACTGGCTGCCAGGGGAATCAGGTCTGTAGATGAAAGCATCACAAAAATACAAGGGTTTAAGCAAACATGTTCTTTGGTCACAAGAATGGTTGCTTCAAGTGGTTCATGTAGATAAAAAAAGTAGTTCAAGGACTTTTCAGTTTCCCAGACAATACAGTGAAAAGAGCTTCTTACATAGGTAGGGAGGAGCAAGCTCTCACCTACCTCATACAACCACCTCAGTTGTATGAGGGGAAAGAAACCCCAGAAGCAAGTTTTGCAGTGTTTTAATAATAGAAACTTAGCATACTGTTAATGTACATCAGGAATATGCTAAGGGACCACAGTTTTTGGTACTGGCTGGTACTAAAACAAAGCACTTTCATTTCCAAGAGGGAATTTTCAGGGAAATGTCAAAGGCATTATTTATTTCTTTCCTGCATTTTTGTCTGTTTTTCTCAGTTTTAATGTGTGTGAAAACCAGAATATTGTTATCTCAGCATCAACTCTAACTAATGGAAATTAATTCAGGATAGATCTGTAGAGATGACAGATACCAGTTATTGGAAAGTTATTGGAAGTCACTGGAAGTTAATTGCAATAACCAAGGATATGGCTGACAAGCATTCTTCTCTCATTCTGATCTTGTATCAAAAATCTATACCAATGGATTGATCACTCTTGTAACAGTGAACCACATAATTCTGAGGATGGATATAATACTTCCAATTTTACCTTTTTTTCTTGGTTTCTTTCATAGAAGTAGGGGCAAAACTTGAGACATTGATAATACTGGTTTAATCTAAAATTTCAAACACCAGATTAAATGTCAATATCATATATACTATGAATATCATCATTACAACCTGTAAGTAGATCATATAATATGAGGGTGGCAAAGCTAAGCATTCAGAATACCATTTAGGTAATGGTAGTAGTAAGCCTCTTAATGAAAGCCAAGTTCATTGGCCTTCTGGGTTGAAATTACAAGAGTAGAGTTAAGAACTTGTACTTCCTCACAAGTGTGATAAACCAGAGATAGCTGGGAGCCGGGTTTTGTGCCCGGGTTGGGTTTGTGCCCAGGCATTGTGCCTCAGATCTGTGAAGTCATTGCTTGCCATGTCAACTGGCAAAATGAAAGAATTGGATTGGTCAGAGAAGAGGCTATTGTGGTGTGGAAAGAAACATAACATAATGGCAGCCTGCAATTAACGTCAACGAAGTTGGTTTTAACTTAAGCAGAGGATCCAGCACACCCTTTCACCAAGCTCTGTAAAGGTTTAGTTCCTCTCCTCAGCTTGTCCTGCTCAAGCTTTTCTTGCCTGTCTCTGATAGCCTCAGTCATTCTTTCCTTCCATCAGTCTACAGGTTACTCCCCAGGGTTTTACTTTCCAGCCCTATCCAGGGATTCACTCTCCACCCTTTCTTTCAATGGCCTGTTAACTTCCCCACAATAAATTGATGCACTGCCACTGTGGAAGGGAATGGTGGATGTTCTCTGGCCATGGGCTCCTTTCCCTGGTTCTCATAATAGATGATACAGTCTGGATTTTTTAGTATAACCTGTCACACCACTTGAGATATCTCATAGAGGTTTCTCCAGGGAAAACAAGGCTGAAAATCATGTGGAGAGAAAGTTAAGCTCTAACAGTGAATGGTGGATGAGCTGTGTTATATATTGTTATCACTTTTTACTTTATTACAGTAATTTTAGAACTGGTTATGCAAGATACTCTGGAATGTGGAAGAAGACTGTCTACGGAGATTAGATTGTCTAAATGGGAAAAAAAGGTGAGAGCTAAGAGCAGTGCAGGTTAGAAGTAATGAAGTAACTTGCGTCATTTGTCAGCAGTATTAGTCAACATTCCGTAATTACAGAGTGACACATTAAGTGTGTGGTTGTGCTAAAGATCATCTAGTTCCAACCCCCCTGCTGTGGGACACCTTCCACTAGGCCAGGTTGTTCAAATCCCCATCCAACCTGGTTTTGAACACTTACACGGATGGCACATCCACAGATTCTCTCAGCAACCTGTTCCAGTGTTTTACCACCCTCACAGTAAAGAATTTCTTCCCTATATCTAGTCTAAACCTGCCCTCTTTCAGTCTGAAGCCATTCCCCCTCATCCTATCTCTTTCTGCCCTAGTAAAAGTCCCACTCCAGCTTTCTTGTAGGTCCATTTTAGAGACCAAAAGGCTTCTCTAAGATCTCTCCAGAGCCTTCTCTTCTCCAGGCTGAACAGCCCCAGCTCTCTCGGTCTTTTCTCACAGCAGAAGTGCTCCAGCTTTCTGATCATCTTTGTAGCCCTTCCCTTGACCCATTCCAACAGGTCCATGTTCTTCTTATGCTGGAAGTCCCAGAGCTGGATGCAGTGCTCCAGATGAATCCCCTCCTTCGACCTGCTGGCCATGCTGCTTTTGATGCAGCCCAGGATACCATTGGCTTGACATCTGGAATGTCATCTGCCAGCATCCCAAGTCCTTCTCCTCAGGGCTACTCTTGATCCACTGTCTGCCCAGAGATGTGGTGAATCACTTTTGCCATGTTGAATGTCCTTAAATTCATCATTGTATTGGTTTTGTGTGGCAAGGTTTTCATAGCAGGGGGACTGTAGGGGTGACTTCCCCTGCATTCCATAGAGCCAGTGCCAGCCAGCTCCAAGAAGGGCCTGCTGCTGGCCAAAACTGAGCCCATTGGTGATGGTGGTAATGACTTTGGAACGATGTATTTAAGAAGTGGAAATAAATTACTCCACAGAAGCAACAGCAGCCAGAGGAGTGAGAATATGTGAAACAGCTCTGCGGGAACCCAGGTCAGTGCAGAAGGAGGGGGGAGAAGTTGCTGGAGCAGAGATTCCCCTGTAGGCCGTGATGCAACCCAGGGTGAGGCATCTGTGCCCCTGCAGCCCATGGAAGTCCATGGAGGAGCAGAGATCCACCTGCAGCCCATGGAAGACCCCACACCAGAGCAGGTGGATGCCCAAAAAAGGCTGTGACCCTGTGGAAAACCTGTGCTGAAGGAGTCTCCTGGCAGGACCTGTGGAAGCATGTAGAGAAGAGTCCACAGTGGGGGAGGGATGAGCACGTGGCATACAGCCACAGCCAAGCCAGCACAATAGGGCACTTAATTCAGCTGAAAGCATCACTTTTCCGTTGTATATGCTGCATGAAAGCTGGTAGATTTTTCACCCTCAGTATTTGCTTGGTTCTCACAGGATGTTAGAATGATGGTTATAGCTCTCATTTGGTTTGTCTGGCTGGATTTCAGATTTCAGTGTTCCTCATCTGCATAGTGCTGAGTACACCTTTCTGGACTAATATCACCGCTAATGCTTTGTTATCTGTTTGGCACTATTGCGGGTTTGCCTTGCCTGTGCCTCTTTTCTTTATATCATAAATTATTCTGTTGTATACTAATAACATACACGAGCTAAATCTGACCTTTTGAATCCATGGGGGGAGACTAAACACAATTTTTTTTTTTTTTCTTCTGTTTTTCTTCTCCACCAGCTTGGCATAATTATTTCTTCTGTCCCAGTAATTGCGTGTAGCCCCTCATTTTAATTACTTTTTATTTTCCCAAACCGGTCTTGAGTTTTTATTTGCATTTCTTTGCCTGCTTCAGGATCTGCTGTTGAATACATTTTAGTGTATTTTTCCTTGTGAGGCTTTTTCAGTGACACTTGATGAGTCACTTCTGCACATGTTCTTTGTAAAACTGTTCAGATCTGAACTTGCTCATTAGTAGTGCACGTATCCTCAAAGCTTGACAGACGAAGATTATGCCCATATTTGCTAGTAACTTTTATTTCAGTCTGAAGATTCAGGCTCTAAGTTTAATTCTTATCTGCAGTGCTGACTGAGTTTAGAGGCTCAGCTGAACTTCTGTCTAAGGAGCCAAGCTTATCACTCTGTATCTCCTTGGCAGTGGATGTCCTGGCTCCAAAATTTCATCACCCTTTTGTGCAAGATTATCCACCATGAGTTTAATTATTTTCTATAGTTTTGGAAAAAAAATTATATATGGTTTATGATTTTGATTCCTTCAAATTCTCGGGTACATGAACTGAAAACATACAATTTACAGATGACATATTTGTGGCTTGAAATTTTTTGGGGGGAGCTTTTAGGTCTTCATACAAGTCCTCATCTTGTAACACATCTAAATGCTGCAGTACCAGCCTTTTACTACTAATTCTGTTTCCATCTTTGTTTTCCTAACTCATTCCTATTTAAATTTCAGAGAACATCTTTATTTGTTAAAAATCACCATGAGACTGTTAAATGTGCTTCTTCCTGTTCAGGAACAAGGAATAAGAGTTCTAGTTTAATTCCCTTTCTTATATGTAGTCATCTTTCATCAAATACTTGCTAAAAGTAGGATTTCCCAAATCCCTAGGCATTGTCATGGACATAAGACACCTCAAGAGCTGCCACTTCCATGAAGGAGAGGGACTGTGAGCTGTGGCTGTACTGCTCTGTTACAATGCTCTCCTTATTTTATCTGTCAAAACACTGGTGACTACCAGACATTGAGAAGAGAGCCCAGCCTGGCTCTGAGTACACCACCTGCTCTCTGAGGGTGTTCTGCACCCAGCAAACAGAGTAAGAGAGGCAAAGCAGGAATAGGGGTAAGCAAGCTTCTGCTTTCCACAGTTCATGGCATCAGCCTTTATTTTAAGACGAATCACAGGACAGCAAATTGCTGCCTGCCACTGCTGGGGTAAATAAAGCAGTTGAACTGATTTTTGAATAACTTACAACTCATTTAAAGTACTTGGTAAACAAAATCTGGTTATTTCTGCCTGTGGCTGAGTATGAACATGGATAGGACACAATTCAAAGTAAGAATCTTGGTGTTTCTTTGACTGCACTGCTTGTCTAATTTTAGTTGCAACACGAGGTTTCAGAGCAATAGATCTGTAGAGATTGCTGTTATTATTTTACTGCTGAGGTGAGTTGCAATTTTAAGTATTGCTCTTTACAAACAGAAAGAACATGCAAAGCAACTCACACTTGGTTTAAATTGTCATTCTGCATATGGTATTTAGGGGCCAGTAAAAGCAGAATGTTGACTGATCTCAGGCAGTCAGTTTATTGTAGCTGAAATAACTACTTAAACCTCTTAACTCTATTCTTTTGAGCATCTAAAAAATGAGAAATATCAAGGTAGCTTATTAAATTGCATTGCATGTAGAAGTGTTGGAAATTTTCTATCTTAATGAAGAAAGGAAGATACAAATCTCTTCATTACAGTTTTCTAGGGTATCTAAGACCATACTACATATTACCCATAGGTACAATGAGATAGTGTAGCTCATTGTCTATGTAGAGCATAATATTTAAATTCCTATACCCAGTGCCCTGCACTAAGATAAAGTGATTTAGGCAACTTGTTGTGCTCTACAAACTCATCTCCTGATGGGGTAGGGAAAGCAGTTGAACTGTTTCAAAACACTTGCAACTCATTTGAAATACTTAGGAAATGAAAACTGGGCATTTCTGTTTATGTCTGAGTCTGGACATGGACGCAATTTACAGTAAGAATCTTGACGCATAATGCAAGAAATTTTAACAGAAAAACTATCAAAATAAATTTGCTTTAATTCAGAATCAAAGTAATGGCGTTATCACTAGTGGGAATCTGGTAGGACTTTCGTCTCTTACAGAGGTGGATATGGCAGTCTGCTGACAGTCAGGAGTCCTTGGATTTGCTATCAGCTTCATGATGTAGAATGCCAATGTGCTAAATTTCTCCATGTGTCTGATTTCCATCTCTAGCCCTGGCTAAATAATTTTATTATAAATGTGTGAAGAAGAAACTAACAAATTCTACATTTACATCCTGTTCTGACAGGAAATCAATGCTGGTTGCTCCTAGAGTAAAAAGACCTAATTATTGAAAATTGATAATTTTAAATGCAAACCCCTTTCCCCATATTTTGGTCTGCTGAGGGTGGGAATGGGGTCTTCTGCCTGCAATGACTTTGTTATACCCTGCCACTAGGAACAAAATAAAGTACAATTCATTTTGTCCTAATCTGAGCAAAGTAAGTAAAGCTCTCTTGTTTCACTCATGGAAGAGAAGTGCTTCACCTCTTGTGTTTCACTTCTTATGTTTCACCTCTTGGGACTCTTTTATTTAATAAAAGATATTTTTGGTTTAAAATAAACCCATCTTAATTGCGAAGGGTAAGGTGGTCTCAACCACAGACCTTGCTGTATACACACCTGGACAATCTAGTGGGTTTTTCCATTTAGTGCTACTTATTTCCTAACAAAATCCTGTACATATCAAGATCAAAGACAAGTAAGACTTTGGGAAAGAATTTCCAGTTTGGCCAGTCATGAAAGAACTGAACGAGCTCATTCTGTACATAAGAGACATTAGCTGTACCCAAAAAGATATCTGGCTCTAGAATTATTTACTAGGGTATTTGTGGATCAAACACATATGAAAGTTCTGAATGGAGCAAAACCTTTGGCATGCTATATTTTGAAACCAAGGAGAATTGAATAGAATGTCAAGAAACTCTCATGGTTGTTCTTTTGGGTGTACCTGCTAATTAGTCACTATTCTAGCTAATATTTGCTCAGAAAGTGAAAGGAATGTAAGTATATTTATGCATGTGTTTTAGTCAGTTTTACACCAAAACTTATTTTAGAAATAATTTTCCTCAGATCATTTTTTATTCAAAGGCCCTTGAAAGCTAATGCAGGAAAGTTATTCCTATGGGCTTACAGGCAGGAAGATTATCTGAATTGTTTTAATGAATAATGCCTTGGGAGAAGAACTGCCTTTGGGTATTTTTTCTGTGGTCCAGAAATCCAGATAACAAAAGTCATGACAAAGTTCCATGCAAATTTATATTTTTCTTAAATTGTACTAATTTGCCACAACATAAGAATTTGTAGTTGTATTTTAGTGATTAACCTCCTAGCTCTCTTCTATCGTCTATTCTTCACAGCTGGGTAAGAATTCAAGATATGCAGAACATTATTCACCTCCCACCGAAATCAATAATGAGACTTCTATGGAAGCTCATATAAATTTCATTAATCCCTTAATAATGTATATTTTGATAATGATTGTATCCTCTCCCATGCTGCCTTACTAAGTGGGCAAAGTGCTTCCTATCCCAAGGCAATGCATAATGCAATGTATAATCACAGCAGCTGAATGACTTCATATCTACTTCTATGAGTTAATATCTTGAACCAGCAGTTATACATTAGCTTGAACATAACTGACTCCATTTTTTATTTGCTCCTGAGTATTTCTTATATCTTTACTTCATAGCACTGCCAGATGCGATTACACAACATTTTCCATGCAAAGACCCTCTTTCCAACTGCGAAGACTTTGTCAAAATTTTAAGACATTTTTAATGTCTTAAGTTGAAAATTTATAGATTTTTGATCCACTTGCGCCAAGTGTTTTTTGCAGGAGGAGATGGAAATACTTCAATGAGAATGTAGCAAGAGTATAAATTGCTTGATATATCACATATTGCATCATCATGGAATTTGGTGGGGACTTGCTTATGTTTGAAAATCATGCCTTGTCAACTACATTTGAAAAACCAAACACTTTTCCATTAGAACTGACCAGAAATCAAGTTATTCATACGACCGCTGATGCCATCCTAGGGTGTTACATTTAGCCCAGAGAGATCCTGGTATTTCTATTGTGTGGTAAAGCATTTAATGGATGCCAAATCAAACTCTTAACCTTTCTGTAATTCAGCAGCAAAGTAAACTAGACACTGGGAAACAGAATCAAACCCTTCTGATAAACATGTTTGCTTTGCTAATAAGTTTGAAGGGGTTTTTTTGCCCCAACACTAATGTAAGACAAGAACAGTAAGTAAGTTGATGTTGGTTTTAACCAGATGAGAACTTCTTCCACCCTGATCATTTAGTATAAGCATGACCATGGGTACGTGAGAGTAAATGTCCATCCAAACCAATACCCCATCTGTGGCCATTCCAACACAGAATGCCAAGGAAAGAGCTTAGCAGGCACAAAATGATAATTCTGATGAATACCCTTGAATGCTCCACAGACATGTCGCTCAGGGGAGCTTGATCCTTTGAGACCACTATCTCTATGGATTTCTTGTTGTTGGTTTTGTTGTTGTTATTGTTTTGTTTGTTGTTATAAAGGACATATGGATCATGATTGCAGTCAGTAGAGAAGAAGCAAACAAAATGGAACTTAGAAGACCTTTAACTTCCCATAAAAGTTCTTTGGACTGACCAATTTCGTGCTCTTCATTACTTTCTGTCGCAGCTCAGCTGTTGCCAGCACACGAGTTCTCACTGCCCTTTTTTTTTGTCTTTGCTGTTGCTGTGTGCCAGCTTCCTCTTAGACAAGCAAAGGAGAGGTGGGAAGTGCAGCACTGCCTGGGAGAGAGGGGAAAAGAAGAAAGTGGGCCTTGGGGATCATACAGAGAGAATAGCTGGAATGAATGAGTGAGGAGGCAGAATGCAGAAAGGTGTCAGAGGGAAGTGGATACATGTGGATGAGTGAGAAAGCTGAGATTATGTGTGAGGTAGGAAATGAAAAAATGAATGAGATTTATCACTATTTGGACCTCCAGATCCTGGAGACAAACTAAATGAAACACAATTAAAGATACTGGCTGGCCTTTGTGACTGAAAGAGTTAAACAACTTGGTATAAAGAATTCCTTTCTGTGCTGTTCTGGGCAAGCCATGAAAAGGACGTCATGCTTCTGAATTTTATTTGTCTTGGAGGTGGTGCACGGACATCCTTGTATCTCAGAATCTCCTTTAGGTGACATTGCTTGCTGGAGTGTAAGAAAAGTTTCTGTCACCAGTCAGCTTTGATCCCTCCCTCTCTTTGATGACTACTGTTCCCTCCATGAAAACTGTGACTACTGTCTGAAAACTAGCAGAGCAGGGAGAACATTACAGAAATAATTAGCAAAATCCTGGTTTTAGGCAGTTGTCTGTTTCCTTTAAGCTTCATAAACAGCACAGGTAACACTAGATGCTTATTACTGTTCCCTCTCTCCTCTCTTCCGTGTCTTTATGTTACCTTTTATCTCTAAGAATTCTCACGTTTCTTGTTTGTACAGTACAGCAGAGAGTAATTCTATGCTCTTCTTCTACAGGCACCACCATGGCTTAATAAATATCTGAATAAATAAAAATAGGACAATGCAGAGAGATGTAAACAAAATTAAACTCTAATCTAGTTTGGCAAAGCATGCATGTGCATATTTCAAAGAATTGAATCAGAGCATAGGATATTATGCTGCCTAGCATAGGAAAATCCTGGTCCATGTGAACGGAGTTCTTAGCTGTTACGGTAAAGCTAATGCCAAGCATGTAGTTAGTTTATTCTGAAAAGCCTGTGTTCTTAAATTACCTTTTTGAACAATATGTGGAATGGAATTGAGTTTTAAATAGAATCTGACTTTACAGACATCAGTAATCCCAGTTGTTCCAACACAGCAATTCGTGAACTTAGAGTTTCATAAATTCTCAAGAATGTTGCTGTGTTGATAGCTAAGAACCAGTACCCCACAGCCACGAAATGGTAATGTTCTTAATGAAATACAATCAGAAAACTATAAAAAAATACAACAGACAAGGGAGGGAGAAAAAAAGAAAAACAAAGAGGGAGAGAGAGTAGACAGACTAGGACTGCCGTTTCCTTGTTGCTCATTCCTTCCTCTAAAGAAACGTTTCTCATGCTGCTGCATGATTTTCGCAGAAATACTTCAACTAAAACTCCCAATCCTTGTTCAGTTTCTACAGCCTTCACATGGCTTCCAGACAGACAGTCTTGATTACTTTTATTGATCTTTTCATCAAAGAGTACATTTTTGATGAGGATTTACTTTATCTACTAGCAATTATTTTACAGGGCTCTGATCTGTCAGCATGTGCATTGTGTTGGGGTAGAGTCAAGACCATGCTTCAAGGATGTTTTTAGGCACCAAACGAAGGTAATACAACTCACCCACAATGGCAGTCTCTGTCTGACTGTTTGCTCTGTATAGATTCAGTTTGTGTGACGCCGTTAAATATCCAAGCCTTTGTCAAAATGAATAGGAGATTTATTACCAGAGATAAAATGACAACTACTCTCAACCTCTGCAGAACTCAAGGGCAAAGCAGGTTTTCCAGTTAGAAGGACTTTGTCCACTACCAGCAGCTAATGACATTACATGCTTGGATAAAAGTGGAGGACCCTGAAAACTCCTGCCATGAAACCTGATTCAGTAAAACAAGCAACCATCACAGCCCCAAACACACTAATGTTAGTAGCAGAGGGACTAATCTTTTCTGCTGGGAACAAGCTCTCGAGACCCAGGCCCCTTGCGGTTTACAGGTGAAATGCTGACTGCTTGTTTAGAGCTTTACTTGATTGTTGGCATATGTGCCTTATATGCAGTGCAGTGAAATGTACATGTAACACTACAGGAATTAAAAAACAGCTGTTGTACCTGGACAGTGAGTGGAAGTGAGTCCTACATGTCCCTTGTACATTTAGCAACATATATGTATGTCACAGTAGTAATATTGATTGTTTAGGCTGTTTATAGTGGAACAGAAGCCCAGGGAGAAAGCCAGACTTCAAACATATTTCTAAAATAATGCAGGATTTTTCTTCAAGTGTCAATGATGCTAATGTTTTCCTGGAGCTGACTGTGGGCCAGATTTTGCCCTGTCTGTGCAAATCAAGTCTTCTGGCTTCAGCTGAACAGGCTAGGAGAGCAGGATTTGGTTGGATTACACCATTTCCTGAGGTAGATATACCTAAGAAATAACTCTCTCTAAACTGACTGGAGGTCTCCTGTGCCAAAAAGCTCGCATAATTTTTCTAATTATGCCAGCTGAGCCAATAAAACATTGCTTCTTCCTATAAACCTTATATTACGTCTGACTTTGATTTTAAGGGGTAGGGCTAGATAGATTTCAGAGCAGTAGGGGTACAATTAGCTCCACTGATAGTAAGAGAAAGAAACCTGTTTGAAATAAAAACAACAATAGACAACAAATCTGCATTTTCCCTGTAGATCTTTTCCCTTTTGGGACCCTTGGGCACTAACTGCAGAAAGTATTCTCAGTATGACAGATTATATATATATAAATGCAGATTGCTTAACACAGCTGAAGAATCTGAGTCACATCCTAGATGACACACAACCTTTTGGGAGAAAGGAACAAAATAACCTCTTGCCTCAAGCAAAACTCTGTTTGCTATTGCATTGTATAGAAGCTTAAGGTTGACAAGATAGACCAATGATCTTCTATGCAACTGCTGATCGGGGAATAAATCAAATGCACAGCTGTGAAAATTCCTATGTGATTCTGAAAGCAGCTCTTTGTATTTCCTGGAGACTAATAATGAAATTCCTTCAGAAAAGTGAAAGCTTATTAATTTAATTTAAAATATAAACACACACTCTGATTAAAAAAAAAAAAGTTTAAAGTAGGTATTTCAAAACTTTAAAAAGTTGTATGTCAATAATCAGAATTAAAGTCAGTAGCCTACATGATGTAACAGAAGAAAGGCAATATAATCATAAGTACAAATATGCATTAAGATACATGATACAATGGATATTAAGAATGAAACAAAGAATAAATAACAAGACAGACATAGCCTCAAGGAATACAAGCAGGGATAGAATTGTTCTTTCAGTAGGGTGGAAAACAGGCTGTCCTTGTGTATGTTCTGTTGTTTCCTTACAAGCGACATGTTTGATCCTGACAGTCATTACTTTTCCAGTCAGGATACCTGAGTTCATTGGTATGACACATCAGATTCTCAGCACTGCCAGAACACAGTTTGGCACACTCTGTGGAGAGGAATACGTGCAGCTTTGAGTCTTTCCTGTATTGTCCTGACTCAGCCCACCATATAAACTAACAGAATCCTCAGGTTTGCCTGAAGATCCTGTGAACAGAGCAGGGATGTGCTCGCAGCAGAGACCAGGAGAGCATCTGCTAAGACACAAGTGGCTGTAAAAAGCAGCACCAATGCAACCAGGCAACCAGGGTCCACCAGCAAAACTTGCTGATGAAAACAAAGGGGTTGGAAAAACTACATACTTTCAAAAACCAGCTGGATACATTTTTCTTTTTCTTCTCTTTTAACCTTTTAAGAAGATAAACCCATACCAAATCCTAGTGACGTTAGAAACTTGACTTTATGGAGAATGGTGGAGTAGTTTGCTTTGTTCACCTGTGTATAAATACCATGTGTATACCACCTGTATAAATACTGCATGGTGTGTGCTTTGCCACAGGGGATATAGGATGGAAAAAGGGCATTTCCATGCCCCGTCTGCAGGGGCTGACCCCAGGGCTGCAGCAGGGCCAGCACACCCCTCTTGGGGCCCTCAGCGGTGTTCGGGATCTGTTTGCCAGCAGCACTTTTCAACCCTTTACATGTAATCTTGGGCAGGAGTCAGCAGGTTACCTCACTGAGGTGGATTAACCTGTGCTCTACTAAGTTATTTTGAGGTGGAAAACTTGTGATTTCATTTGCAGTGCCTGTTTGCAGTAGGGGATGGGCTCGTTCTGATCCAAATTCCTGTCTGGAAAAAAAAAAGGAAGGAACTGTTAAAAGAAAGGCAAAAGCAAAGTCCCAGCCCTTTCAGGCACAGTCTTGGTTGTTGTCCCAGTAGCAGAATTGCAGCAGAGTTGCCAAGTCCTCTCAGAAGGGGTTTCCCAAAGAAAAGGGTTTCCCATGCTGCAGGTAGATACCTTGCTGCCTTTTCCCTGGAGAAGAAGGGATGCTGGTGAATTGCTGTCCTTGGAGCAGTACGTGCCCTGTGTGTGTGGCACAGCCCCCCTCTGCACGGGGGTGTACTGACAGAAATCACACTTGGCAGCCCCTTTCTCTGGGAGTCAGGCAACACCTCGCATTGGGGTGGACATTATCCTTAGGGGCTCTACCAGGAGCAAGGTTTTTCCTGCTACTGGTGCCCACATCCAGCAGGGTCCTGTGGGGTTAATCGGCTGTACCTGAAAATGCCCTGGTGAAGGGGGTCCTCCTGCTTATGTATTTCTCAATATTTCTTGGGAGGACACTCCTGGAGCTCAGTTAGTTTTGGGTTAGGCCCTGGGAAGGACACAACCTCCTTCTTCCTGGCCTCTCACAGCTCCTGTACTACCAATTTTTTTGCAGCATCTTCAACAGTTTGTGGTAGCCATGGGGGTGTTTTGAGTGGGAAAAGCTCTCAGGAGCGTGGTTGTTCTCTTTCTTCCCTCCCAAAAAGCTCTTTCAGCATGGATGAACTGGTTGTGGCACATTCAGATAAATTTGTTTCATCCCATACTGATTACTCTGAGTCCTTGTAAAAGGAGCTTTCGAAGAGCAGTGTGGGGCACAATGTGGCTAGATTCTTTATTACTTAATGGTATTTGTGACTGAATTGTGTATGAGAAATTATTTGTAATGTATTACATTAATTATATCTTTGATACAAGCTTTTAAAAACCATAGTTTTCAGGATTGAAGTAATTTGCTACTGGGTGACTTTCTCATGGGCATATTATTTCTGAATCCTTAGCTTGGCCACATCAACAGATCAGATGAATCTCAATTAGCCTAAAGTGAATTGGCAACTGAAAGAAATAAACCTGACTTTAGAAAAATGGCTCTCTCTTTATCTTCTCTATCATAAATGCAAGAAAGATTGTGATTCTCATGCTGTGCTTTGTGTGTAACTTCCAGCATACGAAGGCCTGGTGATCTTGTCACATGTGCTGGAAAAATCATGTAATAACACCAGCATGACCATACCAGAATGAATGAACCAAGGGTAAATTCTCTACATCTCTGGTAGTTTTTAACCCTTGTATGTTCCTCAGATGTGCTTCCTCAGTGGGGTGAGGTGTCCTTACTGAGGCATCTGGGATGCTCAGTGACTTTTTCAGTTGGGTGGATGAACTGTAAAAAAGAGTCTCTAAGCCATTTTTGTAGTTTCCTGGAAGTCTCAGAGATTAGTCACAGTGCATATTTGTATTTTTCTGTCAGGTAAATCGAGATCCTGCTAGCATCATGTCCACTGTAGTTACATCAGTGTAATGCTGACAAGTTTTATCATGTGTCTTGCAGTGCAGGCTGGCCTTGATGGCCTTGATGGCCTTGTGGCTTAGGATCACTGTTTTGTGTGAAATTCTGCTTCAGGAGCACTCCTTTGGTTCTGCAAAGCGCTTCTTTGGTACTGAGGAAGAAGAGCTCATGAGCTTTGTGAAGTTTGCAGGAGCTGAGTGGACTCAAACTGTTCTTTGCCCTTTCTCTGCAGTGTACTCCGAGCCTGGAGAGCTAAGAAGTGGCAGAGGAGAGTAGATCACATAATCTTTTAATCAGCTGAAGTCTTCCTTGTGCCAAATAAGTGACTGATGATTTAAAGCTCTTTTATAGTGCAGTTGTGTCACAGGAGAATATAGCCCATGCTGCTTACTACAAAAAACATCAACTCTATCCCAGCCAAAACCAGCACACAGTGGCTAACAAACTTTACAATATTTTATTTTATAAAAGCCCAGATAATATTGGAAATCCAAATGTTGTTTAGGTTGAAAATTTACTTATGATGGAATCTCAACTGGGATTGAAATACTGTTTATTGAAATACTGTTCGGTAAAATCCTGTATAGTATTACTGAGGGATGGATAACATTGTTCCCATAGCTTCCTTGCTAAATGTAATGGTTAGATCAAGTGTACTGTGACAACTTTATTATGAATGCTATAAAACTACTCCTTGCCATGAGGTATGTGAGGTAATGTTTTGCATTATCTTCAGTTGACCAAATTTAGTGCAATTACAATGCTCACTTCCTGTAAAATAGCAGATATCTGAATAATGGACCTTAATTACCATCAGAATGAGGTCATAAAGCACAAAACACTGATAGCAGAGCAAATGATAAAACTACATCAGGTAGAATAATCTTGTTCTCCAGAATACAGAGCAAACAGCAATTAATGTGAATAAGAAATTCAGTTCTGTTGTGGCAGGAGGTCATTCCCTGAAGGTGTTTATCATGCCTTTTCTGCAGATTTTCATGTTATGGCTGTGTTGCAGTTGGCAGCCGTGTGCTTCAGTAGCTGTGACATTGAGTAATGACAGAAAGCTCTGGTTTGGCCCTACAGCTCTCTAGAGATCAGTTAAACTGGAATGAGAGTTTTTCATTGACTCCTTGCTGAGTGAGGGAACAGCTGCAGAGTTCAGAGAATCTGATATTCTCTGAAACAAAAGCCAGTTTCAAATTTGCCTTGGAATCATGCTTCTCTCAAATATTTTGGGCTTTTTTTTTTTTTTTTTTTTTTTTTTTTTGTCAGTGAATCCCAGTAACAATCTTGAAGATATCCTTGTAGATAGACTGGTGCAAATGCAGAAGCAGTGGTTAGTTTCAGAACTGGCTACTAAGACTCAAGCATTTTCATTTTGTGAGATTAAGTGTGTGAGATATCCATAATTACGCTATTTAAGAGCTCCATTTTTGACTGCCTGGACAGTCTTTTGCTTTCTTAAAACAGAAGGAGGCAAAAGTGGGATTTCATTTGTATGTATGGTTGTAACAGGAGGAGAGTAGTTAGAGGCAGGCAGAATAAGTTTCTGTCTATTTAAGAAAACCCAAACCCAGTTATTTTAATAGTGGAAACATTTGCTGGTTACTTATTATCAAATTGTTGCAATAAATAGGAGTTATAATGAATGCCAAAAGAAATCTGAGACTCAAGAAGGAAGATAATTTTTGAAACAGTAAGGAGAAAAGGAAAATTTGACAATAATGACCACTGCATCCTCTGCAAAAATGTACTTCCTGTACATTTATAATTGTTTTATTCTTACATTAATAATGTTTGAATAGAATTAGTCTCCTTTTCTGTTGTAAAACTCTGTCTTAATCTGGCTTGTTGCAAGAGGGTGGCTTTTTGCAATGATTAGAACAAAACCTACTGAAGAAGTAAAAAGCTTCCTTCTTAGAGTTGGGTTTTACTATTATAAAGGGTGGCTTCCATTCTTGAGTTCTCTATTATCAGCCCAGCTCCTGAATTGTGCCACAAACAACCCTAAGTCCTTTGATAGCTGTTTTCAGAACATGATGTCGTTTAAACACTGTCTTGCTTTAAGAGGCAAATGAACTACTTGAAGTGGAATCCTAGCTGGAATCTGAATAGACATATAATTTCAGGTCATAGTTTATATGTTGCTGATAATTACAAAGCATAATTGAAAAGTGATTATTAGTCATTTGTTATTTACACTGCAGAGTTTTAATTGTTGTGTGAAGAAGGAATAATAATAAGCTGGTAATGGAATAATTGAGCTACTTAACAAGAGACCTGAGTGGACAGCAAAGGCATGAATGCCCATTAATTCAATATTGAAATTAGATGCTAAACCTTTGAATGCTGGTGAGTTTTTTCAGCTGGAATAACTTCTAAGTGAATGATTTCTCTGCTGCAACTTATTTGTGTTCCAAAGATGATCAGGTAAGAAAAAATAATCAAGCAATATATGAACCAGTCTTGTTATGTTACGTGGAATGGATGCTTGTAGATTCAGCAGTTAAGTCAAGGGCAAAGTTCATCATCAGGATCTGAAAGTAAGGAATAGTTGTGTGGCTCACTTTGAAGTGCCTGGAAAGAAACCCTTTTGACAGCAAACCTGTTCATCCAGGCCTGTAAACTGTGAGCCCAGAGCCCTCTGGTGTTGCTGTCGGTGTAACAAACATTAACCATCTACACCAGCACAGTTCAGGGTGACCTGCAGGTGTTCTGACCTGTGTCAGGAAAGACCTGCCAAGCCAATCACTTTCTCCCACCCAATCATTTATTGACTCTATTATTTATCTATGGTTTTAAAAAATGATTAGTTATTTTTCAGAAGGGTAAGTGGTTTCATCTACCCTAATTTTTAGGGAGGTTTACTTTGGTGCTGTTACCCAGTCTGTGTCAGCAACAACTCAGAGCAAAGATAGGTCCTGTGTAAAGGAAAATTTAGGAAGACTGAAAGGCTGCTCAACTACATCCGTTGCAGTGCTCTGGTTTTCATTTACTCCATGTCTTGTTTCAAGACCTTTCATTTTGTCCTTAATGCCCAAAGCATGTTGTCCCTCTGTCCTCCTTTTGAATTGAGGGTTCCCATTTGCTCTTTCCTAGCACTGGGACAGCATCTGTGCTAGAAATCCTTTCTTCTCCAAGGGTCTGCAGTACTTCCTGAGCCACAGGTTTGGTGTGCCTCCACAATTTACCTTGGCTTATGTGTCCCTTGCTTCCCGTCTCCCCATGCCAGGACTGAAGCCTGTCAATTCCCTTGCTTCTATTTCTGATTTTTCTTTTCTTCTTATGCCATCAAACTCTTCTGTCCCTGCCATTATCATGACATTATCACCTCTCAGTCTTCCCATGTGCCACATCTTCCCTTCTATTCTTCCTCATTGTGTTAGTTTTTTCTCTTTCCTGTATGAAGTAGCTGATGGTACAGACTTATTACACAGAGAGATCTGCAGGAAAGAGGATATCCTCTGGAATGTTGAGATACAGGCTTTGTATGGAAAAACAACTAATGATCTTGAAGCTTTAAATTTATCATCACAATCAGGTGTATATTGATTGACAAATCTTTTTTCTGTATGCTTATGTTCTTTTATCATTTTTACGTTAGGCGTTAGTAAAGTAAGTTTCCCAATGCTACATGGTCCACATTTAGGGTTTGATGGAATGGCAGGCCAAACTCTATCTCCGCAAATGAAAAAGTCTCCTTGTGGTAATTGTAAAGGAACATGGTTGGGTGCTGTCTGTAAGACTGAGGTGAAATTGCACCAAGATGTCACATTTTTGTATAATGCATGATTTGGAGTGACATGTCTGATTTTGTTTTTAATTCTGTTTTGAACTGGAGAATCAAATATTATGCAAAAATCCATTCTTACTGAGCCAAGGATTTCCAGTTCTTGAGGTTCATAGGGTGTCTTAGGGAGAAATTTAGTCCACACCCCCCATTCCACTGCAGGATTCATGACGAATCGTGAAAGATCTGAAGAGACATTTTTCGGTGTTGGCCAATTGTCTACTGATAAACCAACCACGCAGGTTGAAAATGGCTTTTCTCGACTTGAGTAAGTCAAACAAATGGTATCCAAGCCTGAGGCATTGGCTAAGGTTACCCAAACATTTTTGGTTGACTCCCGGGCAGGATCACGTTACTTAAGGCAAACAGTGAAATAATAGGGTACAAGTAGGATATCTGAAGTAGTTCCACGTTTTTCTTTGGTTTCTTTTCTCAGTCTCGTTTTGAGACAAGCCAATCATAAGGCACAAAAATTATTTCTTTTGCATTCAAGTCTGCAAATTTGGACCTCTTTGGATTCTCTTTAAAGTTCTCTCCAATTACTGTGGAGACGAGGACTATTTCCTCCTTTGTGACCTAATATAATTCTGAATCATAACATGTTCCACACCATGCACTTGTCAACAAGGCTTTACGATACCAACAATTCCCACACTACTATACTGGCACAAACCCCAAAGTTCACAGCTTCTGCATGTGGGACGAAAGATGTTTATCATCAGCTGCGGTCTTTTTTGCAGTTCCCGTCTATGTGCTTGCTTCTCTGCTTCCAGGGGCATCTGGGTATTCCTGTAGTTTGTAGGGCTTCATGTTTTTTGAAGGAATCCACTTTGGACCAGCACCTGTAGAGACACAAGCGTACCCTTTGCCCCAGGTTATTAGTGAGAATGGGCCTTCAATTTTCCCGGTCTCTGGATTTCTGATCAAAACTAAAGGGTTTTCCTTTAACTTTGCTTGTGTGGTGTTGGAAAAATGTCTGATTATTGGCGGATTTGGTTCTGCAAAAGAGCTGTTTAAAAAATTTAAAATGTAGAGCGCTTTATTCAAGCGCATTTGAGGAGTAGCCTCTGCCTCCCCCCTTTTTTGTTTATCCAAAAGGGATTTTAAAGTTTGCTGTGTTTTTTCAATGATTGCTTGCCCTGTAGGAGAATGAGGAATACCAAAGGAGTGACGTACACCCCAATTCATTAGGAATTTATGTAGCTCCTTTGCTATGTAAGCTGGACCATTGTCTGTTTTCATTTCTTGAGGCACATCTAATGATGCAAATGCTTGCAGGAAATGCTGACGTGCATGTTTCGCTGTTTCTCCTGTGTGCAAGGAAGCAAAAACTGCATTGGAAACCAAGAATTCTTGTTCGGACTCGGTTATTTATTATATCTTATCAGTAATACAGCTGCACAGGCTGTATTAATTACAGGCAAGGTAACAGGGTGGAAAATGGCCGTGAGTTCTAACTTCCAAGGCTTTTTAAAGTCTAAATTAACCAATGTCTTGGTTTGAAAGACAGGTGTCTGCTAAGGAAGGCAGGAGCCTCCCTTGGAATGGCAGATGCGACCCCCCTTCCCTCCAAGTTAATTTTGAAATCAAGGGGCTTTTAGGCAAAGATGTGGGAAATAGGAATAACAGTTCTTTACTATTATAACCAGTCAAACAAACAGCAATAACTCTGGCAGTAACAGCGAACAATCACAAACCCAGTCCCAGCCTTCTCGGCTGTCGGGCCCTTTCCCCTCGGGTGCAGTTCCACTCGCAGCCGGCAGGGGCGCTGGCGGCTCCCGGTGAGCAGGGCAGGTGCGATGGTTCCCCCGCGGCTGCAGGGGGCGCTCCGGAGCGAGCTCGGGGAGCACGCGGCACTGGCGGCCTGGGATCCCGGGAAGGGATGGGACAAAGGCTTCACAAACCCCTGGGCAGCCAATCCCGGTGTCCGGCCAGACCCTCAGGAAGAGCAGGCTGGAACGGCAGGGACGAGTACAAATCCCGGATGGCAGATGAGATGTGTCCAAACGAGGAAACCCCCCCGGAGGTCTGGGCAGGCAGGGCGAGTAGGGTTACAACATAGCAAAGGCTCAAAACAGCGGCGGGAGCAGGGCAGCCATGGCCCAGCTCCCACCGGGGTAGGGAAGGCGGGCTTGGGATCCCGGGGTTTTCTCCAGCAGAAGAAAAAGCAGCCGACGAAACAGCCTCTCTCTCTGTCCAAGCGCTGGGGACCGACTGCCCACACACCCTGGTGAAACAAAAGAGTAGCCAGATACACCCCACCACCATAACCACCCCTTTTGTCTTCTGAAGTACCCAGCCATTTGTCCCCCTAGCAACACGTATGGGGAAAATGCCTTTAACAGAAAAAAGATAACAAACCAGGAGAGCTCCTAAAACCCCAACAACCAATGATGAAATACCAAGTAATATGTTTTTATTTATAATCCAATTACTAACTTTTCATGTCCCGCAGTGCAGGACTTTTGACCCAATAGCATAAACCCTAGATTTTTGAAGAAGAAGGAGAAAGGGGAAAGGAAGGAGATCCACACCCAAATTCCTCCATATTGTAACCTATATCCCCTAAACCTAATTTTCTACATCTCTACATATTCCACCCAGTGATATAAGTTTTAATTACACAGCAACAACCTCAGTGTTATCACACAATTTAGGGAGCTTTTCCCAAGGTTTTGGGTCGAATACAGTGTACTTCTGAGGATCACTGCTTGTCAGCACTGAAAGGCTGAAATTCTCAGAACGCAGGGCTCCAACAAAGGAGTCCTCACGGAGCCCCGCCCCCCCTCCCCCTGGTCCACCTCTCATCTATCTCCTGGACAGCCTCAGGAACCCAATCATTCACTTGAGGCCAAAGGGAGCTGGTTACCGAAACTGGGTGAGGCATGCCTCCAGCTCCTCTTGCTGCGTGCTGAATCCAGACAGTGCAAGGATCCCAGACGAGTTCCCAATTTTCAGGAAAATTCATGTCCAAAAAAGGAGGCAGAGGAGTCCTGCTGCTTTATTCGAATAAAGGGAGAGAGTCCACTGGGGCACATGCCTGCAGGATTTCTCTCTTGCGCTCTTGGAAGGCGCAGGCCCTTTTTATCCCAAACTCCTGGCCGCATCTCACCCTCTTCCTTTCCCCAGTGGCTGAGGTACAGGGAAGGTACCCTGTTGGGGTTCTGCTACAGTGGGGATACTGTAACACACATACCAAACAAGGAGTCCTGTGGAAAAGAAATATATATGGACAGATTCTTGGTAGATGTTTCAGAGATGTTTATTTCTCCAGCCGCATGGCCGGGGCTCTGCCGAGGAACTCTCTCAATCACCGGACCCGAGGGTCCTTGCCCGCGCAGGGAACACAAACCAACCAATGGGGAACGAGGCTGACCAGGGCCAGCGAAACCCCGTTTCTCCCGCCCCAGGGCCCCTCTCCCAGGGCTACATGGCGGGGGGGAGGGACCCTGACAGGGTTCCTCCCCCCTGGTGTGGGGTCTGGGGGGAGGGGGACCCTGGGGTGGAGGCACGGGGTTTCCCTACTCCCTGGTCAGCCTCGTTCCCCATTGGTTGTTTTGTGTTTCCCTGCCCAGGAAGGACCCTGCTGGTCTGGTGATTGCCACAGTTCTTTGGCAGTCCCCGGCCATGCAGCTGGAAAAGAGACATCTCTGAAAAACATCTATCAAGAATTGGTCCTTGTATTTTTTCATGGGCCTTGCTGTCTTACGCATGTTACAAAAATCCCCACTGCAACAATGGTGGAGAATGTGGGCATAACAATCCCTTGGAGACAGTGCCTGTGAAATAACTAAACTTCTGAAGATCCCCGAAAATTCGTGAGTAAAAAACACTCAAGATCTCTCTTCTCGCCTTGGCTTGGCTGTTCTCTCTGGACTATGGAGGAATCGTGGGAAATGTGGCTGTCTAAGCTGCAGAAAGAAATGTATCTACAAGTTAAAGGAACCCTGGCACAACAAAACAGGAAACTTGCTCCGGGAGATCTAGAACATCTTTTTGACTGGCTTTTCAAAAATTTCTTTGATATTTCTTGAGACTTACTTTTTGATATTAATCCTCCTGGAATTGGTAACTTGAATTTTTGGTCTGAGATCTTGGGTGAGATAATAGCTCAATCAAAACATGCACTAGTGATAGAACTTCTCTGTGCATCTCCTGTAATCAGTGAAGCTCTTCAGGAGCATTTGCATGGTCCCATTACCTCTGTGGTGGAAGATGACCATCATCACACGGCTGAGACTGCGCGGCGGCCATCCCAGGGGTGCGTGACTGCAGCCACAGGGTCTCCTCTACCCGTGCCAGTGGAGGTGACTGCACTGGATGTGCCCGGCCCCCTTGGGAGCCCGCACCTTATCGCGGACCCCATCCCTGACTTGGGGTCCCTGGCTGCGCGACCGCGAGTGAGGGAGTGACGCCGCAGGCGCTGTGGGTGCCGTGGGCCACGTGCAGCAGAGGGGCGGCCCCCACGAGCAGCCAGGAACCGGGGGTCGGCGTGGAAGCCCGCTCTGAGCACACGGCTTGGAGAGCTCTGTGGAGGGAGAAGCGGCGGTTTCCACAGCGACACGAGAAGCCGTGCAGCACAGCACCGAGCCGAAGCAGTGCCGCTCAGAGGGCATGGAGCAGCAGCAACGTGGGGGTCTGACTGAGATGTTGGAGTCGGCGAGGCAGCGGCTGCGCAGGACCAGCAGCCACGACACAGACACAAGCACGTAATAGAAGTTTTAGCTACGAACATCACAGGAACTGTGAAATGGTACAATGTCAAAAACAACTATGGATGTGACAACCAGGAAGATGTATTCATCCATAGAACTGCCATTAAAAGGAATAGGCCTGAAAAATACCTCCAAAGTGTAGGAGATGGAGAAGTTGTACAATTAGATATTGTCCAAGGAAGAAAAGGCCCACAGGCGGCCCACGTGACAGGGCCTGGGGGTATTCCGGTCAAAGGCAGCCGTTATGCACAAAATTATAAATATCCATCCCAGCAATCTCCCTACCTGCAGCCTTCTTTCCCCTTTTACCCTATACCCAATATGAACCTTTTCCTAAGTTTACCCCATCTCCAATTTATCCCTAATCCATTTTTCACCCCATGGCTTCCCTATACAATTCCCTTTCCCCACAACTCCAATGCTGGGGGGGGGGGGGGGGTGTGAAAAAGGGGAGGGAAGAAATTAACTATTTTTGTTTAGAGTTGCAACAGGTACAAATGGAAGAAACCCTCTCCTGCCTCAGTTTCCCCACAAAGCATGCTCAGAGAGTCTGGCCTCCCTTCTGCCAACCTTAAGATGTTCCAGAAAAAAAAAATCTGTTTGGACATTTAGAGACTCAGGAGGGTAGCTTGTTTTCTTTTGAAATTATTCTTGTTATCTTATGTTTATACAGTTGTTTTCAATGTTAAGTTTTAAATCTCTTTTTGTTAAGATAAAAGGGTGAAGTGTTGGGGTTCCTCGCCCCTAGCATGGGGTCCAGGGGAGGGGGACCCTGGGGTGGAGGCACAGGGTTTCCCTACTCCCTGGTTAATCTCATTCCCCATTGGTTGTTTTGTGCTCCCCTGCCCAGGAAGGACCCTGCTGGTCTGGTGATTGCCACAGTTCTTTGGCAGTCCCCAGCCATGTGGCTGGAGAAATAAACATCTCTGAAAAACATCTACCAAGCATCAGTCCTTATATTTTTTCACAGGCCGCGCTGTCTTATGCATGTTGCAGAAATCCCCTCTGCAACAGTACCCCCTTCCTGAACTGCCTACTAATTGATAGCAGCTGAAGTGATGTGCTTGGAACACTCCCAAGTGTTTGCTTTTGAATGCTTTTCATTCAAAGCAGTATCAAAATGCTATAGGAGGTTAGGTACCACAGCCTACATTGACTTTTGACCTGGAACTATGTTTTATGGAGCCAGCAACTCTCACACAAGGGATTCACTCAAGAGTCAAAGCAGACGTGCTGTGAAATGCTCAAAATTTATTAATCATAATTGCTTTTTTGTTTCATAAGGGATAAAAATAAAATAATATTCAAAAACAAAAGAAAATATACCATACCCAGACAACATGACTAAGAAATAGGATAACATTAATTCTGAAAGAAATGACCCAAAAAAATCAGTTTCCAAAAAAAATAATAAATAGCAGTGGTTCAACTTTTTAAAGCTTCCTAGTAAAGAATTTACATTTATTGTTATAATTATTATTATTATTATTATTATACTTCTGTTTAAAAAAATCCTTCATATGCCTGTGTTGGCAAATATATATATATATATATATTTCTTCTGTAAACAGTTAACCACATAAAATAAAAAAATCCATATTTTCATACAGCTACTATGCTGATGGTGTTATGTAAACAAAAAGTAGTGTGCAGCAGCTTCTCATAATAGGATTTTTTCCTTTTCCTCACAAAAACATGTAGGGAAGTATGTCCATCATAAATAGTTCAAAATAGTGAAGTTTATACTTTTGAAAAGATACAGCTTTCTACAGTCTAAGTTTTCCTCAACACAAAAAGAAATATATAGAAGCAGAGAGGTACAGTTTTCCTTGGGTTTTGTTTGTTTTGTGGATTTGTCTTTTGATTTTTCTCAGTGAACTGGAATGAAAATGTTATTAGAAGTCCAGAACTTCTCAGAAGACAAACAAACAGAAAATGTCAAGATGACCTTCTCCTTTTACACTCAAGGTGTAAAAGAAAAGACAAAAAAAAAAGAGAGATATACTGATAATGAAAACTGAAATTCTATAGACAGACATAGTGGGGATTTATGCAGAAAATATCATCTGTTCATCCAAAATTTTAGCTGCTCTTGACACTTTTGTATTTTTTGAAGTTTCTTTATTTAGTCTTATGCTCAGCCCTTTTTTGAGGGCTTCTTCCTAGTTCTAATTTTTGACATTCGCTTGTTCCTGAGAGGTCTTTATCTGCTGTGTCTCCTGCTGGGTGATGCACTCAGCATCCACACAGCTACATTTCTCCACATAGGTGTAGGAGTGATCAAGGGAGGTCCCATCACTGCATGTCAGAGTCACCTTTCTTTTGCTGGTCTTGATTTCCTGACAACACGAGCATTTGTGCACCATTGTGTTTGTAGTTTGAGAATATCTGATTGAAAAACCAATGAAAGAGAGAGATTCAGAGTTTATGTGAGAAATAACACTGCCCCTCCCACCCATTAGAAAACATAACCACAAGTTGTGTGCTTGCATGTGGGACTATTACTCAATATTACCATTCTTACAGTATCGTGGCAAAATACAGCTAAATTGCTCCTCATTGTAAAAATTGATGACTCTAAGTCTTCATTAAGGCACAGAAAAAATAAAAGAATTAATCCAGATCACATAGTGAGCCAGTCCAGTGAGAGCATAATGAGAAAAAAATAACCTCCGTTTTAAACAGGCAAAATCAAAATTTGTGTCTATTCACTGACACTGAACAGGCTGTTAAACACTGTGAATCTTGAGGTAATCAAGCTAGTACAACATCAAGTTAATTAACACAATGGAAACAGTTGACTGAGTGGATGTTGGACACACCAGAAAAACCACCTGTGATTTGCTTGATGTAACTGGTGTAAAGAGCAGAAGACAAGAGGCCACAATTATCTTTTATACCACTTACCGTGAGTAAGCATCACAGCTACCTTCACAGTATGTTATCTCAACAGGTGCAGGAGATACACAGCCATTATAGTTGATGACAGTGGTAGTATTGTGCTTCTTACAAACTGAGGTCATCACAAAGCAAAGGAGAATAGGTTAAAATACATGTGCATATAAATAGATAGATGTGTATGATAGTTTGTAACCAAAAACTAAGGTGGATGGAGCTGAAGTAGGAAATTCAGTCACAGCGCATTTTTCTTTTAATTGTTGAGAGCCAAATGAAGGCTCTTGCTGTTTGTGTTATCAGTGGATGAAACTTTCCCTTCTTCTTATGCAACTTGGTGCAGGATGCAGAAATAAAGAGCAGTACTGTGGCAACTGCTCAAATCACACCCATCTCCTAGAACTGGCTTCCCTTTCCTCCTTAAAGAGGATGTATCTATGGAAATTGGAGAACAGTCATAGCCCTCACCCTCCCACATAAAAGCCAGAATTCAACAGCAGGGGATGGGAAAGTTCACCATCTGTTTCTCAAGGACCTAAAATCCATACTGGAAACGTTCTGTTCCTTTCTTTTCCACCTGTTTCCTTTTTTACCCCAGTGAAGCAGTGAACCCAAATCTGGTCAGCTCATCTCTTCTGTCTATGTACCCATTGTGCAAAATGGGCTAATATACCTACTAAAGCACACATAATCAATACTTTTAACAAAATCATCATTACTTACGTTTCGGTATTCTTTGGCACACTAAACAGCAGCCATCTTCAGATAATCTGACATCATCCTTAAGTGGGAAAACATAAAAAGATAACTCAGGTTTCATATCTGCATACTAAAGCAGACTTTCCCTGCTTCCTAATTTTCTCTGGCACCAAAGACACTGGATTTTTTTGTATTGACATGGAATCTAATTCCAAGCAAGGCTAAATATTAAGGACACGTCACTAATATTAGTAAGTAGTAAGAGTTATTTGAAAGTTGAAATGGAGGAAACCCCTCAATTCAGTAGTATAATGCCAGCAAGCAATAAAGCTTGTGGCACATGTAGGGTAAAATATTGTGACCAAAGTCAGTACAGGTGAAGGATTATAACAGACAGGGTATCACAATTAATGAAGTAACTGACTTGCCAGAGCCTGGTTTTTGCTTCTAGGTCACTTGACACTTTTAGGAGTCCAAAATATTATGCTGTATCCTTTTCTCTAATGTCCAATACTCAGTGAGGATTGATGTATCACTCACTTTGAGTTGCTTTTCTGAGATAAAATTTGACTGGGACCAGGTTCTGAGAGGATAAAAGGAGAGCTACTTCCTGCATGATGCTTCTGCTAGTTATTTTCCTTGCACACGATGATCCTTCTATCACTGGTGTTAGGCACTGCAACCAAATATGAGAACTGGTAGAGCAGTACTTACTGGATCACACTCATCAAGGTTAATGGCAGGACAGTTTGTCTCTTTGACGACTTGAATGAACTGGTCAGCATGTTTTTCACATGTGTAAACAGTACAGTTATCACCAGATGGGTTCCAGTATTCTCCTTCCTGAAAGTAGTCAAAATTAAAGCAGATTAAAATCTTCTTACATAAAAATGAAACAAAACCCCCCCAATGTCTTATTTTTGCTGTGTATAGTAGTTTGATTATTCCAAACAACTTCCTTGAATTTCAGCTGATACTTATTTGCCGTATTATCATACTGCCATTAAGTGGTTTTTATTAACCAAGTGAAGAGGGTTTATTTTTATCTGGATATAGATGTGCTTTTTGTGTGAATAGGGTAAGTACCTGGACTCATTTGCAAAGAATAATTTGCATTTCAATGGTTTTGTCATTACAATTTATGGATGTGTCAAAATGCCTCCACAGATAAAATTATCTTTTGAGCAAAATGGGTGCTACAGTTTCAGAACTGGAGGCAAACAGAAGTGCATTGCTTTCACCTGTGTATTTTCCTATGTTGATTTCTGAAAGCCATTGTTCAGTATCATGCAACAGTTGCTTCCAGAAGGCTCAGAACTGGTGTTTTGTGGCACAAGGTATTGTTTAAGCTGTGTGGAGACAGTCCAGTCCCTGCCTGAGTAAGCATTTGTCTAATATGAGAAAAGATGGAAGAAATAAATGTGACAAATAGAAGGAGAGGAAAGAATGAAAGACTAGTAGAGTTCCCCAAAAGTGAACTAAACCGGGGTAGTTACATGGAGCACGTGTGTAATGTTGTCTCCCACAGTCACTACACAAGCCGCTGCCTTGCAGGTGCCACAGCACTGTCCAGGTTCCACTGTATATTTATAGCCCTGTTTTGAAAGAAGTAGAGAGACAATGGCATTGAGTCAGGTCACTGATCCTAACTAGTAATTATTTGAGCTGAGTGGGGTAGGAGTTTCTGACAGCAGAATAGCACTCACCAGCGGGCAGTACGTGTCACAGATGACAGGCTCGCACGTGACCAGAGTGTGGTGAGGCCTTGAGGGAGAGGATTCAGAGCAGGTACATTCTTCACAGGGGCCTGATGGAATGGTAGCTCCAGGCTACAGGAAGTTGGAAAAACCCATTATTAGCCAGTAAAAACAAGTTGCTCTATGTATGCATGTCACAGACAATACAAAGGTGACCTATGTATAGGTTAAGCTATCCATAAATACAATTTTGGTTGTTTTATTTAAGCTGAGTTTCTGGTTTGGTGATACCAATTTTGGAATAAAATTCTGCTCATATAGAAAGGAAAGCAGAAAATGCTTTTGCTTGTACAGAGGATGTTGATGTGCTAACTCTGGTTAAATAATGAATAATGTTTTATCTCAGGCCTTCCTACAAAATATGGACCATGATAGGTGTCTCAAAAACACTGCACTGTGAACTATGTGAAAGTGTATTTTTATAGTGAGCAACTCTGTGTACTTACTGCATAATAGGTTCCGTTGACTACACAGCCCTTTCCTGCAAGAAGGAAGAAGGAGGTGTAAGTTTTAAGAGGCAGAAATGCATGAAAAAACTTCTCATTTGTAGCTTTGTAGCTACAAAAAAAAACCCAAAAAACCAGTTTTGTAGGCCTGTGGCAGTGGCCTTAAAACACTCATTCACAACAAGGCCCAATATGGTAATACAGATAATTTGCATCTCTCTTATAAGGTTTTTGTAACTTAGAAAAATACAGCAGTAAATAGTACATGAAGAGGGTGCACAGTACTTACTGCATTCAAAGATAGGACAGCAGCTTCCAGGCTGCATTATTGTGATTATTTCCTGTCCCTCTAAGCACTGGGGTGTGATGTCAGGGCAGAGGCTTGTGTTGCAGTCTGTTTCAAGTAAGAATATAGAAAATATTAAGCTCAGAATTTTTAATTAAAGCAGTTTTGTTTTAAATGAACTTCTGAAGTTTTCCCATGGAGTAAATATGGTGTTTACACAAGATAGTTTAATGACTAATTCAAGCTATGTGCCCAGGTGTTTTCGATGTGAATGGGCTTTCCCATAACCTTTGTAAAACAAAACACTGGAACAGAGTGGTAATTGTTGGAAAGAGATCATTCCAAAGAGAAATTTGTACCAATGGGGAAATCTGATGACTTTCAGTGATTCTAGAACTTTCTTGAGCAACTTTTAAATATACAGGACTATTTTTTTAAAGTTAAGATAGTTTTCTTAATACTGGTCTTTGAAATAGAAAATGTTTTGAATGGTTTTCGTATATTGTTTCAGATAGTGGAAGTATTAAAGGCTTTCAATGTTAAATTACAGATGTTCAGTTACTTTTCTGTGTCTAACTATATAAAATCTTTTAATCTTTGTATTTGTTATCTTCAGGCATTTAGTATATGCTCTGCAGCAAGAAGGCTTTAAAAAGTGGGATGAGGGAGAAAAGTATTATGACATCAATGCAAAGTATCAAAAAATGAGAAATGATTGCTAAAGTTTCCTAAAATTAATACAGCATATTCCCCATGACAAAGAACTAAGACAGCACTTACAGCACTCAGTCCTAGTACAGCATGGATCTTCTGGTATCGGTATCTGAACAAGCATGTAACCTGGTTCTTCACAAAATACTTGCTGTGCTGGAGGACATTTGTGTTTTGTACACTTCACCTTAAGAGTATTTTTGTCACAGACACATTCCTGGCAATCTTTTGTCCATTTTTCTCCTGGCTAAATAAAAAAGAAAAACATAGGCAAAGGAAAGAAAAAAATTAAAGACAAATCAAACCAAAATAACTTTATTTGCTTCTATTTGACGTATTCACGGATATAGTGATAACTGATAATATCAGCTTTTTCATATTTTAGATTTTATAAGAGACCCTCAAACTGCTTATTGGGGGAAGATATTGGAGGCCACTAAAGGTTCTGAGTTCACAAAGCTCTTACTTTCTATTTGTTAATAGTGTTAGTATGAGAGTTACAGGAGTTCTAAAGGAGAAGTGATGGAGTCTTGCATCCATTTTTGAATAAGAAATTATCATATGATATACTCATTTTCACATTAGGTTTCTGGTTTCTATGCAGCTGAGGAACTAAGAATGCAGACCATGAACATGATAAGCAACAGGTAAACTTTGTTATTCATCTCTCCCTTCATTTCTAGTAACTTTAGTGAGCCAAATTTGTGAAAATAAAATAAGCATATCTGCCTAACTTCCACTACTACCATCTCTCTCATTCTCTCTTTTTTTAAAGGGTTTTTTTCTGTATGTGAGGTTATTGAAAGAATATTTTATCACTTACTGTTAAATTCCTTAGGGGTGCTCTAACACTCATTATTTTTAAGACTGAAAGTGAACAAACATTTGTGACAAAGCTTTGGTTTAGTGGAACACTAAATATCCTCTTGTTTCACTTGTCTGTGCTCATTAAGCCACATGGATTGTGATACTCACCCATCTAGACATTCCATTTGGTTCCCTGCAGACTGGAAAGAAAAAAACAAACGAATGGGTATTTACGCCACTGAAAACTGACAAAGTAGTACATATGCGCAGTTTCAAATAAAAATACTGTGAAGATAAATCTAACAATAAAATGAGTATGGAGACTAATTTTGCTGAACTGTAGAGTTCTACCATCTTGGTGGGTCTCTCGTAAGGAGGATGATGGGAAAAAAGGTAATATTGATTATTATTCATTTTTAGTTGAGGATGCTTAAAGAGGCTGATTTGCAATGGTCTGACCACGTAGAAGATGACAATAGAACTCAGGCCTCCTGATTAACAATCCTGATCTCTATTTATTCCCCAAACTAGCTATGGATTACTTACAACACTCAGAGACACAGATGTTGCTCTCTGCACGCAAGAGTGTCATTCCTTCAGGACAGAAACAGCCTTCAGTTATTCCATAGCTAGGATGCTCATAGCTGGAATGGCAAGAATATAGGTGCTTGAGTACAATACTTCTGTGGTGAGGCAGAGGACAGAGCACCATATCATGTCAGATATGTGAGATACAAAACATTTGCGCTTTCTGAAGGGCAACAGGAAGCACATGTTCGTAGAGCTGATTGGTCTTTATAAATCTTGAATAAATTAGTGAAATTTGCAACACGTTTCATTATGAAATAACTCAAATTTATGAGGAAAGTAGATAGATAGTAATAGAATAAAAAAAGAGAAAAATATAAGCAGGTGTTTCAGCATGGGTTTTTTTTGTTTTTCCATACCTTTGGTCACAGGTAACTGGATTAATGGGCCCACATGGCTTGTATACCAAGCTTGATGGACAGCTGAATGCTATATGGAAAAAGACAAAAAAAAAAAAGATTAAAAACTGACAGTTAGATGCATTTTCTTCAGCAAAAATGACTACAGCTTTGCCTTCTTCATCTGCAGCTTCTGTGAGAGAGGACCCCACTGGATTTTTGTAGACAGTAACCAGGTATTAGATATAAGAAGTATTTAATGAATAAATCACTAATTTCTACAATTTATCACACGCATTTTGAGTCCTGCAATACTCACAGCATGTATTGTTGGTCTTTCCTCTCCAGTCAATGCAGACACCTCTAGCAGCACACTCTGTAGCATATATCTCCAAACTGGAACACTGCATGGATTCATCGTCTATGCGACATCCATCAAAAACACAGCCTTTGAAAAATGGTTCTGGTGGTATCACAGTATGACATGCTGCAAAAATCCTGCAGACAGTAAAGAAAGCAACCCCCTTCTATATTAATGAGCCATTATATAAAGTCTGTTCCTGTCAGACAACACTTTCCAGTTAATAGCATGTGACTCTGCTTCAGAAAGGAAGGTATAATGAGAAACAAAACCCTAGGAATGGGTAATAAGCTGGGAGATACTCAGGAAAGATTAAGAAATCTGAAGTGCCTTTTTTTTTTCTAAAGAGGTTAATGGTTTTAGTATTTCTGTATGTGTACACAACTTTTTACAGTTTGACGCCAGAAATTTAGTGTGAAAGGCAACTGCACCAGATTGAGAAAAAAGGAATGAAAAAAGTAGAGATAGAAAATTCGTACATAAAATAGCTCCAAACTTACTTGATACTACAGAAAGCATGTATAAGAGGGCCTTTATAAGTAACTCATCTGAAAAAAGCTTTTGTCAGCCTACACAGGCATAGGAAATACTTCAGGAAACAAGCCTTTGCACTTTAGGAACTCCATGTTTTAGGTAAAATGTACAAAGAATGAAAGACATTTCTTGGCTGCTTGCATCTCCTCTTTTCACCTATTTGGTAACTAGGTTCTCAATGGTTTGTACTGAAAGCCCACTTCAAATTTAGAGTTCAGTCTTTGCTTAATGAGCATACTCTGGAAGTATTGCATCCAGGGAGTATTGATTTTAGTCCTTGCTGCATCCCTGATTTTCTGACTTTACCTCCCCTTGCTCAGTTATCTTTAGCATGCAAGTCATTAAGGCAGAGTAGTTTCTTTTGCAAAGGCCTTCTACTATATATATTTGGTCATTAAGCTGACATTTTCAGCTATTATCACATGCTAAGGCTATAGCTGTTATTCTTCTTGTAAGATACTGAGACAGTTTTGCCTAGAAAAAATGAATTTGTTTTCTTACTTGCTCAAGATAAGTTTGCAGAGCGGAGGTGTTTGACATTGTGGCTTTGGTGGAGGTGTGGTTATAACTGGTGGTACTGGTACTCCATGGCATGTCTTGTTGTTGTCAACAATCCAGTGATGAGCCATTTGGGGACAGGAGGAAATGATCTTACCACTTGGCAAGCGGCATTCATCTGCTTTATTATTTGTACATGTTCCTGGAAGAGACAAGCTAGGTAAGTCTCATAAGCCACATCAGAGATGTACAATACATTCCTGTGCTGATAAGTTTAGATGTGATGTGCTCATGAAATGCATATTTTGCCTTGCTTCATAGGGAGTGCTTTCTCTAGTTATATGAACTTTAGGTTATGGAAAAACAAACAAATATAAAACCCCAGCCCCAAAGCAAAAAAATAAAAAACCAAAAACCCAAACTGTTTGGTTGCTGAAATAATGAACTTTTGACATCCTACAGAAGTTAGAGCAGAAATGTACTCATTTCCATTTACTGTTTAAAAATTTCTGTCAGTTGTGAGACTGCATAGCTGGAGTGAGTGAGCATAACCAAGATATGGGTGGGGAAAGAGAACTCCCTCCAATCTGTATATTCTTCTTACCACATTGTCCTTCAGTGTTGTTGCCAAATTTGCTGTGTGGGAGTTTCACAGAGAAAATCAGACCACTAAAGGTGATGACAGCACCAATTTCTTCTATTTCAACAATCATATTGATGCCAAGAGTGGAGAAAGAAATGCCATCTTTTTTGAAGCCTGGTTCAACAATCTTTTTGTTGAAGTACATCTGAATGCAGAGTTAAAAAAAAACAAAACAAAACACCACTTCAGAATAAGCACTGCTTCTGCCTGACTGTTTAAATATTTTCTAATCTTCATAATTAGGCATAACTCCATATTGTTGTGCCTCACATCCAATGCCCATTGGCATCTCAATGGCAGCATTTATTTGCATTGATATCTTGGTTTGTTATCGCTATATTGCTAAAATGCGATAATAATCTAAGTGGCCTCTACATACTGTGGTTGTGCTGATTATATGCTAATGCATAGTATTCTATGCACATAAATCCAAGTATTTTCTTTGTATCCCTCATGATTATGTGTATTGGAAACATTTTTTGTATGAAAATGGGTGGTAGTTTTCTTTAGGTACAGAAACATCCCTGCCATTATTATGTAATGACTGTGCCAGATAATCACACCATCCCTATATTACATAGTAATTGGCATTGGAAGAGCTGTCTGAATTCAAAATGAAGTCAGATGTCATTAATGCCAGTTTTATGTAGTGATCATATTTATTTGTTTATCATTTCAATTTGTAGCCAGTATCTTATATGATCTAATAAAGGTAAACATATATGCATAATTTTTTTTTTTGTCAGAAGTTATTCTACAACTCTCTTCTCATGGAATTGGGTTAAAGCATGAATTAAAATTGTCAGTTACTGTTTCTTTCACAGGGAATCACTGGAACCAACATGCCTTTCTGACTGAGAGTTTGGCCTGGCACTGTAAGACGAGAGTGCCTATTCTGACAAACTTTTCTCCCTTTCTATAGATTCTCTAATCAACTCATAGATTCTCCAGTGTGGGAGTGGGACTGACTTTTCATTTCCACTGGTTTGCCAACACTATTTTGGGTCATGAAGGTGAGGTGACAGTCTAAGTCACCGATTTTCTTCAGCTATACCTTTCTTCACAGTAGGAAACTGAAGGGGGAATCATGTCAGGGCTGTTTGGTGCCTGAAGTTCCCTATGCAGAGAAAGTAGTCCTTAGTCATCCAGCAGATAAGGGATACATATCCATCTTCCCCTCAAGAGAAGAATCCTGCTTGAAATTTGCATTTGTGTTTCTTCAAAACTGTGTTTGTTTACATAAGTGAATGGCACAATGTACCAGTTTTCATGAAATACGAATTTTGTTCTTAGCATCCAGGGCAATATTTTTTTTTCCTGCTAATGATACCCTCTGCCCTGATCACCTCCATGATGTTGCTATTCTAACATACTATCTAGTTCAGCATCACTAGCATCAGTAAAGCTTACAGACCCTATTTCTTTTTTGCAGAAAATAGAAAAAAAAATTTACCACATTGGTCATGACATCATTCATGAGTTGACGAGTCAGCACCACTTCTGCAGATTTGTAGAAAATAATAATGGATTTAGGGCAGGAGAGTCCATCTTTTGAATCGCAGTAATAGTTGTCAATATAAACACGGAAGTTGTCATATCTAGGGACAATCTGTTTCACCAGGACATAAGTGCAGTTTTCAAGGAAGGTATAATAGATTCCATCAAAAGTAATGTAATGAGGATCACCCCATCCACTACACACACCTGGTACAGAGAAAATATTTGGAAGATTAAGATGAGAAGTTATGTAGAAGAAAATTTAAAAACTGAAGATACTGCGATTTATAGAGTAACCCTAAGAAATGAAAATGCCCATATAATCTGTGTAAAGCTTGGCTTTTTTTCCCAAAAATGTTATTCCTGAATCTATTGGTGCTTACATTGACACTCATATCGGTAACAGCATCCATTTTCATCAGGTACCAGCACTGGTGGATATTTGTTTGCACAGGTAATTTCCTTTACAGGTGGGCAGTATGTTGGTACTACACTTATATCGTTGTCTCCATTACAGACGACTTCTGTACAGTTGGATAATTTGAATCTTTCTCCAGGCTGCAAAATGAAGAAAAAGTTTTTGTCACAAAATTCTGCTAACAGGTATAACCTTTACTCCTCTTTTTAGATTTGTGATACAGTGTTTCCAGCAATGGTGGTGTTGGAAAGGAAATCAGTATGTGTTACTACTCTTCAATTTGTGGTGCTAATGATTTCTAATGGCAACTAGAGGTATTCAAAGTTCTGACCATGTTATGGGGGATATAAAATGCCTAGTTTTCTAAATCTGAAAAAAAGACCAAAAGGAAAACATTCACTGATAGCAAAAAGTTGCCAATACTCTACAGGATTAATACGTTTAATGCTAAAAGAAAGTGGAAACCTTAACTACACTTTTTTCTTATGCATGAGGAGCTCTTCTGGGGCTTGAGGGAATAAGGTTTAGGTTACAGGAAGTGATTTCCATTATGCTATGTATAGCCTATATAGTATATACTATGTGTCAACAGAGAACATGACAATAAAAAAAGTTTGAAGAAATATAGATAAAAGGGCAGAAGAACAGAAAAGGACACAAGCCTTCACTGTATCTTAAACACTTCTGTTTAGTGAAAAAATAAGATCCACAAGAAAATTCCTTGTATTGTGTCAGTGAGAAGATACCTTACATATGCAAGGCATCAAAAAGACTCTTACTAAAAATAAAGTAACAAGAAAAGAATATTGTAACTTGCTTTATCAGTATAAAAAAGTGAAATTCCAAAAAAGGAAAATTCAAATAGTGTGTTGTACATATTGCCCATCATTAGCACAATAACTAAGATAATCAGCACAAGTAAGGTTTAAAGACTGCAAACTGTTCCAATCTGGTACCACCCAAACAATGATACTATTTCAACAGTCAAAAAATAACACAGAAAATACATACTTGTAATGGAGGATAAATAGTGGAAACACAACCATGAAAAATAGCACTTGTAGAAGTGGGAGGCAGAGGAACTGATGTTGTTACAGAAGACCACTCAGACGATGTAGTGGCTGGTGAAGTAGTGATGGTACAATTCACAGTGTATCGTTCAATACTACATGTTGGGCTACAGATGGCATAAAACCGACATCCTTCACTATCCATTCTGTTATAAATCAGGTCACCTGTAGAATAAGTAACATGTACGAATATTTAAAAAAACAAAACAGCACTTTTAATAGAAGAAAGTAAAAAAAAAAAAAAAACAAAACAAAAAACAGGTAAAAAACAAAAGGAAGTGAGGAAAAAAAAAGGGGAGATATAGGAAAAAAATAAAGAGGCTAAAAATCATATAAACTAACCGGGTGAAAAAACAGCATCACCAATCTTGCAGAAACAGGGAGTAGATGAAATAAGATGCGGAGATGTGATAAAGGAAGATTCACTTTGGGTAATGAGGGTGGAGCTGGTGGTGGTCGAGGGAGTGGGGGTTACGCAGTTGTGGTTGGGGCTGCAGCAGAGCACGCGGATCTTGTAGTTGAGGCACATCTTGAATTTGCCCGTCTGGTCCTCGTTCTTGCACACCAGTCCAAAGTGGACGTCGCACTGCACGACCTGTCCGACCTCTTGGATGGCAACGTCGGGGTAGTCCTCTGCCCGGCACTCGATCTGCTTTGGCTGCTGGCAGACTCGCTTGCCGGCGGCGCGGATGTGCTGGTAGGTTTCAAAGTCTCCCTGGTTGGGCCCCGAGGAGGGGAAGTCGACGTCGAACCACTCGCTCCAGCTGCACACTTCGGGTTCACAGGGGGTGGAGATGGAGGGCGTGGTGGTGGAGGATGTGGTAGGCGACGTTGGCGTGGGGCTGGTGGTGCTGGTGGAAGTGCTGATGATTTCTGTTGAGGTGGGAGATGTAGTGCTGGAGATGTAGGGCGTGGAGGTGGAGGTGGTCACCGTGGTGGAGGACGGCATGGCTGTGCTCGTGGTGCTGGTGGTGGGGCTGGTGGTGGTCGAGGGGGTGGGGGTTACGCAGTTGTGGTTGGGGCTGCAGCAGAGCACGCGGATCTTGTAGTTGAGGCACATCTTGAATTTGCCCGTCTGGTCCTCGTTCTTGCACACCAGTCCAAAGTGGACGTCGCACTGCACGACCTGTCCGACCTCTTGGATGGCAACGTCGGGGTAGTCCTCTGCCCGGCACTCGATCTGCTTTGGCTGCTGGCAGACTCGCTTGCCGGCGGCGCGGATGTGCTGGTAGGTTTCAAAGTCTCCCTGGTTGGGCCCCGAGGAGGGGAAGTCGACGTCGAACCACTCGCTCCAGCTGCACACTTCGGGTTCACAGGGGGTGGAGACGGAGGGCGTGGTGGTGGAGGATGTGGTAGGCGACGTTGGCGTGGGGCTGGTGGTGCTGGTGGAAGTGCTGATGATTTCTGTTGAGGTGGGAGATGTAGTGCTGGAGGTGTAGGGCGTGGAGGTGGAGGTGGTCACCGTGGTGGAGGACGGCATGGTTGTGCTCGTGGTGCTGGTGGTGGGGCTGGTGGTGGTCGAGGGGGTGGGGGTTACGCAGTTGTGGTTGGGGCTGCAGCAGAGCACGCGGATCTTGTAGTTGAGGCACATCTTGAATTTGCCCGTCTGGTCCTCGTTCTTGCACACCAGTCCAAAGTGGACGTCGCACTGCACGACCTGTCCGACCTCTTGGATGGCAACGTCGGGGTAGTCCTCTGCCCGGCACTCGATCTGCTTTGGCTGCTGGCAGACTCGCTTGCCGGCGGCGCGGATGTGCTGGTAGGTTTCAAAGTCTCCCTGGTTGGGCCCCGAGGAGGGGAAGTCGACGTCGAACCACTCGCTCCAGCTGCACACTTCGGGTTCACAGGGGGTGGAGACGGAGGGCGTGGTGGTGGAGGATGTGGTAGGCGACGTTGGCGTGGGGCTGGTGGTGCTGGTGGAAGTGCTGATGATTTCTGTTGAGGTGGGAGATGTAGTGCTGGAGATGTAGGGCGTGGAGGTGGAGGTGGTCACCGTGGTGGAGGACGGCATGGTTGTGCTCGTGGTGCTGGTGGTGGGGCTGGTGGTGGTCGAGGGGGTGGGGGTTACGCAGTTGTGGTTGGGGCTGCAGCAGAGCACGCGGATCTTGTAGTTGAGGCACATCTTGAATTTGCCCGTCTGGTCCTCGTTCTTGCACACCAGTCCAAAGTGGACGTCGCACTGCACGACCTGTCCGACCTCTTGGATGGCAACGTCGGGGTAGTCCTCTGCCCGGCACTCGATCTGCTTTGGCTGCTGGCAGACTCGCTTGCCGGCGGCGCGGATGTGCTGGTAGGTTTCAAAGTCTCCCTGGTTGGGCCCCGAGGAGGGGAAGTCGACGTCGAACCACTCGCTCCAGCTGCACACTTCGGGTTCACAGGGGGTGGAGACGGAGGGCGTGGTGGTGGAGGATGTGGTAGGCGACGTTGGCGTGGGGCTGGTGGTGCTGGTGGAAGTGCTGATGATTTCTGTTGAGGTGGGAGATGTAGTGCTGGAGATGTAGGGCGTGGAGGTGGAGGTGGTCACCGTGGTGGAGGACGGCATGGTTGTGCTCGTGGTGCTGGTGGTGGGGCTGGTGGTGGTCGAGGGGGTGGGGGTTACGCAGTTGTGGTTGGGGCTGCAGCAGAGCACGCGGATCTTGTAGTTGAGGCACATCTTGAATTTGCCCGTCTGGTCCTCGTTCTTGCACACCAGTCCAAAGTGGACGTCGCACTGCACGACCTGTCCGACCTCTTGGATGGCAACGTCGGGGTAGTCCTCTGCCCGGCACTCGATCTGCTTTGGCTGCTGGCAGACTCGCTTGCCGGCGGCGCGGATGTGCTGGTAGGTTTCAAAGTCTCCCTGGTTGGGCCCCGAGGAGGGGAAGTCGACGTCGAACCACTCGCTCCAGCTGCACACTTCGGGTTCACAGGGGGTGGAGACGGAGGGCGTGGTGGTGGAGGATGTGGTAGGCGACGTTGGCGTGGGGCTGGTGGTGCTGGTGGAAGTGCTGATGATTTCTGTTGAGGTGGGAGATGTAGTGCTGGAGGTGTAGGGCGTGGAGGTGGAGGTGGTCACCGTGGTGGAGGACGGCATGGTTGTGCTCGTGGTGCTGGTGGTGGGGCTGGTGGTGGTCGAGGGGGTGGGGGTTACGCAGTTGTGGTTGGGGCTGCAGCAGAGCACGCGGATCTTGTAGTTGAGGCACATCTTGAATTTGCCCGTCTGGTCCTCGTTCTTGCACACCAGTCCAAAGTGGACGTCGCACTGCACGACCTGTCCGACCTCTTGGATGGCAACGTCGGGGTAGTCCTCTGCCCGGCACTCGATCTGCTTTGGCTGCTGGCAGACTCGCTTGCCGGCGGCGCGGATGTGCTGGTAGGTTTCAAAGTCTCCCTGGTTGGGCCCCGAGGAGGGGAAGTCGACGTCGAACCACTCGCTCCAGCTGCACACTTCGGGTTCACAGGGGGTGGAGACGGAGGGCGTGGTGGTGGAGGATGTGGTAGGCGACGTTGGCGTGGGGCTGGTGGTGCTGGTGGAAGTGCTGATGATTTCTGTTGAGGTGGGAGATGTAGTGCTGGAGATGTAGGGCGTGGAGGTGGAGGTGGTCACCGTGGTGGAGGACGGCATGGTTGTGCTCGTGGTGCTGGTGGTGGGGCTGGTGGTGGTCGAGGGGGTGGGGGTTACGCAGTTGTGGTTGGGGCTGCAGCAGAGCACGCGGATCTTGTAGTTGAGGCACATCTTGAATTTGCCCGTCTGGTCCTCGTTCTTGCACACCAGTCCAAAGTGGACGTCGCACTGCACGACCTGTCCGACCTCTTGGATGGCAACGTCGGGGTAGTCCTCTGCCCGGCACTCGATCTGCTTTGGCTGCTGGCAGACTCGCTTGCCGGCGGCGCGGATGTGCTGGTAGGTTTCAAAGTCTCCCTGGTTGGGCCCCGAGGAGGGGAAGTCGACGTCGAACCACTCGCTCCAGCTGCACACTTCGGGTTCACAGGGGGTGGAGACGGAGGGCGTGGTGGTGGAGGATGTGGTAGGCGACGTTGGCGTGGGGCTGGTGGTGCTGGTGGAAGTGCTGATGATTTCTGTTGAGGTGGGAGATGTAGTGCTGGAGATGTAGGGCGTGGAGGTGGAGGTGGTCACCGTGGTGGAGGACGGCATGGTTGTGCTCGTGGTGCTGGTGGTGGGGCTGGTGGTGGTCGAGGGGGTGGGGGTTACGCAGTTGTGGTTGGGGCTGCAGCAGAGCACGCGGATCTTGTAGTTGAGGCACATCTTGAATTTGCCCGTCTGGTCCTCGTTCTTGCACACCAGTCCAAAGTGGACGTCGCACTGCACGACCTGTCCGACCTCTTGGATGGCAACGTCGGGGTAGTCCTCTGCCCGGCACTCGATCTGCTTTGGCTGCTGGCAGACTCGCTTGCCGGCGGCGCGGATGTGCTGGTAGGTTTCAAAGTCTCCCTGGTTGGGCCCCGAGGAGGGGAAGTCGACGTCGAACCACTCGCTCCAGCTGCACACTTCGGGTTCACAGGGGGTGGAGACGGAGGGCGTGGTGGTGGAGGATGTGGTAGGCGATGTTGGCGTGGGGCTGGTGGTGCTGGTGGAAGTGCTGATGATTTCTGTTGAGGTGGGAGATGTAGTGCTGGAGATGTAGGGCGTGGAGGTGGAGGTGGTCACCGTGGTGGAGGACGGCATGGTTGTGCTCGTGGTGCTGGTGGTGGGGCTGGTGGTGGTCGAGGGGGTGGGGGTTACGCAGTTGTGGTTGGGGCTGCAGCAGAGCACGCGGATCTTGTAGTTGAGGCACATCTTGAATTTGCCCGTCTGGTCCTCGTTCTTGCACACTAGTCCAAAGTGGACGTCGCACTGCACGACCTGTCCGACCTCTTGGATGGCAACGTCGGGGTAGTCCTCTGCCCGGCACTCGATCTGCTTTGGCTGCTGGCAGACTCGCTTGCCGGCGGCGCGGATGTGCTGGTAGGTTTCAAAGTCTCCCTGGTTGGGCCCCGAGGAGGGGAAGTCGACGTCGAACCACTCGCTCCAGCTGCACACTTCGGGTTCACAGGGGGTGGAGACGGAGGGCGTGGTGGTGGAGGATGTGGTAGGCGACGTTGGCGTGGGGCTGGTGGTGCTGGTGGAAGTGCTGATGATTTCTGTTGAGGTGGGAGATGTAGTGCTGGAGATGTAGGGCGTGGAGGTGGAGGTGGTCACCGTGGTGGAGGACGGCATGGTTGTGCTCGTGGTGCTGCTGGTGGGGCTGGTGGTGGTCGAGGGGGTGGGGGTTACGCAGTTGTGGTTGGGGCTGCAGCAGAGCACGCGGATCTTGTAGTTGAGGCACATCTTGAATTTGCCCGTCTGGTCCTCGTTCTTGCACACCAGTCCAAAGTGGACGTCGCACTGCACGACCTGTCCGACCTCTTGGATGGCAACGTCGGGGTAGTCCTCTGCCCGGCACTCGATCTGCTTTGGCTGCTGGCAGACTCGCTTGCCGGCGGCGCGGATGTGCTGGTAGGTTTCAAAGTCTCCCTGGTTGGGCCCCGAGGAGGGGAAGTCGACGTCGAACCACTCGCTCCAGCTGCACACTTCGGGTTCACAGGGGGTGGAGACGGAGGGCGTGGTGGTGGAGGATGTGGTAGGCGACGTTGGCGTGGGGCTGGTGGTGCTGGTGGAAGTGCTGATGATTTCTGTTGAGGTGGGAGATGTAGTGCTGGAGATGTAGGGCGTGGAGGTGGAGGTGGTCACCGTGGTGGAGGACGGCATGGCTGTGCTCGTGGTGCTGGTGGTGGTCGAGGGGGTGGGGGTTACGCAGTTGTGGTTGGGGCTGCAGCAGAGCATGCGGATCTTGTAGTTGAGGCACATCTTGAATTTGCCCGTCTGGTCCTCGTTCTTGCACACCAGTCCAAAGTGGACGTCGCACTGCACGACCTGTCCGACCTCTTGGATGGCAACGTCGGGGTAGTCCTCTGCCCGGCACTCGATCTGCTTTGGCTGCTGGCAGACTCGCTTGCCGGCGGCGCGGATGTGCTGGTAGGTTTCAAAGTCTCCCTGGTTGGGCCCCGAGGAGGGGAAGTCGACGTCGAACCACTCGCTCCAGCTGCACACTTCGGGTTCACAGGGGGTGGAGACGGAGGGCGTGGTGGTGGAGGATGTGGTAGGCGACGTTGGCGTGGGGCTGGTGGTGCTGGTGGAAGTGCTGATGATTTCTGTTGAGGTGGGAGATGTAGTGCTGGAGATGTAGGGCGTGGAGGTGGAGGTGGTCACCGTGGTGGAGGACGGCATGGTTGTGCTCGTGGTGCTGGTGGTGGGGCTGGTGGTGGTCGAGGGGGTGGGGGTTACGCAGTTGTGGTTGGGGCTGCAGCAGAGCACGCGGATCTTGTAGTTGAGGCACATCTTGAATTTGCCCGTCTGGTCCTCGTTCTTGCACACCAGTCCAAAGTGGACGTCGCACTGCACGACCTGTCCGACCTCTTGGATGGCAACGTCGGGGTAGTCCTCTGCCCGGCACTCGATCTGCTTTGGCTGCTGGCAGACTCGCTTGCCGGCGGCGCGGATGTGCTGGTAGGTTTCAAAGTCTCCCTGGTTGGGCCCCGAGGAGGGGAAGTCGACGTCGAACCACTCGCTCCAGCTGCACACTTCGGGTTCACAGGGGGTGGAGACGGAGGGCGTGGTGGTGGAGGATGTGGTAGGCGACGTTGGCGTGGGGCTGGTGGTGCTGGTGGAAGTGCTGATGATTTCTGTTGAGGTGGGAGATGTAGTGCTGGAGATGTAGGGCGTGGAGGTGGAGGTGGTCACCGTGGTGGAGGACGGCATGGTTGTGCTCGTGGTGCTGGTGGTGGGGCTGGTGGTGGTCGAGGGGGTGGGGGTTACGCAGTTGTGGTTGGGGCTGCAGCAGAGCACGCGGATCTTGTAGTTGAGGCACATCTTGAATTTGCCCGTCTGGTCCTCGTTCTTGCACACCAGTCCAAAGTGGACGTCGCACTGCACGACCTGTCCGACCTCTTGGATGGCAACGTCGGGGTAGTCCTCTGCCCGGCACTCGATCTGCTTTGGCTGCTGGCAGACTCGCTTGCCGGCGGCGCGGATGTGCTGGTAGGTTTCAAAGTCTCCCTGGTTGGGCCCCGAGGAGGGGAAGTCGACGTCGAACCACTCGCTCCAGCTGCACACTTCGGGTTCACAGGGGGTGGAGACGGAGGGCGTGGTGGTGGAGGATGTGGTAGGCGACGTTGGCGTGGGGCTGGTGGTGCTGGTGGAAGTGCTGATGATTTCTGTTGAGGTGGGAGATGTAGTGCTGGAGATGTAGGGCGTGGAGGTGGAGGTGGTCACCGTGGTGGAGGATGGCATGGTTGTGCTCGTGGTGCTGGTGGTGGGGCTGGTGGTGGTCGAGGGGGTGGGGGTTACGCAGTTGTGGTTGGGGATGCAGCAGAGCACGCGGATCTTGTAGTTGAGGCACATCTTGAATTTGCCCGTCTGGTCCTCGTTCTTGCACACCAGTCCAAAGTGGACGTCGCACTGCACGACCTGTCCGACCTCTTGGATGGCAACGTCGGGGTAGTCCTCTGCCCGGCACTCGATCTGCTTTGGCTGCTGGCAGACTCGCTTGCCGGCGGCGCGGATGTGCTGGTAGGTTTCAAAGTCTCCCTGGTTGGGCCCCGAGGAGGGGAAGTCGACGTCGAACCACTCGCTCCAGCTGCACACTTCGGGTTCACAGGGGGTGGAGACGGAGGGCGTGGTGGTGGAGGATGTGGTAGGCGACGTTGGCGTGGGGCTGGTGGTGCTGGTGGAAGTGCTGATGATTTCTGTTGAGGTGGGAGATGTAGTGCTGGAGATGTAGGGCGTGGAGGTGGAGGTGGTCACCGTGGTGGAGGACGGCATGGTTGTGCTCGTGGTGCTGGTGGTGGGGCTGGTGGTGGTCGAGGGGGTGGGGGTTACGCAGTTGTGGTTGGGGCTGCAGCAGAGCACGCGGATCTTGTAGTTGAGGCACATCTTGAATTTGCCCGTCTGGTCCTCGTTCTTGCACACCAGTCCAAAGTGGACGTCGCACTGCACGACCTGTCCGACCTCTTGGATGGCAACGTCGGGGTAGTCCTCTGCCCGGCACTCGATCTGCTTTGGCTGCTGGCAGACTCGCTTGCCGGCGGCGCGGATGTGCTGGTAGGTTTCAAAGTCTCCCTGGTTGGGCCCCGAGGAGGGGAAGTCGACGTCGAACCACTCGCTCCAGCTGCACACTTCGGGTTCACAGGGGGTGGAGACGGAGGGCGTGGTGGTGGAGGATGTGGTAGGCGACGTTGGCGTGGGGCTGGTGGTGCTGGTGGAAGTGCTGATGATTTCTGTTGAGGTGGGAGATGTAGTGCTGGAGATGTAGGGCGTGGAGGTGGAGGTGGTCACCGTGGTGGAGGACGGCATGGTTGTGCTCGTGGTGCTGCTGGTGGGGCTGGTGGTGGTCGAGGGGGTGGGGGTTACGCAGTTGTGGTTGGGGCTGCAGCAGAGCACGCGGATCTTGTAGTTGAGGCACATCTTGAATTTGCCCGTCTGGTCCTCGTTCTTGCACACCAGTCCAAAGTGGACGTCGCACTGCACGACCTGTCCGACCTCTTGGATGGCAACGTCGGGGTAGTCCTCTGCCCGGCACTCGATCTGCTTTGGCTGCTGGCAGACTCGCTTGCCGGCGGCGCGGATGTGCTGGTAGGTTTCAAAGTCTCCCTGGTTGGGCCCCGAGGAGGGGAAGTCGACGTCGAACCACTCGCTCCAGCTGCACACTTCGGGTTCACAGGGGGTGGAGACGGAGGGCGTGGTGGTGGAGGATGTGGTAGGCGACGTTGGCGTGGGGCTGGTGGTGCTGGTGGAAGTGCTGATGATTTCTGTTGAGGTGGGAGATGTAGTGCTGGAGATGTAGGGCGTGGAGGTGGAGGTGGTCACCGTGGTGGAGGACGGCATGGTTGTGCTCGTGGTGCTGGTGGTGGTCGAGGGGGTGGGGGTTACGCAGTTGTGGTTGGGGCTGCAGCAGAGCATGCGGATCTTGTAGTTGAGGCACATCTTGAATTTGCCCGTCTGGTCCTCGTTCTTGCACACCAGTCCAAAGTGGACGTCGCACTGCACGACCTGTCCGACCTCTTGGATGGCAACGTCGGGGTAGTCCTCTGCCCGGCACTCGATCTGCTTTGGCTGCTGGCAGACTCGCTTGCCGGCGGCGCGGATGTGCTGGTAGGTTTCAAAGTCTCCCTGGTTGGGCCCCGAGGAGGGGAAGTCGACGTCGAACCACTCGCTCCAGCTGCACACTTCGGGTTCACAGGGGGTGGAGACGGAGGGCGTGGTGGTGGAGGATGTGGTAGGCGACGTTGGCGTGGGGCTGGTGGTGCTGGTGGAAGTGCTGATGATTTCTGTTGAGGTGGGAGATGTAGTGCTGGAGATGTAGGGCGTGGAGGTGGAGGTGGTCACCGTGGTGGAGGACGGCATGGTTGTGCTCGTGGTGCTGGTGGTGGGGCTGGTGGTGGTCGAGGGGGTGGGGGTTACGCAGTTGTGGTTGGGGCTGCAGCAGAGCACGCGGATCTTGTAGTTGAGGCACATCTTGAATTTGCCCGTCTGGTCCTCGTTCTTGCACACCAGTCCAAAGTGGACGTCGCACTGCACGACCTGTCCGACCTCTTGGATGGCAACGTCGGGGTAGTCCTCTGCCCGGCACTCGATCTGCTTTGGCTGCTGGCAGACTCGCTTGCCGGCGGCGCGGATGTGCTGGTAGGTTTCAAAGTCTCCCTGGTTGGGCCCCGAGGAGGGGAAGTCGACGTCGAACCACTCGCTCCAGCTGCACACTTCGGGTTCACAGGGGGTGGAGACGGAGGGCGTGGTGGTGGAGGATGTGGTAGGCGACGTTGGCGTGGGGCTGGTGGTGCTGGTGGAAGTGCTGATGATTTCTGTTGAGGTGGGAGATGTAGTGCTGGAGATGTAGGGCGTGGAGGTGGAGGTGGTCACCGTGGTGGAGGACGGCATGGTTGTGCTCGTGGTGCTGGTGGTGGTCGAGGGGGTGGGGGTTACGCAGTTGTGGTTGGGGCTGCAGCAGAGCATGCGGATCTTGTAGTTGAGGCACATCTTGAATTTGCCCGTCTGGTCCTCGTTCTTGCACACCAGTCCAAAGTGGACGTCGCACTGCACGACCTGTCCGACCTCTTGGATGGCAACGTCGGGGTAGTCCTCTGCCCGGCACTCGATCTGCTTTGGCTGCTGGCAGACTCGCTTGCCGGCGGCGCGGATGTGCTGGTAGGTTTCAAAGTCTCCCTGGTTGGGCCCCGAGGAGGGGAAGTCGACGTCGAACCACTCGCTCCAGCTGCACACTTCGGGTTCACAGGGGGTAGAGACGGAGGGCGTGGTGGTGGAGGATGTGGTAGGCGACGTTGGCGTGGGGCTGGTGGTGCTGGTGGAAGTGCTGATGATTTCTGTTGAGGTGGGAGATGTAGTGCTGGAGATGTAGGGCGTGGAGGTGGAGGTGGTCACCGTGGTGGAGGACGGCATGGTTGTGCTCGTGGTGCTGGTGGTGGTCGAGGGGGTGGGGGTTACGCAGTTGTGGTTGGGGCTGCAGCAGAGCACGCGGATCTTGTAGTTGAGGCACATCTTGAATTTGCCCGTCTGGTCCTCGTTCTTGCACACCAGTCCAAAGTGGACGTCGCACTGCACGACCTGTCCGACCTCTTGGATGGCAACGTCGGGGTAGTCCTCTGCCCGGCACTCGATCTGCTTTGGCTGCTGGCAGACTCGCTTGCCGGCGGCGCGGATGTGCTGGTAGGTTTCAAAGTCTCCCTGGTTGGGCCCCGAGGAGGGGAAGTCGACGTCGAACCACTCGCTCCAGCTGCACACTTCGGGTTCACAGGGGGTGGAGACGGAGGGCGTGGTGGTGGAGGATGTGGTAGGCGACGTTGGCGTGGGGCTGGTGGTGCTGGTGGAAGTGCTGATGATTTCTGTTGAGGTGGGAGATGTAGTGCTGGAGATGTAGGGCGTGGAGGTGGAGGTGGTCACCGTGGTGGAGGACGGCATGGTTGTGCTCGTGGTGCTGGTGGTGGGGCTGGTGGTGGTCGAGGGGGTGGGGGTTACGCAGTTGTGGTTGGGGATGCAGCAGAGCACGCGGATCTTGTAGTTGAGGCACATCTTGAATTTGCCCGTCTGGTCCTCGTTCTTGCACACCAGTCCAAAGTGGACGTCGCACTGCACGACCTGTCCGACCTCTTGGATGGCAACGTCGGGGTAGTCCTCTGCCCGGCATTCGATCTGCTTTGGCTGCTGGCAGACTCGCTTGCCAGCGGCGCGGATGTGCTGGTAGGTTTCAAAGTCTCCCTGGTTGGGCCCCGAGGAGGGGAAGTCGACGTCGAACCACTCGCTCCAGCTGCACACTTCGGGTTCACAGGGGGTGGAGATGGAGGGCGTGGTGGTGGAGGATGTGGTAGGCGACGTTGGCGTGGGGCTGGTGGTGCTGGTGGAAGTGCTGATGATTTCTGTTGAGGTGGGAGATGTAGTGCTGGAGATGTAGGGCGTGGAGGTGGAGGTGGTCACCGTGGTGGAGGACGGCATGGTTGTGCTCGTGGTGCTGGTGGTGGGGCTGGTGGTGGTCGAGGGGGTGGGGGTTACGCAGTTGTGGTTGGGGCTGCAGCAGAGCACGCGGATCTTGTAGTTGAGGCACATCTTGAATTTGCCCGTCTGGTCCTCGTTCTTGCACACCAGTCCAAAGTGGACGTCGCACTGCACGACCTGTCCGACCTCTTGGATGGCAACGTCGGGGTAGTCCTCTGCCCGGCACTCGATCTGCTTTGGCTGCTGGCAGACTCGCTTGCCGGCGGCGCGGATGTGCTGGTAGGTTTCAAAGTCTCCCTGGTTGGGCCCCGAGGAGGGGAAGTCGACGTCGAACCACTCGCTCCAGCTGCACACTTCGGGTTCACAGGGGGTGGAGACGGAGGGCGTGGTGGTGGAGGATGTGGTAGGCGACGTTGGCGTGGGGCTGGTGGTGCTGGTGGAAGTGCTGATGATTTCTGTTGAGGTGGGAGATGTAGTGCTGGAGATGTAGGGCGTGGAGGTGGAGGTGGTCACCGTGGTGGAGGACGGCATGGTTGTGCTCGTGGTGCTGGTGGTGGTCGAGGGGGTGGGGGTTACGCAGTTGTGGTTGGGGCTGCAGCAGAGCATGCGGATCTTGTAGTTGAGGCACATCTTGAATTTGCCCGTCTGGTCCTCGTTCTTGCACACCAGTCCAAAGTGGACGTCGCACTGCACGACCTGTCCGACCTCTTGGATGGCAACGTCGGGGTAGTCCTCTGCCCGGCACTCGATCTGCTTTGGCTGCTGGCAGACTCGCTTGCCGGCGGCGCGGATGTGCTGGTAGGTTTCAAAGTCTCCCTGGTTGGGCCCCGAGGAGGGGAAGTCGACGTCGAACCACTCGCTCCAGCTGCACACTTCGGGTTCACAGGGGGTGGAGACGGAGGGCGTGGTGGTGGAGGATGTGGTAGGCGACGTTGGCGTGGGGCTGGTGGTGCTGGTGGAAGTGCTGATGATTTCTGTTGAGGTGGGAGATGTAGTGCTGGAGATGTAGGGCGTGGAGGTGGAGGTGGTCACCGTGGTGGAGGACGGCATGGTTGTGCTCGTGGTGCTGGTGGTGGTCGAGGGGGTGGGGGTTACGCAGTTGTGGTTGGGGCTGCAGCAGAGCACGCGGATCTTGTAGTTGAGGCACATCTTGAATTTGCCCGTCTGGTCCTCGTTCTTGCACACCAGTCCAAAGTGGACGTCGCACTGCACGACCTGTCCGACCTCTTGGATGGCAACGTCGGGGTAGTCCTCTGCCCGGCACTCGATCTGCTTTGGCTGCTGGCAGACTCGCTTGCCGGCGGCGCGGATGTGCTGGTAGGTTTCAAAGTCTCCCTGGTTGGGCCCCGAGGAGGGGAAGTCGACGTCGAACCACTCGCTCCAGCTGCACACTTCGGGTTCACAGGGGGTGGAGACGGAGGGCGTGGTGGTGGAGGATGTGGTAGGCGACGTTGGCGTGGGGCTGGTGGTGCTGGTGGAAGTGCTGATGATTTCTGTTGAGGTGGGAGATGTAGTGCTGGAGATGTAGGGCGTGGAGGTGGAGGTGGTCACCGTGGTGGAGGACGGCATGGTTGTGCTCGTGGTGCTGGTGGTGGGGCTGGTGGTGGTCGAGGGGGTGGGGGTTACGCAGTTGTGGTTGGGGCTGCAGCAGAGCACGCGGATCTTGTAGTTGAGGCACATCTTGAATTTGCCCGTCTGGTCCTCGTTCTTGCACACCAGTCCAAAGTGGACGTCGCACTGCACGACCTGTCCGACCTCTTGGATGGCAACGTCGGGGTAGTCCTCTGCCCGGCACTCGATCTGCTTTGGCTGCTGGCAGACTCGCTTGCCGGCGGCGCGGATGTGCTGGTAGGTTTCAAAGTCTCCCTGGTTGGGCCCCGAGGAGGGGAAGTCGACGTCGAACCACTCGCTCCAGCTGCACACTTCGGGTTCACAGGGGGTGGAGACGGAGGGCGTGGTGGTGGAGGATGTGGTAGGCGACGTTGGCGTGGGGCTGGTGGTGCTGGTGGAAGTGCTGATGATTTCTGTTGAGGTGGGAGATGTAGTGCTGGAGGTGTAGGGCGTGGAGGTGGAGGTGGTCACCGTGGTGGAGGACGGCATGGTTGTGCTCGTGGTGCTGGTGGTGGGGCTGGTGGTGGTCGAGGGGGTGGGGGTTACGCAGTTGTGGTTGGGGCTGCAGCAGAGCACGCGGATCTTGTAGTTGAGGCACATCTTGAATTTGCCCGTCTGGTCCTCGTTCTTGCACACCAGTCCAAAGTGGACGTCGCACTGCACGACCTGTCCGACCTCTTGGATGGCAACGTCGGGGTAGTCCTCTGCCCGGCACTCGATCTGCTTTGGCTGCTGGCAGACTCGCTTGCCGGCGGCGCGGATGTGCTGGTAGGTTTCAAAGTCTCCCTGGTTGGGCCCCGAGGAGGGGAAGTCGACGTCGAACCACTCGCTCCAGCTGCACACTTCGGGTTCACAGGGGGTGGAGACGGAGGGCGTGGTGGTGGAGGATGTGGTAGGCGACGTTGGCGTGGGGCTGGTGGTGCTGGTGGAAGTGCTGATGATTTCTGTTGAGGTGGGAGATGTAGTGCTGGAGATGTAGGGCGTGGAGGTGGAGGTGGTCACCGTGGTGGAGGACGGCATGGTTGTGCTCGTGGTGCTGGTGGTGGGGCTGGTGGTGGTCGAGGGGGTGGGGGTTACGCAGTTGTGGTTGGGGCTGCAGCAGAGCACGCGGATCTTGTAGTTGAGGCACATCTTGAATTTGCCCGTCTGGTCCTCGTTCTTGCACACCAGTCCAAAGTGGACGTCGCACTGCACGACCTGTCCGACCTCTTGGATGGCAACGTCGGGGTAGTCCTCTGCCCGGCACTCGATCTGCTTTGGCTGCTGGCAGACTCGCTTGCCGGCGGCGCGGATGTGCTGGTAGGTTTCAAAGTCTCCCTGGTTGGGCCCCGAGGAGGGGAAGTCGACGTCGAACCACTCGCTCCAGCTGCACACTTCGGGTTCACAGGGGGTGGAGACGGAGGGCGTGGTGGTGGAGGATGTGGTAGGCGACGTTGGCGTGGGGCTGGTGGTGCTGGTGGAAGTGCTGATGATTTCTGTTGAGGTGGGAGATGTAGTGCTGGAGATGTAGGGCGTGGAGGTGGAGGTGGTCACCGTGGTGGAGGACGGCATGGTTGTGCTCGTGGTGCTGGTGGTGGGGCTGGTGGTGGTTACGCAGTTGTAGTTGGGGCTGCAGCAGAGCACGCGGATCTTGTAGTTGAGGCACATCTTGAATTTGCCCGTCTGGTCCTCGTTCTTGCACACCAGTCCAAAGTGGACGTCGCACTGCACGACCTGTCCGACCTCTTGGATGGCAACGTCGGGGTAGTCCTCTGCCCGGCACTCGATCTGCTTTGGCTGCTGGCAGACTCGCTTGCCGGCGGCGCGGATGTGCTGGTAGGTTTCAAAGTCTCCCTGGTTGGGCCCCGAGGAGGGGAAGTCGACGTCGAACCACTCGCTCCAGCTGCACACTTCGGGTTCACAGGTGGTTTTTGAGTATGTTGTAGTTTTTTCTGTTGTGCTGCTTATCATTGTAGAAGTTGTTTCTTTGTGAGGTTTTGTAGTTGGTTTTGATGTTGTTCTTGTATGGATGTAGTCTGTTTTTGGTTGGACTGTTGATTTACTTGTTGTCTTGTGTTTTGTTTGGAGATATGGTGTCGTTGATACTGTTCTGAATGATGTACTTGAAAGCAGTGTAGTTGGTTGTGTTGTTGTACTAAGATTTTCAGTGGTTGTTCCACATGGTACTGTTTTATTTCTGCAGCATTTAAATCTTATTTCATAATTATAGCAGATGGGTGGCAGCTGATCTTTATTGTAACATTTTAACCCTTCTTCTTTGTTACACATTATGTGTTGCTCCAGTTGACGATACGGTGTATTAGGGAACCTCACTGCTCTGCATTCCACATCCTCTCTCTTGTCGCAGACTTTGTACCCCTTTTTTTTAATGTTTTCAATCGTATCAAAATCTCCATCATTGTAACCTGATCCTGGATAACTGACATCATACCATCTTGACCAGTAACATTCTTCTTTAAAACAAGGAGGAGTTGTTAAAGGAGATGTGGTGACTGGTGCTGTCCTTTTGGTTGTGGTTGTTGTTTCTTCAGTAGTTGAATGCATGAATGTTGTACTTTCAGAAGTTGTAGTAACTGAGTATGTTGTTTCAGTAGATGTTTCTGTCAGAGTTGTAGCTGGAGTTGTGACCGGGGTTGATGTGCTGAAAGGCGTTGTTGATGAGCATGGTACAAAGACACAGCAGAGGATTCGGATTTCGTAATTGTTGCACATTGTTGAAATTTGATCCTTGTTGTAACATATAAGCCCTTGTGTTGTACTGCATTCTACTTTTTGGCCAAGGTCTTTCAGTGGTATATCAGGAAACTTTTCTGCTCTGCATTCTACAGCCCGTGGGGCTTTACAGACTTCATAACCTTTCGCTCGTAAATCATCAAAAGTTTCAAAATCTCCCCCATCATAGCCAGGGGTTTGTAGACTCCCGTCATACCATTCTGACCACTCACAGACTTCATGAACACATACTGATGTAGTTGGTGACACTGAAGGAAAAAAGGAAGAGATCACAAAACTAAGAATAAATTCCTGCAGATACTATCTTGTTTTGCTATTTTAAATGGACTGACCATTTTCCTAATGTAATTTTTCTTTCATTATGGTCCTGTAGTGCATCAGTTTATTATATGTATAATTTAGTATGTTGTAGAACCAAAAATCCATCACCCAGCTATTTAATGTACTGACATGCTTGGAATTGCCATCCTCAAAGAGAATACTAATTATGTGTTACAAGGTGCTGAAATAAGGCTCGGGTCTAATTTATACACTCTGGGAAAAAAACAAGTCTCACTTGTTTTGCATTTGGTTCAGGGTATTTCCTTTGGTTGTATCTTTCTGCAGTATATACTAGTCTCACTGGAATGTATTGAAATCAGTGGAAAGAGTAATGCTTAGCATATGCATCAAGATCCGTAGCTACCTTTTTCTTCCAAATCAGTTTACTCCTCATTGCACTGTCTTTGCTCCTCTATTTCAAGCATCCCTACTCTTTCTATTTTAGCTCTCATCTTAAGAAACCATTAACTGGTTGAAGAGCTTTTGCAGGTGAACTCTCATTATGAAATAGATAGAAAATAGCTACTGAATTCCAGCAATGCTGATATTTTCTGTGATTTCAAAATTTATGTATTTCATACTAAATACTGATTTCCTAAAACAACATTTGCCCAGAGTAACTAGAGATTCCCAACCTGAAGGATGCTGTACAGGAATTTAAAAAATGAAAATTTCCTTATCTCAATGCCAATATCTGAGCAATCCACTTAGTACTGTAAAATATATTTTACTCTCTAATCAAGAGAATACACTCTTATGGGCTACAAAGGATATACCTGTGGAAGTAGTGGAAGGTGGTGTAGAGCTGAAGTGAAATGTCGTTGCTGTTGTGGGTGATGTTGAGACTAGACATTCATGGATAAACCTTTGAAGCGTTCCATTGGGACCACAGATTGCAACAATACACCATCCTGTTCCATCTGTAGTGTTGTAGATCACATCATTGTAGTTGTATTTCTGCCCCTCATAAATACAGATGCATTCTGTAGATCAAAACAAGATGTTATTCCTTGCTATCTGAAACACAGAGTACCTTAAATGTGTCTTATTTATATAGAAACAACTTCATCAACATACCATGTTCATCATATCTGCATTTTTTGCCATGAATTGTGCATTCGCTGAAAAAGAAAAGGAGATTATGAATGTGGACATATTGGTTCGTGACATAACTTTTTTGTTTCAATTTTCCTTCTATCAATCCTTTGCTATTCATTGTGTGTTTAAATGTAAAATAACCCTAGATATTCAGTTTTGCCATACAAAATCAGGCTAGGTATCTTCACATACTTCTCTGGCAAGAAAGGTAGCTCTTCCTTGAGCCAGCATATAAAACATGCAGCATCTCTACCAGTGCTTTTGGGAACAAGGCAAAAGATGTGAGATGGGTGATTTAAAATATTCTTATCCCATCGATAAGTCTACTTATTTTTTGGAAGGGCAGGTGCAGTCAATGTATCATTTACATTTCAAAGGATATATACAACAGATCACTACCACAGATGTTGAGGTAATTAGACTTCCAAAACATGCAAGAATAAGTCTGGTTTTAAGGGCAATTTATCTATTATCTGTTAAGAACTGGATCTTGATGTATTTATTTACAGGGAATAAGGGCATCTATACACTGAACAAACTGAAATATAGATTTGCATTTAATGGGTTAGGTTTAGTGCTGCTAGACACAGACAATATAAATATAGGTACATTTCTGCATTTTAAAATGTGTTAAGACTTTAATGAAAAAATAAGGTTTGCTTCTTCTCAGAAATACAGCATAGCTCAAGAACTATTGGAATTTATCCAAAGGCTGTGTTACTTAATAATGTAATGAATCATTTGCATTAGAATTTAGTATTTAATGCTGTTAACTTTGCCTAGATGATGTAGGCAAAGGCGTCTATGAAGTGCAAAACCTGCCACAGAAGTTGGTTTAGCTCCAATGGGCTTTGACTTAAGATTTTTGCTATTCAAATTGTACTGCTTACCATATTTAAGTGTAGCTACTTTAAAGGTTTCTTAAGACAACTGCTTCACAATTGGTTTTGCTAACTCTGTACTTAAGGCTTACAGAAGGCTTAGCAGCACTTGCCATCAGCAATGCATGAGAATACATGCTGACAGTTGCAACTATGCAAGTACCAGTGCAATAACAGAAACAAGCTCAAAACAATGTAGATGAGTTGGCTGCTAACTTGTAATGTAGTTTAGGTATATCTTATTAAAAATTCTCAGACTATTCCCTAACTAAAATTATTTCAGTTTGTTTTCACTTCATTTAATAATAATGATAATAACTTCAAAGTACTTTAATAAATATACAAAATAAGTAGCAAATTAATCTCTTGATGATAAAATGCTTCACCATGTTATCATTTAATTTCCTGTGAAGGGAAGAAAATGAGTCATTGTTCATCAGCCTCTGACTCGCCTAGCTGCCATTGGTAAACAACAAATTTACTGTGTGATGAATTATGTTCCATACTTTTAAACTCAATTTTTAAAAATTTCCTAATCCTACCATGATTCACAGTTCTGCTTTGAAGGCATCTCCATTCCTGGTTTGTAATTTTTTCCATCTTCATAACAACCACAATTAGAAACACAAGTCATGGTTTCTTCATCAAAATAGGGCTTATTCTTTGGACATTGTGGATAGCAGCCTGAAATAAAAAGAGAGTCAAGTTGACACTAGGCCTTTCATAAGTATAAATAACTCTACACTCATATCTGCTTCTCCCAAAATGCCCCATATGGGAAGTGGAATTTCAGACCCTCTTACTGCTATTCCTTTGATTGCACATTACGCTTTGGAGCATTTTGTCCTCATCTTCACTCCAAACAAGTACATAATCCATTAGGGAATACAATACGAATTAGAAAATTTCTTCTTATAATTTCTAGTGCAAACATGTCATACACTAATATAAATTTTGTTCATCATACTGCATCATAATCTTTCAAGTAGGAAGAGATATGCATATTATGTTTACCTTCCAAACCCCTCATCTCATGAAGGCATTTTCCACTTGGATTATTGCAGGTCTTCATACAAGGTGCTCCACATGGCTTGTAGTGCCACTCACATTCCCCTTGTGGATTGTAGTAATCACAGAACAGAGCTAGAAGAAAAAATGTCAGAAAAATATCTTTGATGTTTTAGCTCTATACTGTTTCAGTTTTGCTAGGTAAAAATCCAATGGGATCAGCATAATCACATGGGTAATGAACAATATATTTTGCAAACACCATACAATTGTTCCATTTCTAAAACCTTTTGACACCAATAAATATATTCATCGTAAAACAGCATTGCATATTAAACATGAAAAATCAGTTGATTAAATCACTGATCTTAGCTAGCATGCACTAATATTTATTTATATGGAGCCTCATGTAGACAGGTGGCAGTGTAATAAAATATATTTTACTGGCTGTGTATCATGATTGTCAATTTAATTAGACACTAATCACACTGCTTGTAAAGTTATTACCTGTGGTTTCATTTTACTAAGATAGATCGTCTTCCAGTGATTTACCCAACTGCTTTGTTGGGGTTTTTTTGGTGTTTTTTTGGGTTTTGTTTGTTTGTTTTTTAAGCATACAGCTGTGCCTCTTAGAAATACAATTTTATCCTTCCTTTCTTGTTCTACTTTGCTTCCTTTTTTTCCTTCTGTTTTCTTTCCCTCTGAACCCCTTAAAGTAGTGGGTTGAAACTCACGACAAATGGATGGGGTTCTCCATGATATGCAGATGTCCATCTCATTACATGCTTGAGCATAGGCAGCTACTGCTGTGCAGAAGCATTCACAGTCTCCTCCAGTGTCGCAGGCACAAGCATCATCCACACATGCTTGGTAATACTCATTTGGTTCAACCTGATGGAGAAAACATTTAAGTTTTCATGCCCTTGTCCTCTTTGCACTGTCCTAAAATAGCTGAATAAGATATGTGAAACTCATAGGTCTGTATGTGAGAAAGCTAAGAAAGGAAGAAATCATGAAAATGCTTTGAAAAAAATCAAGAGGAAAATGTAGAGTAAAGCTATTGCTAGTAAGCTGTAAAATTGTTTGATGTTGAAGATACAGTTGCAAAATACTGGTAATTACTACAAGCTAACACAGAGTCATACATATTGGGTGGCTGATATTTATGTTAGTAGAAAATGATGCCATTAGAAAATAAACATATCTTAAGATTTATCTATTGTTGTTCCTTCTACTAAGAAGAAACAAACAAAACCAACCAACCAAAACTATCAATTTCTTTAGTGTACTTGTTCAAGACAAAAGCTGAGAAAATGAAGGTGAAAATATTTCTATATAGTCTCTCTATGCAGGAACTTGGTCTAACTTCACTTTGTCAAGCATGACAAAGTATTTTAGAGTATTTTTTAATCTGTCTCACAAAAAATGCTGTAATCATTTTGTCAAGAACTTAAGACTAAATTTTTTGTCATACCTGTGAGTGACACTTTGCAAACACTTCACTGGTAATGATGCTGCATTGCTTCTGTGCCCAGGCTTTCCTGTATGGGTTTGCAGTGCATGGATCCTGTGTACGATTGGCATTTGGGCAACTAGAAGACACTTTCCAGCTATTGGCAAACTCCAGTACATTTCCTACCACAGACTGACTGCGAGTAGTGAAGTCATTATTTCCATTGCCATCATAGTTTCCACAAAGTCCACAGACATGTCCCTGCATCAGGATAAGCAAACAAAATGACAAAGATCAGTAAAGTACAATTTCTTAGTATCCGTGAGTAACAGACCTCAGGATGAAACTTATGTAACCATCTTAAATAAGATTATTTATGCCTCTTTAGTATTGTGTTGGACAATGTTCGTAAAACTCTTTTCATGAGGAGATGTCTCAAAACTGTTTTTAGGAAGAAGGAATACAGGGATAGGAAGCAGAGTAGACTGATGGTACTAATCTATTTAGTTTTAGCTGATCCTGAATATATCTCTTCAGTGAGGATTTTTCATGAAGAAAGCTACTGATAAAGTTGCTGTTATGCCATTGCTGAATAATGTAATTTAAGGAAAACACATAGTACACAATTTAAGTCAACAGAACAAGGATAATAATATGCAATTTCTGCTCTTTTGGTTACAGTCTTCTGGTTTAAAGCCTAAATTTCCACCCTCTTTGAGAGGTAATATGAATGTTTCAGAATTCATTTTATTCATGTTTTCACTTTTAAAGTATACCTGAAAGCTGGGACTAAGTTTGATGAATATACTGGTTTTCTTGTCCCACATGAGTATCAGACCAACAGTAGTGTCAACTACCAGGTAGATGCCCATGGAACGGATTTGGAATGGCATTTTTCCTCCAGGTGTCCTCTGGATGACATCAGAGTGTCCATCACTGAGTACTAGCTCATAGTTCTAAGACAGGACAAGAAAAAGTTAGCAGCCAATCTAAACAGTCACCTATTTTGTATAGTTCTGTATGTTGACAGTAATTTACTGAAATAATATTATCATGAAAAGGATCCTATTCAACAACCTCACATTAAGAAATTTCTCTGTAGATGTCCCTCCTTTGCTTTCTAGAGCAGAGAGCAAAACAGTCTAGTGACATTTTCATTGTCTCAGAGGCCACTTCTTCTATGCAGTCTATCTGGGACACCTTGTTCCATCCTTCTGGCTTAAAGAAGTACTTACACCCAGGAAAACTTTAATAGACTTAGAGCAGGTAGTTCCCGTAGTGCCACATGGAATGTTCTCAGTGATGACACTGAAGGTTCCCTGATTCATAGCTTGTTGACCACAGTAGTTCTGAAACGGGAATGATATTCACTATTAACTATGTTACATGTTTATAAGTAAAATGCAGGGGACTTAGAGCAAAAATCTGGGCAGGGCTCTGTTACCTGGACCAGAACATATTCACAGTCTCCTTCAAAATCAAAGCGTTTGCCATCAAAGGTGGTATAATGCCCATCTCCATAAACAGAACATGTTTCCAGGCAGGGTTCCTCAGAGCATTGCCATTTTCTGTTTCTGCATGTGCTACCCAAGACAAAAAGCACTCCAAATGTAAAAACTAGACACACACACAATATAAATATAGGTACATTTCTGCATTTTAAAATGCGTTAAGACTTTAATGAAAAAATAAGGTTTGCTTCTTCTCAAAAATGCAGCATAGCTCAAGAACTATTGGAATTTATCCAAAGGCTGTGTTACTTAATGTAATGAATCATTAGAAAACACCTTTCCAAATCCTGTTGGAACTATTGAAATGGAAGGATTTCCTTGGAAGAAAAAAAGATTTTTTGACTTGAATGAATATGACAACATCAAAACCATGGTGTTTTTCTGACCACTTGCAATTTCTGGGCTGTGCCATTGAGAAAAATAGAGCTTGCTTTTTAGGTACTAGGTGGATTGTTTCATGTAGGATTCTTTCCTAGAAATCTTGATACCACTAGAGTGAAATGATGTTATTTGCCAAGAGCTTAAACTGTCCCATTTTAGATGCTCCAAAATATTATTTTTCAATATGCTCTTACCAGGTGTTACAGCCAACTCTGATTGATTCTCCTGGACTGTAGGAATTCCCATTGTGAATACATGGACAGTCTTCTGGAGCTATACAGCCACCTTTGCCATCCAACACTTGATCATGAGGGCATACACAGCCAGAGACACAGTGAGTTTTGTACTGTAAGGACCATAAAGAAAACGTGTCGTGAAACATTTCCCTGCTGGAAGAGTCCAGCTGCAGCTTGTAATTGTAAAAGAGATCCTGATTAATATGCTTTCAACTAGGTATAAAGAAATCTATACTTACACATTCCATATCTAGAGTCTGACAGCTCTTCTGGCATCCTGCTCCTACCACATTTGCAGTGGCATTGCCACAGTCAACATAAACCATGGGAGGCATACAGACTGAAAGAGAGAAAAGCCATGAGAAATTTGAGATCAACCATGCACTTGTATCTTTGTGATTCCTTAAGGCAGACTGAAGAAAAAGAAACGGAAATAACTCCTTTGTGAGTTATGTGTACCTTAATGTGATTCATTTAGCAAGAAAGAGAAACCGAATATTGTTTTGATCTCGTATTCACCTGGTTTTTGTGCTTGTGCTTGAACTACTCAATAAAACTAGTTTTTAGCTAGCTTCATGAAACACTTCCTTTCAGAAAAACAGAACAAAACAAGATAACAAAGATCTTGGTTTACTTGTTTGGTTTTGGTTTTTTTTTTCCTGTTTGGTTGCTTTGGGTTTTTTTGCTTTTACTTTTTAATTAAAATGTGAAGCATTTTCCCCTCACATTCAGTGAGGTGACCAAGTATCCTTTTACCCTGCATAACCCAGGGAGTTCTAACTTGTTTCAGCCACTTGAAAGGTATGACAGTGTTTCTTTATATTTTAATAATATCCTCTACGTTACAGAAGTCCTCAGTTAATTTTGTTGGTTGATTTCAGACTTGTACAGTTTGCAGCATTATAATAAGAGAAGAAAGAACTGAAAAGGCTGAAGATGGAAAGGAAGAGTTAAAGAAAATCTTAAGTGATATTTTACCTGGTTCAGGCTTCTCTCCAATGCAGCTCAGCTTTCCATAGGCACAAGTGCTATAAAACAAAGGAATAGATATTTAACTTTTTCTTGTTAAGTTTCAGCCTATTTCCTAATGAACTTAAAATTATGAAAAATTACTGTGTGATAAAACAAATAAAATGTGTCCTTTGTCAAATAGTTTATACATTTCAAAAATATTTTATATTTGAGAAGAACAAAATAAAAGTAGATTCTATATAAATAAACATTTGCTCTGTCTATTTGCCTGGTTTAAAACTGTCCTTCAGAATAGTTCTGATTCCCATCATAATGGGAATAATCTGTAATGGGATTATCAGGCATCTTTCACCATGGAACAGTCATGGCTAAGAAGAGTATGTGTGGAGGCAGAGGAAGAAGGGAGGCAGAGAGAAAGGTACAGGGTAGGAATTCAGCTGTTAACAAAGGCTGACCCACCACAGGACTGTTGAATGCCTGTAATTGTTTATGTACAATCTTCCAAACATGGGTAGCCCTAAGAATTTTTAAAGAAGCTGTGATTTTTTAATTGAAATTTTTAGGTACAGAAATTAATTTGATTACATTTCATAACAACTATATAGCTTCATGACTTCCTATAGCCAATCTCTTTTCTTTTTTTTTTACAAGTCTCTTACCAGATAACGCCATTATCATGAACAACTTCTCCAGAAGACAGAGGCATTCCTTTGTAATAACAAGGACAGCTGGAAGCAGGCACACATTTGCCACTCTCATCCATGTAGGTTCCATTTACGCAGGTGCAGCCATCAACTGGGACAAACTTGATACTGCATGTGACATCAGGCTCACTCAGAGACCGGCAGGTGGGTTGACAGGAATCGACATTGTAGGTGTACTTCAAAGACTTTGGACACAAGGTGGTGTATTTTGCTTGAGAGTAAAAAGGTGAGTTACATTTGTAGGTCATTCAAGAATCAATATAGGTATAAAGCATTTGAGATAAAGTATATATGATAAGCATGGCATTGTATGTACATGTACTTTACTGATATCCACAGTAGTGTAATTTTTTTTGTACTGCTAGAGCAAAATTTTCCCCTATAAATGTGTCACAAAGACAAATGTTTTGTCCAAGTTAAAAAAAGAACAAAGTTCAGTTATATTAAGGCATAGTGTGTTTTTTTCCTCATTGCTATTTTTGTACTTTTTGTCAAAGTAAATTGAGAAACACCCTACTTATTTTATTCCTATTGCAAGGGTATTGCTCTCCAGGTTATTTCTGATGGTTCTGAGCAAGTAAACTAACAAAGCCTCTTTTTAATATTTCTCCCTGTTTGTTGTTTGTCTTTTATGGTGCTCCTTTCCTCCTCAGCTTCTTGAAAGTCAATGCTATACTTAAACTCCAGTTTAACACAATTTACTGTGGGAGTCCCTGAGAGGTGCTGTGTGGGGCCTTCCAGGTGATCATGTTCAAAAGACAAAGGGATGTAAAACTTACTGCAGGCTTTGCTCCTCCATCCATTGAGGAGAACTCCTTTAGCAGCACAGGCTCTGACATAGCTGGAAAGGGCAGCACACATGCAGTCCTCACTCTTCTCACAGTTACACGTGTCAAACATACAGTTCTAGGAACAGAGGATGACATGTGAACATCAGATTGTCATGTAAAGCCATGGCACTCTGCATTTTTTTTTAAGAGCATTATGTTCATTAGAGGTTTAAGTGAGTGTAATCCACACGTGTAAGTAAATATATGCCTGGTTTTCATTAAGCTCTTTCAAAAAAGATTATTTGTGTGAAGAAAGAGTAATTAGAGGTTCACTATTTTGAAGTATTTTCTTCTTTTTCTTCCTTTTTTTATTTTTTCAGGTGTTAGCAGTTTTCTAACTGCTTCCAATTTGTTGTCACTGTGCTATATATATATTTAGAGTAAGTGGAGGTTATGTGATACCACCCAGCTTTTGGAGCTCATGCTTAAGAGCCTGGGCTCTCTGCAGCAGAGGAACAAAGAAAACAAGAAGTTATTTGATGTGTTTCTATGCAGGGCAGGGATACTACAATATTGTAATTCCAGATGATGTTTATTGAACAATCTTACAGATTTCCAGTAACAGGAAGATTTTGTAAAGTACCCAGGGACTCTGTTACAGGGCTTCACCACCCTGAATTCCTGGAACATTTACATTCACATCTTATCTAAATCTCATTGCTGCTTTTTACACACATTTCTTGCCTTGTCCTTGCATATATGCAAAAGCCTTCTGGGAGAACTTCAGAGGAATTAAAGTGCCAGTTAAGATTCTCACTAAAGCTTTAATTATATCTCTCAGAAGGGACAATTTTTATCCTTTGACAGGGAACCCAAAACTTAAATTAAACTTCTAACTTAGTCTTTAGGTTTGTTCCTAAAAATAGATGTAGGAGGAATACACCTGTAAGTTTATCCTCCAGGGAGTGGAAAGAAAGATAGCTTTACAAAGGAGCAAATTTCTTGGCTTGTAAAGGACTATTATGAATGCGTCTCCTCACAATTGGCAAGGTATTCTCTCAGGTGTTAGTATCAGAAATCTGAGTCTTTTTCTCCTAAATGGGGTAGAGTTAGAGCCAAATACCTTCTGGTAAACTTCTGGATTCACTGTTGAGTGACATTCAGCAAAAGGTCCCATGGTATCAGAGAGCAGTCCACACCAGTGCTGAGCATACTGGTCTGTGAATTGAAAACATGGTAAGGATTTCTAGGGCACTTCATTTTTCAAAACTCTTGTCTCTACGTAATTATATGTCCTCCAGGGAAATTGCAGAGGCCTAACTTTACAGTATAATTAAGCTCTGCATTTGCTGAAGCACACAGTCTTTCACTTCCTCTAGGCCAAAATATGAACTCATCATAAACTGAATATTCTCTAATTCACGATAATTGTCATGGAATAAACTAAGGTATCCTTAACTGGATTTTAAAAAAGAAGGTTCACACTGTAAATTAAAACTATGCTAGCTCATCTCAGAAAACAGAAGATTAGCTTATGAATACTCAAGAATTATGTATTTTGTTGGCTGAAATGGAGCTTGAATGCTTTGAATCTCTGAACTGTAAGCCTGGTTCTTAGTTTAACAGTGGCAGGGCCACAAGTATCAGTGGGGCTATGCACAGCTTTTTTTTCCTGTATGACAATCAGTCCTTTCCAGGGATGAATCCCTAATATGCCATATGGTTCCAGTTTTCCCTAAGTAAGTTGACTTGCTGTCTTGATGCAAAGGAATATATCTAAAGATGCCAAATATTTTGCTAGTTGTTATTTATTAATTGAAGACTTCTAGTATCAACTGAGAAAAATTGTGTGTGTGCAAATAGTTCTGTTCTTTCAGCTAAGTGCTTGTTGGTTGATCAGCTCATTCCTTCTTTGCATCTTAAAGGAGAATAGAAGAGGTTGCTGAGCTTACCATTTTGTATGCTGACAGTACAGGGGTCCTCAAAGGTATTTTTGGCATCAGGACAATCAGCCCGAGTTTTCCAAGTATTGCCAAAGGCAGCTGAAGTGCCCTCTATCACACCACTGGTGGTTTTGAAATCATCTGTCTGTACATCATTGAAGTTTCCACAGAGACCTAGAAGGAAGCAGATGGTCTGTGCAAGTCTCCTACAGGATGACAGGTACTGGTGAAGGCAGTTGTTATGACAAGGTTACTTACCACAGGTCTGCCCTTTATGTGATGGGTCTAAGTCTATAAAAACTTGCATTGAAGGCACGAGTTGAACCTGTAGCTGAAGACCAAATGTTGTTTGCAGAATTATGAAGAAAGATGAAGGCCTAAAGATGGTGACATTTGCTAGGGATATAAGAACAAAATAGTTACAATTTCATTCAAGATGAGCAATTGAATTAATTGTTCATTATAGGAACAATATAGTAGAGTAATTCTACAGCTGTATTTGATATGATCCTAATTTCTGAAGAACTGGAGGGAAAAAGATCCTTATAGGATTTCAAATCCAGCACCAAAACAATCTAACTAAACACCTAAGCAACAAATGTGTACTAAACCTCCACTTTCTGTCAGGTGTTTTAAAATGAGGGAAGAACACACACTTCTGTTATTATTTAAGAGGTTGCCTTTGATGAAAATGCTATAGCACTATTTAATTAAAGACTCCAGCCTGGACCTATTCTGTCCTTTCATGGTTTACTTTGTGTTCAGGTGCAGTAGTGTTTGAGAAGAACTGGCATGTGAGAAGCTTCAGTGATGAGTGCGCTTTGAGAAAAAGGACAGGGAGAACACAGGGAATTAAATTACTTGAGATATTGGAGTCCAGTGGCATGTCAGAATTTTTCTTTCCTCTCTTATGGCAATGTTTGGATCTGAAAGCATGCAATAACACTATTTGCTTGAACTAATTAGATATTGCTAAATTTAAACCATGATTTGCTAGAATTATTAGTGTTGAATAGGCAAACCCTATTACATAAAAATGGGGGATGGTGCTCTATGGCAGTACTCTGGATTTGCTGCAGTATAAGCAGAGGTAGAATTTGGCTTTAGTTTAACTCATGTAATAACATCTTAAAGTAAAAATGAGAAACAGTAGTTCTTCAAAGGAACTTACCTGCTGAGAATGGTAACTGTGTGTAGATCATATTCACAAATACACTCCCAGAAGGCTGGATCACAATGTTCTGTCCACAAGAAAAGACAATTATTATCAAGCAGATAAGAGAAAACATTTGGAAAGTATTTTAATCTAATACTGTTCAAGATAAAGGTAAAGAAAATGGAGGGAGACTATGATGATGTTTTGATTCCTGTACTATTTCTTTAATCTTTATTACTGTGTTCCACTGACTGTCCAAGAAAGCAAAAACCAGACATTATCTAAATAACAGAAAGTTACTAAGATCTTGTCTTCTAATGCACTTACTTTATTCTTAATTTTTCTTCTAATAATGTTCAAATGAGATAAAACAAAAAGTCAGTGCAGATTTCTTGTCTGTGCTGTTATGTGTTCTTTGCCTTGTCTATTAATCTTAGAGAAAATCCCTGCAGAATGCCAGGTGTGTACGTTTGCTGCTCACCGTTTGTCCTCCGTTTAGGCTGATGGCTACACCCTTGAGGCATGTCTCAGTGTCAGTCAGGCCACACTTGTGGATATCCCCCAACACTGTGAATTCATTGCTGTCACAGAGCTTGAAGAAGAAAACAAAAGATATTGTTAAAAGGATTTGCTATATTGAAATATTGTTATCTCAAAAAGGTTCACATTCAAATGGAATTCCTAGCAAAGTTAGTCTTTTAAAAATACTGTTTATTTACTTTCTTCTGCTCTTATGGTCTAACATATATGTCTAGAGTCACCAAGTAAGCTGGCATTCATGCAGTCTGCACACTGGAAGCTATACATTGCTTCTGGCATTCAGGGGCAAGTAAGACACATTAATCTGAACATTAAAATTTCCTCATGCTTTAGTAAGACTAGTTCCTAATGTGTAGGTAATACTTGTTTAATATGCTAGAGCAGAAGGAAGTGTGCCTTTCTTGCCCACTGGTTTTGAAGATTACTAGGGAGAGGAAAGATTGTTTCCAGTGTCTTCTGCACTGAATAGATTATTCAAGACCCTGGTGATCTGACATTCTTTTAACAGGTAAGAAATATGCATTTAAATATCCTCTCATAGGAGAAAATTAAACTAAAATTATTATTCAGGAAGTTACTGCATAAAGGTTCAGATTTTGACTTGGTTCTGATTTTCAGAGGACTATGTTCTGTGAGCCATCTTCAAAGTGTGCCTAACAGCCAAAACCCAACAGGGAAAGACTCAGAAGGCTGTGGTTCTGAACATGTCTTATTGCTTTTTTGGCATAATGAAGACTAAATTGAAGACAGCTGAGATGCAGAATTGCAGACATCTGGAAATTCAATATTAAATTCTGGGCTTTTTGAAATTTTGTGTACAAATTAAGGGTTTTTCCTCTACCTCCAGAGACCCTGAGAATCTAATTTTACATGTTGATGCCAAAAAGAGGAGTTTAATGTTTAAGTCTGACCTATGCTGCCATTGAGGATCAAGGCTGTGCTTGTGAGTATTATCCAAAAGTTTTACTGATTTAGTCTAATCTATTTCTAAGTTCTCATTCTAATTCATTTCTAAGGTTTTATGCTTCTTTTCTTGGTAACATTCAGATTGATCTTGTCAAGAACAGATTTTATTTAATATTAAGTCTTTATGAAAATAGTTTACCTTAGTCATCCAGTAAAAATAAACAATGAATATACCTAGGGTTATGAAATCTAACAAAAACTCAGTGCAATTCCTAAACAATGATCAAAGAACTCAAAACTACTACAATATTATTTAGTAGAACCCTAACAGAAAAATCCATTTAGGGATGTTAATGCTCTAACCATGTTAGCCCTCAATCCATATCAACCCTCTGAGGTTCAGAAAATTGATGTGATTGCCAGTAGTTTTCATCAAACAATATTATATATAATAAAAACATTTTTCTTTAGCAAGGATTGTGACTCATTTTTACCTTGGTTAGGACATAACTACAGTCTCCAAAGAAGGAATAGTATTTCTCATCAAATGTTGAAATGTGGGAACCTCCTTCAATACTGCAAGTCCCGGGGCACGACTGAGTGACACAAGACCATTCACCTCCAATACAGGTACTGAAATGAAGGAGGCATTCAATAACATTGGGTAATGCAAGCATAAATGAAATAAAATGACAATGAGGGCAGATGATGCCTCAGTTTTCCTCTTGAAGCACTGATTATACTGCCAAAGAGATCAGTATTGCTTTGAAATCTCAGAATAATATGGGGCAGGCACATTTATATTACTGATATTTCTTTATATATATTGCTGTTCATTTCCAGTCTTTGGACAGAATTCAGTCCGTGTGAACCTATCATCCATGTTAAATATGTTAAGTATTTCTTGGAAAATAAATAAATAATTAGAAAGGTACATTTGCATACACTTATGCATTAATACTTCAGCAATTACAGGGATATTAAAAATATCCCTATATATTTGTCAAACATGCCTCTCAAATGTGACATCCCACTCTAAATGCAACATGCCCCTGAATGTCATGTCCTCCATAGTATTTATATGAGCATCTTAGCATTACACTGTAGTACTTCAAAGGATGTAACACTAATTCACATCTTTAAACACCTCTGGTATTTGACTTTGATTATCTTCCCTCATTTGTAGGTCTTGAAATTGAAGCACCTATTGAAAAACTCAGTTTTCTTGTAAGTGTGAAGGGAAAATAGACATGAAAGTATCCTCTAAAGCAGAGTAATCAAGGAACTTCAATCAGTAAATAGTTCCACATTTGCTTTTTAAGGGAAAATTAGTAAATATTCAGCTGATGCACAAAAAAACCCAACCCAACTCAAAAGGTGAGAAAATATATTACCATGATCTGCATTTAGATGCGAAGGAGGCTCCAGGAGCGTAAGTTTCACCTTCATAGGTACAGTGGCATTCTCCACGGGGAATGCAGCCAGCACCATTAACATCATCAAATACCATTCCTAGGAAAAGAAAGGGTCTATTAGTTACTCTGTGCACTGCAGAACCTGCCTTTGAACACGTATCTAGCAGATGCCTGAGACTGTCCCATTTCTTCTGTACTTTAAAATAATAGGATACAAGCTATGTAGAGATTGAAGTGCTATATTCCATTGAAGTCTATCTAAAAATCTTTGCATGATCAAAAGGGATCTCTAGGAAAATACCTTTCTGCTATGGACTTCATTAGAATGGAATTAGGATTAAAAATATTAGGTAATGAGGTGGAATAGATGAACCATTTGTAAGACTGCCCAGGGACATATCTGTCCAGTAAATATTTCTATGCCCAGAGACCAGAGATTGCCTTAGAGATGCTCTCTCTCTATATATGTATATCTATATAAAGCACATTTGTTGTTTAAAAGGAGGCATATTTAGTAATTTGAATAGAAATAGTGCATTCAGGGAAGAAATGTAGCTATTACTTCAATGATAATAACACTGATGATGTGATGGGAAAGATCCAGAATACAAAAGTTGTTAAATGTGTACAGGTAAGTATTCTAGGGGGTTTGGCTATGAGAAAAGGGCAGGAAATGAGCTTGCCTGGAGCACAGACGCAGCCATCTGTACAGTGATCCTCACAAAGTGCAGATCGTTCCGGGTTGCTGCACGTGTCAGAGCAGGGAGAACCACACTCATGGTATTGCATGTTGAACGGACACGATTTAGCTAAAAGCAGAAAGAGTATTATAAAGCTGACTTTTTGTTTGAAAGGTTGAGAAAACAGTATTTGCAATTTAGGTTGTTTTGTGTCAAGATATAATGGGGTATCCTGATGTTTCAGTGGAGGCTGAAACATTCTGGATTTTCTGATTTATATTGAAAACCCTTTGTAAGGCAAAATCCCTAAACTTCCATATTTCTAGTGTCTTGCATATGATCAGGCTAAAATGGATTTCACGATAATTGCATGCACTTTTAAATGACTTCTTCAGGAAAAACCCTCACATATTTGAAGTTTGCTAGATGTGGGTAATAAGCACAGGTGGAGGCCCCTTCCCGAGATACTCACGGCACAGTTCTGAGGTTCTCCAGTTCAGGGGCTGTCCACCTGCATGAGCACACTGCCGGGAGTACTCAGCAAAGGTGTTGCACATGCAGAAGTCAGCCATAGAGCTGTCACAGTGGCATAGGTCTTGTATGCAAGTGTCAATGTAGTCCTGAACATTCACAAGCATGTTACAACTCGTAAATGCTTTGCTGGTTAATACTGTCTCACAGATAGAGGCCTAGGAAGAAAAACAGAGAAGGTAAACAAAGTGTTAAGAAAATATGCAACTAATGATTTAAGGCACAGAGCAGAACAAATCAAAGATTGATCTGGTCCCAAAACCCATACAACAGTAGCCATAAGCAGATATGTAAAGAAAAATACAAAAATAGGGCAAAACCACATGGAGTGGTTAATCCTTTGATTAACTCTAGTAGCTTCCATATCCTTAGTTACTGTCACCTCAGGTGACTTCCTAAGCACTATGCAATTTCTTTATATTAAGACATCCTCAGTAATTTTCAGGAAAAATATGCAGTCTTCTCATAGGAGAATGCAAATTTTTGGCATTCACTTTAGCAAAGAATAAAATATGAAATTTAGAATATTTTTCTTTTGAGACCTACAGTTGAGTCATATTCATGCTCTATTTTTTCCCCCCCTCCTAAAAATTTTCCCCAAAGACAGAGCATGTATTTCACACTGAGAAAAATTTTGAGAGAGAGGTTCTTACAAATTCTCTTGAGCAGTTCATCAGAGAAGTAGGAGGAACAGGATCATCACACTGTTCTGTGGGTCCATCCATCTTCTGCCTATTACCAAACTGTATGGCAGTCAGTTTTGTCTCTGTAAAAATCAGTTCAAATATTAGAACAATGCTTACCAAATTTTGCATGGAGGTATTTTCTTTTGTGACACAACCTGCTACGATGTGAACAGTGATTACCAAACAATATCACTATAATATGAAAGGTAAAAGATGATGAATGAGGTATATAAAGAACTGGATCCTAGCTATTGAAAACAAGTACAAATTTTTATGTGGCAGGTCTTAAAACATCTAACAGGGATGGAAGCATTCTAATACATCTCAAAGCCCTGACTTTGAACAACTGACATCATAGGAACACATGAAGAAGTATCCCTAGCTTCGCAGTTAGTACAACCCACAACCTATACTACAGCATATTGTAAGAAGGAAAACCAGGCACCAACACTTAATAATGCTTTTAATGACTTACTCCCTGAAATAAATTCATTGCTGACTGGAATTCCGTTGAAGTCCCCACAAAGTCCACAAGTTTGATTGGCGTATTTCTTATCTAGTTCCACCTAAGAAAAATGAGGAAGGAGGTTTATAGAAATGGTAGTCTTGATAGTTAGGAGCACAGCCTATACCAGTATTACTTGTGTACTCAAAATTTGAGATATGGTCACTGTGCAGACTGTGTTGTGTGATAACAAGGTAGGCACCACTGGAATAGTCAGTGATGACTAAGAAAAGCTCACTCATCCTAGCCCTGGGTTTGCTAGACCTGGAATCTGAGGAGTGCTTCACTGTGAGGTAGGAACATTATAATTCGGCATCTATTGATTCTGAACTGAGTTTGGTGGGGGGAAAAAGGGAAACTGGGAGAAGACTGGAAGACAGAACAATTCACTAAAAACGGACACAAATCCAAAAGTAACTAATGCCTGCCTGGCAGTAACACTGCAAAGGTGTAAACAGACTATTTATACAGATTTTTTGCTGTGTTTTGGATGTTTTCTTACCAGGAGGGCATCATGTCCATTCCAAAGGAAGGTCAGTCCCAACTTGGCAGAAACTTTCAAATAGTTGTTACTTCTCTCTATCAAGACTCCCATATGGCTGTAGGGCATCTGGACCCTGGGGAAAGATCACCATAAGTCAGCAGGGGTAGGGACAGAATATCCATTGGATGTCCGCAATGAGATCCTTTCTCATTCTCTTTGAGAATTTTCAACATGTATCTGTGAGGAAATTAGAGCAATAACTACTACAGACAACACCGGTTTGTAGCATTTTGTCCATTTCCTATGCAATTGCCTCTCATCATGCAAACAGATCGGCCTTGCTTTTCCTGTAGCCCCTTTTGGCTTTCTCCATTAAGGGCGTTCTGCTGCGTAAAATATTAGCATATATCTATGGCTGTAAAAGTGCTGGGAGGCTCTGTTTTGCAGGCAGTGTGCTTCAGGATATTGCTGTGTGCTCCTTGAAGCATTTGATAATAAAGGGATGGACTCCAGGCTTTCTGTGACATGAGTGCCATTCAGGAAGCTGTACCCAATAAAACTTTTAGACTAACTCACTGTACATAGCTGCCATAACAGACAGCTCACTGTGGGATAGCTGCCAAATATTTACCTGGCCTTTTGGGCAGGTTTTACACCCTATGCCAAAGCCAGTGCTACAACTGCTACATAGATAGCAAGTTTCCAGAACAGATAATTTAAAATTAATTCAGGTACGAGCTGCAGTCACTGCTTTACCACACACTGTTCAGTGCAAGGACAAAAGCTATCAAAAACTCCTCTCAGGGATTCTGCTGTGGTAAAATTAATAGAAAGCAGTAACTTCAAGGGTCTAAAAACCTAACACTTTTACTGAATGCAGCTTATAGACTTAATTGCACACATACATACACTATTGTAGCAGTGGGACAGCATATTGGATATAGCTCATCTGAACAAAACAGACACAGGGATAATCTGCAGAAGTGGCAGGTAGCTCGCTGTCAAGCCCTCCTTTTTTTTTTTTGCTATTACTTCAGGAAGGACCTGAGTCCCCCCACTGCTTGGGAGCAATGTGAGATCAGATGAGGGAAAGGGATGCTTGCTCAAAGAGCCCACTGGGAACAAGGCAGGAACATACAATTTGTTGTCGAGCCGGACAGAGCCGCGGGTCAGTTCGATCACTACTCCTTCGAGCTTCATGATGACATGAGTGATCACAGTAGCATTTTCCACCATTGCACGCCTAATCTGGATGTTGAAGTCCTCGTAGGAAGACTTGCAGTTGGATGCAAAGATGTAATTGCAGACCCCAGGGAAGTAAAAGATGTCCCCATCAAAGGTCTTGAAGTGGAAGTTACCCCATGTGCTGCACACACGGCCATTGTGAAAGGGGTTGCCAGCTGTGGATTCAAAATAAGCAGTAAGTTTCCGGTAATTTTTTGTAACACCCCCCCCCCCCCTTTTGATGCTTTATCTCTCCTGCTTCTTTCACTAGCCTCTGTCCAAATAGCCCGTCTTCTTTTTTCTATTTTGTCAAACTTTTTTCCCCACATTATTTATTTATTGAGTTCAGTTGCTTTTTGTGTTTAATCAGTTTTGCATAGGAATATAGGGCCTCAGATCAAAAGAGACCTCCTGGCTCACTAGAACCAGTGCTCTAGTTCTGATGACTTCCATATCCTATTGTCTTGGGATGATTTTATGCTGTATATCCCCTATCGCCTGTAATTTTTGGACATTCCTCCAAATTTGTCTCAAACCAGGACACCTATAAATCCTTTCCTAAATGTATGAAGTCCTAAAGTCTCACCATAAAACCATTTTAAAGCTTGTTTAAAACTAGCTGATACTCCTGCTTGGGAAGGCCACTCATACCCACAATCTGAATGGCTGGAAGACTTTTGCCAACATCTTCCAAAACATGTTCCTGTCCCATGTATGCCTGGTTGTTCATGTGCCAAAATTACACTTCATCTTGAAGGGGTTCCACCTTCCCTGCTCCTCCTCCCACCCATTACAGAAATCTCTTCTTTCTTTTCAGTCTTCCTTTCCTTACAAGCAGACTCTTCAATCTCCCTGATTTTCTTCCCAGTCCCTTTCCATGTCTTCCACACTTACACTCACCCTGCTTGAATTGTACCCTATTGCCTAGATAAGGTGTCTTGACAGTTTTCAGCACACTAGTATTTTCCTCTCTTTATGGAAATATATATAACACTGGAGAAAAACATGTACAATAGGTATGCATGTATAAATAAATGTATTAAAAATTTTTTTACAGCTGCATCATAGAACAATGGGTCAAAAGCACTGGATTCACATTTAGATTATCCACGCTACCTGATGAATTAATTTCTGTTAATTTTTTGGTTTATGATGCTAAAGGATCTTACACAATTTATTGATTTTTTCAGTCACTCCATGCTCTGTGTCATTAACAAGAGCACAGGTATCTGAGCCATGACATTTGGTTAACTTACCCTTTACTTTCAGTGTGTTTTGAAAAGGTGGAATGATAGTTACTCCTTGGGATTTGAAAGCTGGTAGAAAATAGAAAGAAGAAAAAATGACTAGGTTTAATCTTTTTTGAAGTCCTAAAACATGGACAGAGATTGCCTCATCTTTTTAGTGATTAATATTTCCTACTAAAGGTTACACTCTAGGGGAAAGTTTCCACAAGGTTTTATTGGTGGTTTTTACACAATGCTTTGTGTTCTGTCTTTCTATCAATTTCACTAACAGCTACATTGCAAAGGCTGTAGTACTTTCTTCCATTGTTTGTTCAAGACTCCCATCTGATGCTGGTCCTGATGTTCTAAACTCAAAAGCAGCAGTATGGTCCTCAGAGCACTGTATTTTAATAGTGATTGCAACAGCTATTTTAAAATAGTTTGGGGCACATATTTTGCAGGGCAGACTTAACGATCAATTATTTCAGCCTGTCATCATTAATATACCAGTCAGCTTTGGATCCTTCCAACCTTATTTTACTCTGTACAGTTATGTGTCATGCATGATCTTGTAGTACTTAATTCTTCTAATGTTTAAGGTACTTAAACCTTATTTACTCTCTTGTGAGTGATGCAGTCATCTTGACACAGTGTAAAAAAAATGTGCCTTTTATTACCTGCTATCAAGTACCTTGGTGATACATATGTAAACACACACCTCTTCTGAAAATACACTTTTAGATATAAGTTATGTACCTTTCGTGAAGTAAAAGATTAGATAGCTGTATCATATTAGTAGAGCAGATCCACTGGGCCAGATATCAGAGGTAGTTCTCAAGCTTAGAACAGTCAGACTGGCTGAGAACTGTATATATTGTACAGAGAACTTCTCTTTTAATGTGTGTGGTATATTTTAACTAGGAATAAAAATAACCTAGTGATCTTACTATTTATCACCTTTATTTGGAACAAAACCTCAGCAAGAGATCAGCATAAAAATACTTACGTTTTTGTCGCTGCAGGAGAGATGGAGAAACATACTCTGACTTTGTTGGTTGTTCACCACCCTGGGCTTGAACTGCATCAAGAAGAGTAGTAAAGGAAATGTGAATGTCTAATTTTCTTGAGTTCTCTCATAATTTCTCAATTATATATGTTTAAACACACAACACTCAGTATATCAAAAATCAGCGAATATATGTTTATGTATAGGAGGTCAGAAATGCAGGACCTGTGCTACATGCAACCATGATGGCCAAACACCACTCCTTCAGCCTTTTCCTTTTTTGTTTTTTAATTTTTTGGGTAATAAATTACTGCAGAGAAGCCATCAAAAACACACCTGTGGTGATTTGAGCAGGTCCTTATTCTGTCACAGTATACCCCTGTATTCTCTTAGAAGCTTTTCAAACAAAGGACCTAAATTTCTTAGGTTTTGTGATCACTCTTTGCTTTAAGCATCAGTAAAACCTTTTTTTCTAGCTAGATGGCTTTAAAATAGGTCCCTTTTGTACAGGAAGAATTCACTTTCAGGGTCAGAGGACTGATCTTTGTCAAAGCCAAAGTTACTCTGCACTTTACAGTTTCAAACACTCTTTGTAATAAGCCACAGAAGGAAAATAAATGCAAAAGCCACACCACACAGAAGAAAATAGGTCTTTCCAATAGACACATTTGTGCCTGTTGTTTTTGCCCCAAAGCAAGTAACCATTTTTCATCCCATTCCACTGCAGCATCAGGATAGGAACACATACATTATCTGCAGGGGCCAGAGGGGCTTTCAGTGCACTACTTAGTGAGAGTTCATCAGAGGGCAGGTTAAGGTGAAGACTATTCTGGCCAGAGAAAACTGCAAGGGCAAGTTCACCCCTTGCTGCACCCCACGAGGGCAGTCCATGAGCAGGACCACTAGAGGGGCTAAGGCTGAAAGCAGAGCTGTAGGGAGCTCTACAAGTCCCCTCCTGCGGAAAGGGCTGCAGCTGGAGTTAGAAGGATGTGTATCCACTTTTAAGGTAGGAACCATTCAGTGCTTCTGGGCTCCTTCACTGCCCATCCTCAGAGAGCTTTTTGCTTCTCTCTCCATGCACTGTGTGGCTCCACTCTGTCTCATGCCTTATGCATTGCAGATCCCTGCTGCCATTGCATGTGGTAATGCTACAGCTAGTCCTGTCACGGGCTATTCTTTGACACTACCACTTCTTAATATAAGTTACTATGAACTACCTAGGAGTAGGAAAAATATGAAACCATACAATAGGATCTGCACTTGAGATCAAAATGCATTTAAAAGTAACATTGTTGTTACCTTAAACTTCAAGGGAAATTATCAGGTGAAAAAAAGAGTAATAATAAAAAAAAAAATTAAAGAGATTTCCATCCGTGACTATTAAATGTCCACAGAATATTTACAGTGGTTGCATTTGTTTTCAGCCCATCGAAAACAACCCTGTGTGCTAAGCTTTTATGCAACCTCATAAGCAAGAGTAAATGAGTTTTTTAAATCTATTGTCTGATGGTTTTCAAGCAAAACCCTCCCTTTTTGAAATATTCTATCATCCGATGATAGACAGTGTCTTTAATAATGCATGCAGACCTACTCCTCCACTGACTTGTTCCCTTCTAGAGGTACCTTTGCACTTCTTGGTTTGTACATTTAGAAATGCTATACCACCTTGAAATGGATATTTAAAGCTAAATGCAAATGTTGAGGCATTTTTGTAGAAATGTAAGTTCTGAGGGAGCTCCACTCAATGCAGTGGAGCTGTTCCAGATTTCAAGTGGAGAAAAAAAAGATGACAGTTTCAAAAGAGTTAATTTCCTCTTCTTAGGAACAAAAGTATTTTAAGCAGAAAATAAAAACTTGCATGAAGGTAACAGGTTCATTAACTTCACAAAGCCAAGAAAAAAAAGTTTCAAACTCCAAAGCAAGTTATAAATTCTTTAAAACAGTAAAAATACCAAGCAAGTGAATCTTCCTACCTTTGATCTGTATGAAGACCAGGGCTAGTATTGATATCCATAGTGGTATTTGTGTCCCACCACCTTCACCCATCTTCTGGAAGTCCGGTAAAAACTACCGAACAACCTACCTCTGAGGAAATACCTGTCTGCTCCCAAGTCTTATATACTGAGAGAGCAGATTTTTGGCTCGGTTCCCAGATTGTTTCACAAGGCTCTTAAAAGGTGGGGCTTCAGACATTTTCGTTTTCCTTTGCAGGTGCAGAGGTAAATAGAGGATGCTCTGACTTTCCCTCAGGTGTTTACACTCTAGGAGGAGTCTTCTTTCCACAGGTCTTTTTGATGAAGTGTCAAGAAGTGAGCAAGAAGAATTTTTGCTTAGGTTTAGTCTTCCTAAATTCTTGTTTATTGTGGGATAAATACAGTTTAAGAGACTTCTGGGTGACTTTTGAACAGGAAGTTTGAGTGAATTACTTCACTTTTTAAAATTTTTCTCCCTAGGGCAAGTTATAATAATTAGCTTCTCAAAAAAAAAAAAAAAAAACTCAAAGAACCTGATATAATTTTTTTTAATGAGTTTGCACCTGCCTATGTAACTACTTTGTTTGTGAAAATGGAGAAATCAAATGCTGTTCAAGGTTAGCATTTATCCCACTGGCCAGGCACAAGACAGGTATACACAATGAAAATCCTTCCATGTTGGCAAGTCAGTAACATGGCCCTTTACTTGAGGGACTCCTCTTCTCAAATGGGCAATTTTAGGGTTATTTCAGCTGTTTCCCTTCCGAGTAAACATGATTTCAGCATTAAAAATTAGTCGGATTCTACCTATGATGGAAAAAAATATTTCATGTGATTTCTAACCCTAGAGACATTAAAAGACAGATATGCAAGAATATTCTTTGGAATATTCCTTATCTTAGGAGCAATGAGAGAGTGAAGAATGCTTTTTGAATATATTAAAATAGTTATTTACAGCTATATTACTTTGGGGAATTAACCTTTTATAGTGTTTTATCCCAAGGTGTAGAGAAATACAGCCTTTCAGTAAGAGAGCAGATCCCATAATCCCACAATCCCACATGTGGTCAAACAGTTCCTGCGAGGGAGAAGATACTGGGATTGTTTCCTTATTCTTTGGAGTCATAACTATGTTTAAAATGGAATGAAGTCTAGTCATTAGAGAGGGACATTAGAGGAACATTGAAAGGATAGTGAAATACTTGTATAGGTTGCCTAGGAACACTGTCCAATTTCCATCACTAGAGGTTTATAAGAACAGGTTAGTAAAACACCTACATGAGAACGGTCTGAGTACTGTTGACAGTGCCCTGGGGCAAGGGAACAGACTAAATGTCTATTTGAAATTCTCTCAAATATAATTTTCTATTATGTTTTATGAAAAATTATCATGGAATCATAGAATCCTAGAATGGTTTGTGTTGGGAAGAACCTTAAAGATTATCCAGTTCCAACCTCCTTGCCATGGACAGGGACACCTTCCAGTAGACCAGGTTGCTCAGAGCCCCATCAAACCTGGTCTTGGAGCATCCACAACATCTCTGGGCAACCTGTTCCAGTATCTCACTTGCCTCACAGAAAGGATTTTCTTCCTAATATCTAATAAAAACCTACTGGTAGGTTTGAGGAAGTAACTTTAACACTAAGAGAGAAATAAAAGGCACATTTTTTTTTTGTAAGCAGCAAAAAAAAGCAAGAAAATATGCTGGCTGTCCTGAACATTTTAAAAGTACAACTATTTAAATAAAGGTGACATAACAAAACTAAATTGGAAGTTTTGAGAAAAGTAATTGTTCAGTTTTAGTCATGAGTTATACCTCTGGCAACTTCATTGATGTGCAAGTCTGTAGAATTTACCTTAGCATTATTTAACAAGGAAAGAAGGTATCTACAAGATACTTGTATATACGGAAATACATGCAGTGAAAATTTAAGGAAGTATCATTGTCTCTAATGGTTATTATCAAAGTTCCAGGATGAAGAGCTAGAAAAAATAAAAAATTTTAATGGATTTAAATGGTACATAATTGAAGTACTGATAGTATGGTAAACTCAGGTGGGTAACACACATAAGCTTTTTATGAGATTATGTTGGCGAGAAGAAAAATATACTTTATGAATCATCATATTGCTTACCACTAAAAATCAATTCACATGAACAGTTGCTATGCTGTGGTTTCATATACATTTCCTGCAACTGTGATCTCTGAGACATCCCAGTCTAAGGTTTACAGTTCAGTTTAACCCCTTTAACTGAGGTTTAGGGCACCATCAGAAGTGGTTCCCTATATTTCTATTTGTGACCGAAATTTTCTAATTTCATATATGTCCTAATCAATAATCCTTACACTAATAAGTGGTTAATTCATTGACTAATTCTCTTGCCTTATTAAATTCATGATCTTGTGTTATTTCTTCTCAGAAATTGCTGTAAAATGTGTCAAAATGTATGAGTCTTGCAAAAATAATCTCAAATATTTATGATAGACTGATATAGTAATATTATTAATTGTTCAAAGAAATAATTCCTCTTCAGATTGTATTTTGCCTCCACTCACTGAATGGACATACACAGGTGACAGAGGAGAGTATTTTTTAAAAATGAGCTGGGAGTAACGTCTGATTTTTGTACCTACTTATGATCAAATCCATACATTTGACTGCATAAACAGAAATATTAGTATGTTAGAAGAATTTATGGATGTACCTATTTTTAACTTTTTTAACCCAAAATAAAAGATTTTGCCATTGCCTTTGATCTGAAAACCCTGACATTTCTTTCTATAGCTTCTCTTCCTTTTTCACAGGATCATATTCCTACTCTCTGCATCTGCAATATTAAATTGAATGAAATATTTCAGTAAAAGAGTTGTTAGCATTTTCAGATCCATTCTTTTTAACCCTCCGTGATCAAATGCTACATGGTGGTGATGTTATTTACACATCTTACTCACGATTTCTGAATCTTGTTCTTCTTAAGATAAAATGAAACCATCATATCTTATCTTCATAGATTCTCACTGTAGGATGCAAATAAAATGTCAAAGCAAATTTGGTTAACTCTTGGGTGCAATAATGACTGAAATCAGTGTCTCCATTTATAGTTTAAAAAGAGAATGATGAACTCATAGAGACATGTAAAAGATTGTCTAATCCACCTGGTGCCATACTGGAGTAGGGAGTATTCACTTCAAGGCAAGGATGAAAACCTGTGTAATTGACAGGAATTACAGCACTTCCTCTGTGTCAGTGCTAAAATGCAAGTTAACAAGGAGCTGTCTGCTGGACTCTTCTCTGGCTGGTCATTTGGCCACTTCTGAAGCCACGTTTAAGCTCCAGAACGATGCTGGGACACTTGGCATTGAATTCAGCTGAAGTACCATTCTGATTGTCCCTAAATTTTGACCTGTGCCAATTCAAATGCATGACTTTTATCTGAAAGCTTCTATGGAAAAGTGAGGCAACTGATCAATTTCAGCTTAAAAGCTGTTCATTAACATTATAGGTGTCCTCTTAATTATGTGAAGATGAACTACATTTCAAACAGCTGCAGTAAGTGTTTCATAGTATGATACAATATAGTCTATCTAAAGTAAAGCTATAGTTAAAGACTAAAATAGGGATACAAATCCTTCAATGTTCTTTACTAGATCTTAGACAAATACAGAGCCATTGATTCATTCCTTTACTTCCAAATGCTTAGATAAAACTCATTGATTGAAAATCAAGTCACATTAATAACTGAGATTTTAAGCCATTTCATTACTATGAGTAGTTCTCCTTCAGTCTTTTAGCATGTACATTGCCCAGGACCAACACATAATGTTTTAACCTCCAATGCAATCTTCTGTGTTTCACTATAAAACAAGTAACATGTAACATGATTAGGATCTATTTCTGGTCTGTTCATTCCAAAGGTTGAAGTGTCATTTAGAAGAACCCAAGGAAAGCATAACATTTTAAATCAGGCATTGGAGACTGACTAGCTGCAACACAAGAGGCTGGTTAACACTAATGTGACTAGGAAGTAAAGATATTGAGTACAATATCTCTCATTTTATTTAACCATTATCCTCTGGGAAGCAAATCAGTCAGAGAACAACTAAGGGTACCATATTAAGACATTCCACTTATGGAAAGTTAGTAAAGATACTGTGGAGATTAGTAAAGAGAAAAACAAAGTGCACCCTGTACCATGACAAGTACGAACATAGGGGCCAGAGAAGGGTTTCCATGTTGTCCAAACACATCCTGGATATTTCTATGTATAAAGGGGATAAACACTTAAGCCTCTTTACAGTTTGTAAACACAGACACCACAACCGTGCATGCCAATATTTGCAATTGGTATTACAGACTAAAAAATAGATGTACACACACATACTTGAGGACGTATTTACATTGTGCAGTGGTGCGTGTCGCAGAGATCCCTCTGCTAGCAGCAGCCAAGGTAAATTCATAATAGGAAATAGTGTCACTGCACTGACATGAAGTTGCACCCAAGAGAATTTGCTTTTCTCTGAGGCACTGACACTGCAACGTTGTGTTTGGGATCAGAGCCTTACCTAGAGCTATACCATGCCACAGGGTCATAGCAGCACTGTATAAAGCCAGCTAAAAGCTGGGGTCTGTTGTGTAGTGCCTTAGTGACCCAAATAAAAAAATCAGTCTTTAGAAGCGATTGGTGTTTGCAGGCTCTGAGAAATAAATGGTATAACTAGTCAAAAAGTGGGTGAAATGGAGGTCTATGCTGAGCAGTATCTATAAACCCCCAAAGGAACCTGTTGGTGATGCACAACCTCAAAAAAATCTGTGTTAGTATCCTCCGGTGGACACAATTCTGCTGAATAACACTTTGTTTGTTTGTTTGCTTGCTTGTAATAATATAAACTACAGACTGTGTATAAGTGGAAACAGATATATATATATACACTATTACCACTAATGAGTTTTGTCAGAAGTTCTATTATTAGTGGAAGATGTATGGTTCTTTCTCCAATGGACCCTTGAGAATACACCCTTACCTTAAATCTGCAGCAGACTTTCTTATTCCAAAAAAATGCATGGAGGAGATAATTAAATGCACACAAGGAAGGACAAACATGGAAAAAGAAACAAAATCCTTTGGTCCGTGTATTATTCAAGACTCAGAGAAATTAACTAAATTTATAGCAGTGGTATAAAAGTTAGCAGAGACCTCTTTAGTATTTCAGTTCAAATATTGCCATTCACATTAATAATGTAAGATTCTGTTCTGTCATCCTCCTTGAAGGGAGAACATGTTGCATGGGGGTATCTCTGGATGTGTGTTCAATCTCTATTGTAAAGTAACTTTTAAAAGTTCCTCTTCTGTATTTAGCATTTCAGCTCACAAACTTGGATAATGGTACAGCATAAAAACTTAAACTAATGGAAGATGTTGAACAAATGCAGGGAGGCACAAATTAGCCACAAATTGATTTCATTTGGAAATTTGGATAAGGTTTATAAACATCAAAGGACTGCTATAATTTCTTTAAGACCTTATTGCAGTGGCAGGGATCATAATCATAATCACTCTGGAGACAAACCTGATGCTCACATGTAGTTATTAATATGAGGCTTTATTGTGTTCATAGTTTGTACCTATAGTTCTATTTTTATTTTAGAAAATTTTATGCCAAGCTTATATTTATTTTCATAAAGTGTTATTAAGTTTGCAATGTCAAAGCACTAGGAGGTATTGATGTTAAGACAATCAGTGCAGTTCCATGTGATAGTTTTAAATGACATGGATGAAATATTAGGTTTCTTAGAGGGTTCTTGCTTTTTTTAGTCAGAGCTTAGATAATGTCTTTTCAGTCATTTGTTCAATTATTTTTACCTATGTGTCCTAACACTTTGTTACTGTGTGTTATTCAATCCTCGCTGAATACAGAGCCAGCAATTTCCTCAGTCACTTTCCTGTGGTGCCCATCACTGGAGTCCCTGAGAAGTTCATCACTAGTAGTGTATTGCTTTTGAAAATGTATTTTTAAGTACTTGGGATATATTATCTTTGTTTTACATATTGCTAAATAAGGCATAGTAATTTTGGGGGCAAATGGTCTAAACCCCCTAGGATTAATTTTCAAAATACTGAACTTTATTTTGGTAGTTGCATGTTTAGTGTGTGGTCTTCAGATAGAACTGTGAAGGTCCTACAGTTCTGCAGCTGAGATGTTGAAGTGTCCAGCATAGCATCTAGAAGAAAACAAATCACCAGGTGTAAAAATTCCAGTTTAAACAGATATGCACAGTATCAAAAAAGTGCTATTGAAAATAAGGGAGAATCTGAATCCATTTCTACATGGTGCCATCTGTGTGCCATTTTCACTCAGAAGTGGTCAAATTCTCCAGATAGTGAGAGAGGACTGTGGACAACCATCATGCTCCCAGTGTGCTGTCACTGAACCTCGAATCCGGGTTCACCTACCTGCAGCAGGTGCCTGATGTGCACACAGTCCAGTGGAGAGCAGCAGGATCCAATCACAGACTCGGGGTTGTGTAATACTGCGTACGCACAAAGATGGCACATTGCGACTTCTGATAGCCTGCACTCCCTGCTCACGTAAGTAACCCTTCCTCTGTCACTCTGAGTAGGGAGAGGAGAACTACTCATGAGAAATTCTCATGGGCTCTGTGTTGTAAATTATCACAGACCGTGGGTTTTAGATATATTCTCTAAATATGCATCATGGAGGTGACTAATTGGTCTTGCATGGTTTGCTAAGCTGAGCTGTTAGCCTCCTTATCACTTTGCAATGCTGAAGTATGATATAAAACAAGAATGCTGTCAAACTTGAGCAGCTAGACTTGTACTGTATTGAACATTCAATACGTCAGTGGATGAATTGTCTGTTGATCTCTTTTATAGCCAGTTTTCGGCTTTATTGATCTGAGAACCATGAAAATCCTTATCTGCTTTGGTCCGTTGCTGCAAATGGCTGAAAACTGGTGTTGCATGTTCATGTTTTGAAAATAAGAATTGTATGGACTGAAATTTCTTACCATGAATGGAAATGTCTTGCAGTTAGGGAGTCTGCCTTTTTCTGTTGCCATCATCAAGCAAACTTTATCCATGGTAGTTTGACTGTCAGTTTTCAGTAGGAGATTGATGTTGTAAGCTAGTAGTGATTGTTGCAGCTGTTCTCTAATTCTGAGTGTACATATTCTAACTCTTCACCTCCTTCTAGTGCTAACAATATTTCTGATGAAATGAAGGGAGAGTCTGAATTATTAGTTATAAATTGAACAGAGAGAATCACACGTAGATGTCATATCTGAAACTGATTTTTGTGAGCTGCTGATTAGGGAAGTAAGAACACTGTCTATAATCATGCCAGATGTGTGTGTTAGTTCTAGTATGTGCTTATGGGCTGATGCCTTTATACAAGTATGGAGAGCTATGACTCCTTTTATACAACACAATAAGGCACAGTTATCTCTTGTTTATATTGCTCTTAATAAATTAGGAATGTTGTTAAAGTTTCTGGAAAGAATTTTGGACACTACAGATAGAAAACACTGCACTAGATCAATTAAAATATGCAGTAATGAATGCATCAAATGCAGATCTGAACTGACAAGCTTATAATCTCTATGCAGTGGATGCTGAAGAGATTTGAAGAAAGCTTGTCCATTGTTGAACTAATTACATGACCATGAAAATGGATGGCAAAAATATTTCTGTAAAAAGCTGATTCTTGGAAATTGAAGGTGAAGTAGAGCGTCTTACTGAAATTGATCTCAGATTAATATTGACACAAAGGGCTGTTTTCCACTATCAGCCTTATCAATGCAGTAACATTTTTGATAGAGAAAATATTGTCATGAAATGAGGAGACTTTTTTTTGTATCTTCACAAGAATAAACAAATAAATTAGTCTCTACAATCTAAGAAAGAAATAGAAGAGTTTGACATATGTTTCATAGCAGGCAGTGGGCTCTTAAGCAAACACAAGTCTTCTGAAACAAACACAATCCAGAAGGCGGTTCATCTCATTTTGCGTTTCTGTCCAACAAGAACAGAAACAGGAAAAGTAAGTTTGCTCTTATGGTGTGGATCCTGAAGTTTTGGAACTCCTTTGTATGCTCATTTGTTCTCTCTGAATCATTCTTGCAAACAGGTGGGGAGCGCTTTCTTTTCTTGCAGGTTTTGGATTGAATTCAAGGCTCCAGGAAACCCAAGTCTCTTACGCTGGTATAATTTCAAAGCACTTCAGCATAACTCAGTTGGGCTGGACAGAAGGAAACCTGCATGTGAGTCCCATGCTTTGTCAATGATATTCCAAACACCACATTTCTTGACTCAAAGCCATCAGGTGATTATTTTTGTTGAATCAGATTCCTCTATATCCCAGACTATGCTCTCACACACATTTTATCCTGTACTTTCTTCATGTAACTTACCAATTTACATTTAGGGCAAATCATTTAGGCAAACATCCCTTCTTGGCTCAGACATTCCCAATGGCAGAGTATTGCCTGCATCTGTTGAAAAGCTGTTTTAGTTGTTATATACTCAACACTGCTAAATGACAGAGTCTTACTTTCTAAGAGAAGACTCTAGGGGGGAAAGCCTACACTACATGCATCGGCAGCTGAAGCATTTCCCAGCTGAACACTAGGTTGGTTTGCTGAAAGATTTATGTCAAAAATTAGTTAAAATCAGTTTGACAGCCTTGTTTTTCATGCAGAGTTTCAGTTCCCAGAAAATCAGTCCTGTTTCATCTCACACAAGTTAAGGTGGATCAGATTAAGAAAGAATACTGACTATAGGTAAAAAAAGTGAGAGAAGCCTTTCACTGTGTTAGGAATTGTTTGGGCTGCAAGTAGCCAAAAGTGTTTTGACCACATTGGAGCTGTAAAACAGTCACTTCAGCCTGTTCTCTAGTCTTTGTGGTGTATTTCAACTTTGCTGTAATTGCTGCATATCAAAAGGCTTCAACGATTTTTTCTTTTACAATTTCTGTAACACTTAGTAATTACCAAGCTGTTTATGCACATCATAGCTTGAAGCTCCATCAAGCCAGACCCTCGTTTGAACCAGCTTGTCATGGCTCACATTAATTCATTACATTTACACTGATTAGGGAGGCTGAGGAAATACAAGATGTTTCCTTAGCACAATCATGTTCCCTTCTAGTGGTTCCAAGCTGAATTGTAAGTATCACTAGGAGTTCATAATACAAATTTTGTACATTTTCTCTCATGTAACATTATAATATCATAGATTCTTACGTAGTAAAAAGAGGTTCCACTGTATCTGACCTATAAAATCTTGATATTCAATTAAACTTTTTCCACTGAAGGATCCCTTTGCAGATAATCACAAAACTTTTTATGCTGTTCTAAAAGCAAGGCCTTTTGTCAGTATACTCTCAACTCTTATGGAAGTAATGATTATCTCTGTGTTGTGCAATCCACTAAATCCAGTGGTCCTGGGAGATGATCCACCTTGATAAGCAATGTACTTTGACAATCTACTTTTACAGAAGCTAGGGGAAAATTCCTTGGGCTCAGAATGTGCATTTTTTTTAACTTCTAAAGTGAGGAAAGCAGGCTTGGGTTACTTTCCTTTTTTCCTTTCTTTCTTTTTCATGTGTGTGTTTTAAGTAAAAATGGGTATGTCTTAGGGTCCTAGCTTAGAAGTTTAAAAATCAGAGGAATTGAAGGGATGATGGTTAGTGCTGGTTCCCACCTTGATAAATAAAGGGATAGAGTAGAAATGCCTGAAAAAGCTGGTCAGAGCCAGAATGGTACGAGTAGGTAAATAAATGGGTCTAAGGACGCTTTCCCTGTATAAAGAGCACTGGCTGTTTTACACTGTGCAGTTACAACATGTAAGATTAGCCAGGACAAATCCTATTGAAATCTTAAATACACAACAAGCCTAGCTACTGTCTAGGGCAGTGTACAACAGAGCTCAGTATTTAATAACAATGTCAGGTTAAGTGCTAAGAAAGAGTGGAGGCCAGAGCTATGGCACTGGTGAGGATTTTAAGTGCCTGCACTCTGTGCATGAGTTCAATCACTCCTGCCTCAGCCATTCCCTGAAAACAAGTCATTTAAAACTCAGAGCCACATTTCATAGTGTCAAGATAGTATTTGTTGAAACACTGAAAGTCAGAAACAATGCTTTTGTTGGCAGCCTTCTTGTTGTGTGCTTATTCAAAGCAGGGAAGAAATGGTGTGATACAGAGTATTGGAGAAACAGCTCCAGACAGATCTCCCCTGCATTACCTTTTCTCTTCATTCCAATAACTACAAAGAATAAAACTACTCATGATGGAAGCGACACGATGCTGTGTCCTGGTGGGTGTGCAGTGAATCTTCTTGTCCCCCTCTCACAGGAATGTTGGGAGATTAAGGAGGAAAAGTGGAAGGAATGGTAATTGTTGGAAGTATCCTGTACACTGGTAATGCTGCATCTTAAACTTGGCCACAATCCCAAACCAGATTCGCTTACAGCACACCGTTTCTTGAAGGCATTGCAACTCTGGTTAAGGTGAGCTAAAAGAGAACCATCTGGAAATGGAAGTGAGAGGGGCTGAGCTGAACAGGAGGTGTTATGGACAGACTGCTTCCTTCATGTGTCCCTACCCTCACCTGCAAGATCATTGACCTTAAGGAGAAGGTTTACCCTCTACAATTAATAATGTATTTAGAGAGTTTTGCAGCTATCCAGATTAGTGCCAATTGGTCCTTACATCCTCAACACCTGGAGTCTGACTAGCATATCCTTGGCTGCATTATTTGAGAACAGCCATAAGTCTTTTCCTATTGCTAGCAGGAAATGTAACCACCATTAGAGCCACTGGTAGTTACAAATTGAAGTCTGATTTGAGAATCTCTCTTATAAGGATGAAAAACTGCAGTAAAAATTCCTGGCAACTGGCATGTGAAAGAATGTGCAGCAATGCTCTGGAAGCATAAGACTTGCAAGCCTACCTCATGTTAAACAGGAAGTTAAAGGATGCTGTTTTACAGACCTGCTAACTGGATATTATAGCAAACTGTATGCCACTTGCCTGGCTGGCTTCTGGCATCTATTTCCCTCTGTAACTTGTCAATATTTGTTGCCCATCCAAGGTTGATATTATCAAGAAGTGGTATTATTAAAATCATGAACGAAACATTGAATGGATTTATGTCCACAACAGATACTGATTTCTATGTTTACACAAAGAACTAGCATGATTTGGGATATTAGTATAATATATAATAATAACTTGCTATATTAATTTAATAAACTATTAATTTATAGAATTCTTATCTTAGAAGTTTCCCATTCTGTTAGGTATTAGTGCAAAATCTGTGCTGTTAGAATGTCAGTATTTTCTATTGGAGTGAAGAGCAGATTTTTATCATGACAGTATTTTTAAACAAAATACTGAGAAGTACACAGCCATAGAGAATACACAACATTGCCAAAAAGTTGTTCTGTCTGGCACCAAAACACTAAATTAACTTCAAGTCAAGCATCTGTGAAAACAAAGAATAGTCTGTTCAACCCATTATCTAGGAGAACACGAACTACAGCGAAGAATACCATGTTGTAGTTGGTTTCCACCCAGAAGTACATGCAATACTAAGTTGTGCTCTGCAGAAAGGTGTCTGAAAGAAAATTTGTCATGTCCAGTAAGAACAAAGTAGAGAGCTCCCACTTTTTTTTATCTGAGATTAATTCACAGTTTTCTCTTTATAGTAACCATACCACCCATAACCATACAGGTCCCAAATTTGGAATTCTTGTTCAGCCAAAATGTCTCATATGAAGACTACAAGATTAAATTCATTTGTTTCTGCAATGACTGCAAAAAACAAAATTTCACTTTCACTCGGAGAGGTCTCCTGGTTCACTAATGTGGATAGAAGAGTCATTTATTCCTGGTGGGTGTTGTTGTGTACTAAGGAGTTTAAATATACTGAGCTGAGCACTAGCCTGCACATATGAGGAGCATGCCAGTTTACACAGGGTTTCTGCAGGTGTCAGACAGCACATTTTCCACAATGGAAGAGACAAATATTACTGTATCTGTCACAGGTCCTTGGAAACAACCCTGAATACCAAGGGCATCACTCTTGGCTGACTAAACAGGGAGAAACACACCTGAAAGGGCATGTTCTTATTGAGAGCTATGGTGCAGCAACAGGAGGAAATAAGCAGAGTCCTCAGAAATCTGTGTTACCCTGCATGTCCCAGGTTTTTCCATACTTACATTCACTAAGATCAACACATTTCAGTCAGGAAATTTAACTCTATTTTAAACAAAACCACTGACGTCAGGTTAAAACCCGGATTCTGAAGTATACTCTGTCTTTATCTGTAGTAGAACCTTCAACGGAACTAATGAAATATATTGACCCTATAGTCCCTGTAATTATTTATATCAAACATCTGTGCAATTATCCTGTGGTTTCTGATTGTTTGCTTGGCTGTTTGAGATCATGGATACCTGCAGTGTGCAACATCCTGTTGACAAGATCATTTTCACATCTTGGAAATGTAGTACTTTAAATTCTGAAAATACTCAAATTCCGTCCCAGTGAAATTCAGTCCAAACCAAGCCTTGGTTCCAAGTCCTATTGCCCACTTATTTGGCAGGGATTTGGCTGATTACTCCTGACTATGCCTGCTAGCAGGGCTACAGGGAGGCAACAAGACTCCACGGCTGAGGAAAGGCAGAGTCTCTCTTTAGCTCTTTTTCTGCGCTGGCAAGTAGTGAAGTAGAGATTCAAGGAGCAAAGCTAACGTGAGAATGGAGTGAGCTTGGATGCAGTTTGGATGAAAGACTCCTTTGGGGCACAGAGGGGGAGAAGGCCATTTTTCTAGTTAGTTGAGTCCGAAAATAAGGGAGGAAGATTTTGACCCTTCTCTTACTTAATCATAATTAATTATTTGCAAATACCAGTTAAAGAGGAAATTCTGCATTTGCATGAACTTAATAACTGATGGTTGTGGTTAGACGTACTTATTCTGACAATTATTTGTTTCAACAAACAGCTTCCAGATCACTTGTTTGTATCTGCCATTTTTGGGAGTTATAGAATATGTCTACTTTTATCTCCCAGAATCACAGAACCAATTAGATTGGAAAAGACCTCTGAGATCACTGAGTCCAAGCTGCTCGTTTGTTTTTCCATATTTGTTCAAGGTGCCAGCTGGGAAGTGGCTTCTGGTAAGTTTAGAATGTAACACCTACCCTACCGTAGGAAAAACATGATGTTACATTTCTAACATGATTCTTACATTGGGGAAATGATTGAAAGGGATGGTTTTCACACTATGATGCTGTTCTGGGATTATGTAGGATAGTCAGGCTTAATGCTGTTCAAGAGGAAAACAGGACTCATTGGTTCAAGATCCAACCCAAAAGAAAAGGAGGAGTCCAGCAGAGATTTCCAAGTAAAAAGGTGAATTGCCTGAAAATGCTACATATGTCCACTCAGTTAAGGACAGGAATGCTGGAGTACTTAGTGTTTCAACTCTGTCTCTTGCTTTGTGTAGCAACAAGTAGTGCAAAGCATTGGAAGGAGAGCTCTAATCACACATATGTGAGGCAACAAGAAAAACTGCCTCAAGGTACATCAGCCCTGCAGATCTGTTGCTGAAGGAGAAAAAAAACCCATCTGGGTCTCAAATAAGATGAATGGAATATCAAACCTTAGATAAATGCTGTTTTCATATGAAAGCATAGAAATGCAATTTTTCATATGAATGGTGGGAAGAAAGTAGTTTTTTTCAGAACTCTTAAGATTTCTCATTTCATCTGCTCTTTGATTATCTAGGTGAAGTAAAGAAAGCAGCGTCTTGGACCAGCTAATACTGCCTTTTTGTGCCAGGTCAGACCCTCTGGCTCCCTGTGAAGTTGTTTCCTGAGACATTTGCTGATTTCACTTAATATATCTTTTGATAACCAGATTTCCAGAGATATCTGACCACTGCTCTTCAGCCACCCAGACAACAGACAGTAACCTTTGCAAAGCTGCTGCCTCTGAAGCCATCACTGGATTTTTACAGAGTGACTTAGAGGAAATTCTGTTGCCAGTATTTAATTTGTTTTTACATTATGTAATAATGTAAGACTTAAAAATAAGATAAAGGTATTAATAGCATACATTAACCCTTTGGGAAGACTGAAAAAGTCTCTTTTAAAGGAAAAAAAAATTAAGTAAGTCAAACTAGGATCGGAGGTAAAGTTCAGTTAAACTTCAGTTAAAACTAAAGTGAGTTAGACCTGGTGGAGTAATTATTAGCCAGCTCAGTTTTTTTATAAATGGGCATAAACCTACTGACTTTGATTTATAAGCACATAGCATTAGGTTTGCATTCAGCCTGTTCTGTAGAAGGGAATGCTCATTATATCACTGTATAGACAATTTTTAAACTAGATATAATGCTGTAAGTTGGACAGGAATCCTTTATCCCAAACTCAGTGTATGTGAACATCTAGCTAATAAAAGATCTGTATGTCTAGTAAACGATGTCCCTAAACAGGGGATCAAATTGGTCCCTTAAATGACATTTCAGAACAGAGGTTGTGCTACACTTCAGTCTCACACTTAAACTCTCTAAATACTTAAGTTAAAGCAAGGATTCTAGCTGGGTATCTATTCTTTCTTACCTATCCATGAAAATTTAGTTTAGCCTAATGAGAATAACATCTGTTACTTGAACACCCTTGGCAGTCCTACAGTCTTCTAATACTGTTCTGGTACAAACTCTCCCTAAACCCCCAAAAATTTGACATAAATTTAAATAAATATTTGCATCAAATGTCACATAGGAAGCCATTGTTTGGATAGACCTAACTGGAAAATTTCTATTCTGCTACAAAAAATTAACAGAAGTAAATACTTGGGTACTGTGAGCCAGCCCTCTTCCACTTACTTCAATGTAGCTTGATTGAATTATGATTTGGGTTCATGACGTGCTATAAGAGAGGAAAAGAGATGTTAAACTGGAATTCTCTGCCCTCCACTGGGGTGACTCAGATGTACACTTGAACATTAAAGCTGAAACCATAATTTACATCTTCCAAACGCCTGAGAAAGTTTGGATCTGGATCACACTCTTTTGCCTCTGGTTACCAACTGGGCTTTGCCTGTCCCGCATTGCTGGCAGGCAAAGGTCTGTTAATTTATAATACATGGCTCAGACCATATGGCTAGTAAAAATGAAATGTTGGGAATTTAGGAGAGATGGTCCAGTACAGGAACAATGACTTAAGAAAAATAAAGGAGTTGGATGACCTAAAGCCAGTCTTGAGAAGGTTACTGTGGAAGGTGGTATGAAGTCATGAACATATAAAGAGAAGCTGAACTGCTGACCTTATATATATTTGTAAGTACAAATATCTTGGTCTCAGACCAAACCTCTGCTCTGCTAGGTGTGTGATTTTGGGGCGAAATATTTCCACAGTGGTCTGCAACAAAGGAACAAAACAACACACAGTAAAACAGGCACACAAGTAATAATGTATAGGAAAAAAGTAAAAAGTGTGGAAGCAGGATATAGTGCAACATGCACAGAGTGCAACTCTTTGAGTAAATATTAGCAAAGAATTACTGCAGATATTCATCCAGGTCAAGGAAAGTGGATATGTGTGTGAAATCAGCTGATCTGTTCAGCCACTACACACCTGTTCTCTTGGAGACATTCCATGGACTGGAAGGACCAAGTGCAAGACTGAAATGCCAGAACACCCTGCCACAGCCCGTTCTGCTGGGCTCACAGCATTGCATAAGGCGATCATAAAAGGAGAACTTCATGAAACTGTGTGCAAGATGGAAATACCCTGCAGGAAAAACGTCTGCCCCCTCCAAACATTTACCTTCAAGATGTTATAGTTAAGGCTGGGACTAGGTCAAGGAAGGAAATGAGCTGCATTTTAAACCTCTGTACCCTCCAGTTATTTGTGTTCAGTCAGTCACCCACAGCTAATGTTTCTCCTTCTTTTATCTCTGTTATGACAGACCTGAGCAACACAAGACATACCATTTGTAGAAATAGCTCTTTAGGGCATGAGGAGGTCCATGAGAACCTCCTTCAAGATGTATCCACTGTATGGTGGAGCTGATGGCAGAGGCTCTCAGTCACTGCTTACACCGACAGCCACCATATATTGCTACTTCAGCAGTCATGGCAACAGAAAGCAGTGTTCATAGCAGAGAATGGTCTTGATAATGACCCTTTTAAATTATTTTTTTCCAACAATGCTCTTAAGAGCAGATTTGACAGTGCCACACACAGATCACCAGTTCCCAACCAGTTTGCAGAACCAATAGGAAAGAGGAGATTTGCAGCAGAAAACAATCACATCATAAACACTGCTGGTCTTCTCATTGTAGTCTGGGAAGTTTACCCCAGGCTTCCATGCATTTACGCTGTGTTTTGAGGATGAGAACAGTGGGAAGAGTGTTGGGCTGAGGGGAAGACAGCCAGGAGATGCAAGGGAGCAAGGAAGAAGTGACTTGGGCTGGTAGGAGCAAGAGGAAAGAGAAGAACATGGTAGCAATGAAAAAGGCTGGAAACTAGCTGGTTTTATATTGGGGTGGGAAAGGAGACGTTCACCAGTGACCAGTCAGCTCAGATAAAACCTTTTGATAGTAAAGACTGATTACAAAAATGGCTCATAAAGAAATAACTCGTCTCCACCTGTATACAGAGATACAGGCAGAGGTCACCTTTAAGTGTATGGGATCCTTGTTCTGCTCGGTGGCATTCTGAAATTATATATCAGTTCTAGGATTAAATAAGGATCCCTGTTCCATGTCAACACAGGTCTTTATTTTGCTATTAATCCTGTGCGCATGCAGATGGGTAATGGATCATACACATCTCCGGGAGGAAGCTGAGATGGTTTACCTCTTTGGAATCTGCAGCAATCCCCAAGTAATGCTCCCAGGAACAAAAAGATGCTAGACCGTAACAGATGTAACACTCTCCAGTTAATTATTTCTGAAGTCCTTGTGATTTCATAGCTGGAAAACTAGAAGAGTTTCTCAGAGTTTAGAGTCTCATAGCCAGCAGCTCCTACCAAAATTCAGATCTGGAGCCCAAAGCTATTGGATAAACCAGTTTTACCTTCCTGAGCATGCAGGGCTGTGTTGTATTTCTGTGTTTGCTGTGCAGAGGAGCAGAAGAAACACTTCAGCCCATTACCTGGCACAGCATCCAGTGACAGGTTCCTGCCATCCTGGAGGTTGTGGAGCTCACCCATAACAGCTCCCCATCTGGGCAAAGTTTGGATTTTATGCATGCACCCAGTGAGGAGGGAAAGCTGCATCAAAAAGCTGCAGCCAAAACCAGAAGAGATATGATGCCAGAGCAGCATGGACACCTCATAGATAATTATAATGGGATGAGGTATAGAGGAAAAAAGGGTCAGCTATTTCTCAGAAACTGGTAAACCATTTTTAACATCTAATAAAACAAAAGCAAACGCATTTACTCTTCCCTCTGACACAATAATGTGTGAGCTCATATTATCTATCTGGCCAATAAAAATATTACTAGTGTGTAGAATATTAAAGAGTAGTACTTCCCTTTAAAGAGAACATAGAAACAATATAAAAAAAGTAGAATACACATATATGAAACCCATAAATATTACAATAAAGGGCTTGAGATAGGTATATGTATATCAGAAGAAATCAAGCAAGAAGCTCTTAAAAAGGGGACTTGGAGGAGGAAAAAATGTCAGGCACTAGCTGAGAAAACATCAAGCAGAAAATTGCCTGTTTTAAAATAAATTAGAAAGAGAAAATCATGATTTTTAAAGGAAAAATTCACACTGTGGAAGGAAAAAGGGTAAAAAGAGAAGTAATATAGTTTAATTTGAAATAAATTCCTTATGGGAACAAGCCTAATGGAGGTGGTTTGTGAAAGACATTATTTTCATGCTAACAGGAAGCACAGAACTACTAGAAGCAAATATATAAAATAATGTTCAGGAGTAAAGACGATAGCTACAATTATGATTCTTTTTCCTTTACAGACTTTCAAAATCCCTCATTCCTCCAACCCTTTGAGCTGATTAAGTTTGAAGTACAAAGCTGTTTGAGGTTTGGGGGTTTTTTTAATATTCAATGCTATTATAATTTTGTGCAAGTACATGACAGTGATATGAATGCCCACTTCTGGTTGCTCTCTCTAACTGTGTAACATTAAAAATGGACTTCAACACCCACTTGGAACTTAAATTCTCAACCTGCTGCTCATTTCATGTGCCTTGTAAGAGCCAAATCCCCTGGCTTTACTTTTGAGTTTGAACATGTGTTGTTCAAGGAAGCTTTTAGTTTGAGAGCATCTCTGGAAGTCCACTTTATAGGTTCAAAAGAATGAATATTCTCTGTCAAGTCCAACTGGAGTTTCCCTCCCCATCAGTGGAATATACTATTCCTGCACTAGGATATGAACACAAAAACTTAATTCCTTTCAGTCAGGAAACCTCACCATTTTCTGTCTGAGCTGAACACTGAACAAGGAACTTCAAAAGAACCTAAACTCTCCCAGTGACTGGAACACCCTGATGTAATGATTCAACAGAGTCTTGGCTTCCATGACAGCTTAATAAGATAGGTGCTTTAGATTATTTTTCAGGTATGATAGAAAAATGTACAATCCTTTGTTCACCTCTGTAACACTTTCCCCTTTATTCACTTTGAAGTAGGAACCACTGCTGCAAGAAAATTCATACAGTGAGCAGAAAACCACCTTTCCACCAGATATGTAGCAAAGATATGTAAGCAGTGTCAAATTAACATTTTCAGTACATTCTCCTCCCTGATCTTTTAGATGTTTATGAAAATGAGAATGGAAAGAAAAAAGTAGTTTTTCTTGAGGTTTTTTCTTTTCATTTCCTTTGGAGTTGTGTTTCTTGAAAGTGCATTCACATTAGCTCACAAAGCCATTTTTATCTTTAAAACTATTTCAGATGGGAAATCTTTTGATTGTGTTATTGCATAGTAAACTAAAAAAAAAGTAAGAGAAGCAGAATCTTTTCTTGCCCTGCATTTATTTTATGTCTTTTGATCTTGTCTCTCTCCTGGTGATGTTATTACTCTGAAACCTGTGGTAAAATGCCAGGGTGAGAAAGAAGCTTAGCTCTTTGAAATGATTGTGGTTAAATTTGTGTTAAGCCCTCTGTGATCTGATAATGACAAATCTAACATGTAAACCTTTGCAGAGACATATACATTCAGGTAATCCATGTATTCACAGACTTGAACAAATATTGACAGAAGCAACTTCATACTTCTGTGAGTAATGACCCACCACAGTGATGACAGATCACAGCCCTAACCAGAACTTGTTCATGAAAACACTGGATGTACAGAGCTTGGCTCCATTTCTCCAGCAGTATAATGTGTTTTCCTCTTTTGCATTAAAATTGATCAAGACAAAGGAATGACACTGATCTTCCTGGGTCAGGTGTCAGAAGCTACTTCTGCATGCTGCTTTTTAATGGTGTTTGCTACAGAATGGTGTAACTTCAGGTGGAGCTCTGACACATGTTCCAGTCAGATTCTAGGTGGGCTGAATGATGTTCTGGGGGTGCCTCTCTCCACTCTCAATAGAGGAGGACCGTGAAACTCAGTGCTGGATTTAAGACACCCAGTTAAGTGCATTTCACTCTCTGAGTTTTTCACCACCTTGGATTCTATTTTGGCTAGGATGCTACAGGCTGTGTGAGAGGTTTTGTTAGATCAGTGTAAACCAGCATGCCCATCTGAAAACTGCTTTTTGCAAAATAAGCCATCCAGTTTTATAGATGTGACATGAATAGTAGAGATATACTACATTGTGGAATTACTATTATTGCATTTTTGCTATACAGAGAAGTTTAAAAATGTAGCAGTTATATTTTTGTAATAGCAATGGTCTGAAGATATTTGTAATGTAAATCTTTTGGGTAATGACCTTAAAAACAAGCGTAAGTATAAAAACTCTTAGGTTTAATAGGTTACTCTTTAGCTGGTAGCAGTTTGGATACTTGCAGGTTCCTAAACTGCTTATAATATCACCCTGCTTTCAATTGACTTTTCATTCTAGAGTTCTGTCCCCAAAAATGGATGTTGAGTCCAAGATAAACCATATCATCATGGTTCAACAGAGGAAAAGAAAGGGAAACTGTTTTGTTATTTTCAGAAGAGAAACTGCCCTGCTACATGCTCACCAAGTACTCCTCCCTCAGTACATTTTGCCTGCCTGCTCGATGAGGAACCACAGGCTTTAGTGTTATCTGACTCTCCAAAGAGTGTATTTTGTAGGTGTGATGCCAATGTGCAGCTGTGCACATCTCAAAGCACGGGCCTTCTCGGTATATTCTGATCAATACAAGGGTTGCTACTGGAAGAACTGGTCAGGAATATTATGCCAGGATGAATTTGCTAAAAAGATCTTTCTAGTGACCAGTGAGCTCCAAAAAAGAACCATCTCTCCACCTCTATCTCTTCCCCCCAGCGAAAGAAGCAGCTTTCCATCTACTTCCTTGGCAGGCTCATTTTTGGCCTGCAAAGGACCTTAATGTCAAAACCAGTAAGGAAAGACACTGCAGGTTGATTTTCTTCCCTTTATATTTTCTCTTTCTTTTCTCATCCAGATTTTGGGTGAACATTTCCTCCAGGTGCATATTACCTTTTTCTTTTCCTTTTAAAAACAGGGAAGGTATGCCTGGTTTTAATACATCTCTAATTATATTCCATTGCTTGCTAAAGCAAAGTTATAACTTTCATGATGACAGTGAATCAATTTTTCTACCCCGTGCAGGGTGGATATGAAGGCTAATGTCCTACCAATGCCATTGACTCAGGGTTGCTAAAGGAAGTCTTATGAAGGAAAGTCTTCTCTTATCACTTGGCATTTCTGACTTGCTAATCTGATTTCAAAGAAAAATTGTTTATAGGAGTTCCTGGTTCAGATCCTCCTCCTTGCTAAAGTTGATGTCAAAGCATGTGCAACAGTAACTGGATGAGCAAGTCAAGCTTGTTGAGTTCAGATCCAGAAATGCTAACAATTTACTGATTTAGCAGCTCTCAGATGCCAGTTAATAACCAGAGAAATAGGAACCCATTCAAAGTTATTGGGTCAGACAATCTGACTTCTTCCTGTACTGGTGCCAAAACTGAAGACTGGATGATGTCTCAACAAATCTCTGGGTCAGTTATTATTTTTATTTTATGTCCTTGGCTACATGAACTAATAAACAAACAGCCTGCATTTTCTCCCTGTTCAAACCCTCCCTTTACTTCCCATTGCTATTTACATGATTTTACTACCCACCCTGTGTCTCTTGCAGCATAGTCTGACCAAGCAGGTGCGATGGTGAACGAGGAATGCCACTAAAGTTACTTTTTGTGTGCCCATTCAGCCCCTTCCAGATAGGTGAGTATCAGCAGTGATAGCCTGTAATCAAACACATCATACTTGCTTGGCAAAATCATGGGAGTGAGCACAAGCTACCTGGTACCCTTCACATGATCAAGTGACAGAGAAGGTGCTGAACCCACCACACTGAACATAATTGTTTGCATTTTTCAGATGTTTTCCTTGTGCCCCAAATCAAGCTTTCAGTTCAGGTTTTAAAAGTTTGTATTCCTGACAACATATAAAATGTAGTACAGGAACTGTGGTCACAAAATAAAAGACAGATGTTTTATGTGTTTTCTGTTTTCTGTATATGTCTTTTAACCAGCTGTATAAAGTCATCTCTCTGACGTGTTGAGTCAACTTGTTCAAGTATTGACTTGGTGAAGTCAGTAATTAAGAGCCCATTCTTATTTAGTTCTAAATAGCAAAGGCTTCTCTCTCATGATACTTTTAGGGACTCTACTGGTGATCCACCTGGGCATGCCCACCAACAGAAAGTTCCCATCGCTCCAGGTTCGCAGAGAAGGGGACACGTTTTGGGACACCACAAGATTCAATTCTGCATGGCTGGTGTCAGCACTCAGAGCCCATGGGGTCACTTGTTCAGCTTGTCTGCACCCATGGCCAGTGGCAAACCAACATTCTTCAACGGTAACGTGGACTGCACATCAGTTCTCTGGAAAAAAAAAAAGAAAGGTGTCCACAGAAGTGGGCCACTTGCATCCTGTTGGCACAGTCCACATTCAAGGTTGTTCCTATTTGGCTCCATTCCCTTGAGGAGATGAGGAGCAGCTGTGCAGGAAGTAAGTGATAGCCATACCACCTAATGCTTAATGTACAAACAAGGGGCAAGCTGCACAGCCTTGATAAAGGCAGGCATGGTAGTGCTGGAGTCGATTTACATCACCTGCATGATCCCATAACCCAAACAGGGGCTGCCACAACTGGAAGGCAAGCTGGAGATGTCCCATAGCTGGGATCTATCTCCACAGCAGCCAATATCGCAGAGGTTTGTGAATGAAAACTCAAAACATCCGTCTCTTAGGCAGCCGCCCTGCAGATTAAAAAATAAAAGGGGGCTGTTCTTGTCTGAAAAAAGAGGTATTCCAGTTTTCTACCAAAATATTAAAATATTTAACTTACCTTAATTTCATTATAAAAAGTTTTTAAGCCCTTTTCCACTGATTATTCTAAAAGAATTACATATGGGGTTGTTTATTGATTTTTCCATTTTCTGCTTATCAAAGACTGGAACACTGACTTTTATTATTTTATTGGTATAAGAGAAGGGAAAAGGTATTGTTTGTCAGCTTGCTTTTTGTGAATATTTATAATTTCATTTTACAAGCCTTGTTGATGTAGATGCAATTTATTTATGTTTTCATGGGATAAATATAGAAGACCATGGATACTATTGCAGTTCTGTCAAGGGCTACAGAAGGAGTTTCTCAGACTGTACAAGAAGTGGGCTTGTACTTGTGATGAGAATTAAAGCTCAGCAAGTGTGAGCCATTCATATACCTGCCCAACTCAAAGGGGATTTCAAAGCCCATGGAAACTCAAATGTTTCATGAACAGAGCAGATGTCTCACTTATGAGACATGAGTGACTCTCTGTCATGAGCTCATGGTCTCACTGAACTGATGTTCCTCAGCATTTTATCTTCTTGCATCTGGAAGCAATGGGGACTCCCAGGCACAGCCCGATTTAGGACGTCCTTTAGACCTCAGATGCAGGATTTAGTTACTTGAACACAGAGCAAATGAAAAAGACTTGTGCCCCTTTAAATGTTCTGGGATACTTGAGCGTCCTGAACAGAGAATGTGTGTCCTTCTACCTCTGTGTGCACAGACAGTGCCAGATACTTGCAAAGGACACTGTGTGCCTGTGTTTTTGTAGCTGCATCCCCAGGGGAGAATAGCAGGATGCCAAGTTTGATGCTGTAAATATTCCCCAGGAGGAGCTTGATTCCTTACATTAACTTCAGAGGGAATATGGTCCTTCACCACAGATGTCTGTGCTGAATTCTGAAGCTGACTTTTGTGACCTTCACTGCTGCTGCAGAACAGGCCAGCTGGGAAAAGGGAGCTAGCCTAGAACCTGGTGATGGCTACAACTGTGCAACCGAGCCAGACTCAACACTGCTAAGGCCTTCAGCAATGGTTTTACCCCTGCAAGGGTTATTAACACAGGCTTCTGGTCAGGCAATGAGCTCAGAATTTACCTAAAATTCTCCAAAACCACACCCCTTGCTTTCCTGCTGGCATAAAGATGCTATCAAAAAAATCTGTGGGTTGAGTACCTCTCCAGTGGAATCTTCTGCATACAGCTTGAGTAACTTACCTAAAACATCTAGCTGCATTCACCTCCTTGCAAACCTGGGAATTAGGTCATTCTACGTGACTATCAAGAGCTGCCTTTCTGGAAGGAAATGTTGTGGTTTGATGAGAGTTGTCTAATAGGAAGCCACTGAACTGCAGCACAGGTTGAATAGTACTCCACAGCAGCTAGGAGATGGTGAGTTGCACACAGTGGAGCTAAGGCTCGGATTTGCCTCAGTGTTGGAAGAAATAAGACTTTACATTTCAATATTAATTGTCTACGCTATTCACTATCTGCCCTTCATTACCAGGATAAACCCACGTAACCAGAGATTATCCAATTCTCATCTGGAAAACACACTGTATTTATTATCTCATATACATCAACTAAGTAAACTAATCTTCTTTAAAATTTATTACTACACTGGTCTTTAGTAGACAAAGTTACTCTGGTACAACGAACTCCTGTGCATATAGATACATCATGAAACACAGCATCAATTTCCAGCTTTGCTTAAGTGCCTTTGTAAGGACAGTGAAGCTTTCAAATCTAAGAAGCAACATTCAAATTAAACTTTCAGCTTCTTCGTTGAGTAACCCTTTTTTTATTGCACACAACCTTTCTAATCAGTAATGTCAGTGCCCATTTGAGCAGTGCTCTACTACCTGATCTCTTGAGGGCAGCATGCACAGAATGGGTCTAGCAGCAGTGAGGTGACAGTTGGGATTTTTTCTTGTCTAGGAGGGTAGAAATTTGTTCAGTGTTACCTTAAGCTGTTCAAACTCAGTAGCAAGAAGATCTTTGTTTCTCCTTCTCCTAAGACTGTTTAGATTCTCTGATAATACAATTATGGATCTGAGGCACCTACGTTAAGTGTGAAAGCTTTCTTTGCAGCCTGTTGGCTCCAGGGTATGGGACAGTCTTTTGCAGTTTTTCACCTTATTTGAAGCTAAAGCTTCACATCATTTTATAAGGTACACTGGAAGGATTTTTTTTCTTGCAAAATTTTAATGGACATAATTTGTTTAATCTTTAAGACTTATTAATTTCCCATATGAGATTATGCTTCCTGTTCTTCTGGTCATTCTTGTTGCAATACTGCTCAGAAGCATTTTCCAGCTACAGTTGCTCTTTTGTTGCTATCAGAATGAAGTAATTTCTCCGTCGGACATAATGTTTAATGCTTTCTCCATCGGGCATAATGTTTAATGCCATTTCTGGCATAGGACGAAACACTGCACTTGATGCAGCTGACCAGAGTATTGTGTTAAGTAACTAAGAGGGAAGAAAGGTGAGAGAAGCCACAGTCTCAGCATGCCTGGTAAACCAACTATTGATGGTTTGCAACAGGACTGTGAAGCTGAGTCTCTGTGTGCTCTGTGGGCCAGGGATGCTGTACAGTGAAACCCAGCACACCTTAACAACAAACTGGGCACTTCTGCCCTCCAAGTTGACATTCAAACCTGAAGGATGAGCATCCAAATACCACTACTAATGCATTAGATACTGATAAGTTGGACTTGGTGATCCCTATGGGTCCCTTCCAACTTCAGCTATTCCATAGGAAAAATGCCCTTTCTTTCTGCCTTCTACATTTAATTAATTCTATGTTTAAAAGCATTATTAGCAACTTGAAAATGAAACAAAATATTTCTAAGATGTACACAAGATGCTTTGATCAGCTTAAAAGATTTTGGTTTGGTTTAAAAATTAATTTCAGAAACAAAATTTTTTCCATGCTGAGCTCATGATCAGCTCTTTTAATAGAGTGCATTGTTTTCTAGGGCTTAAAACATTAGCAACAGGATGAGGGCACTAGTATGGAAGGATTTTTCAGGAATGGACTGTGCTAGGATTCTCCTAAGAGTTAGCCAAATTCCTTGGGTTTGTTTATGGATTCATTTTCTCTTAATTTATAGGAAAAGAAGGAAAAATAAAGAAAGTTAAGAAGGCACTGGTTTTCATGCAAGACTACAACACCAAAGAGTTAGGTACCTAAGAGTGGAAGAAAATCAAAGCTAAAGGCTTGCCAAAAGTTATACAAGAATTCAGGTGTGAATCCTGGAATCATCACAGAGATCTCCAAAACAAGAAATCCACTTCTGACTGGCAGCTATTCTTAAGGTAAAAATTTTGTAAAACTGCAAAATACTCAATTCAAAGTGCTCATTTTTCTTTACTTAATATGAGTTCATTGCCAGCTTAACTACACAGAGCTCAGTGCTCAGAGAATGCATTCCACTTAGCTAAATTAAAATCTTAGTTGAGGCAATTGAAAATGAAAAATTGGGCCCTCGGTTCAAAACCTCCCACAGCATTGCCAAGGCAACAATATCAAATCATGATAAGCAGAATTATTCTAAACAGTGGGCACAGCTTAAAATGAGGTTACAACAGCTTTTTCTGAAGGTTGAAGGAAGACACAACACTTAGTAGTTGCCTGTAAGTAAACAGCCCCTACACTACCTGCAATATCTTTAGCCTCTATAATGCATACCACGGCCTTTGTGCTAGATATCCTATTGACTCTGTGTGACTCACTTTTTATGACCTCACCAATGAGATAACACCCTCATTCGATAAAAGACTGTATCAATTAAGAAAAGCCCTACTGCCTGATAACCTGATTAAGAGCTGAGTACTCAGGGTGGTGGTGGTCTAATCAATTCTGGCTTCTTGTTGAGCAGCTTTATGGAACTATCCAGCCTTTGGCAAACTTTTGTATGATGCTTACTGCACCTAAAGATAAATTACTCTTTATTTGTTCAATTTGCTGCGAGGTGGGGCCCATCTGCTTGTAGGAATCAGTTCTCTTAAGACTTGGTGTCAGAGAGTTCATTTTTCATTTGAGTGTCCCTAGGGCTTTCATATTTTTCCCATTTTTAGAAGCCAAAAAAAGAAAAAAAAAGAAGTAATGTAGATACTTCAGTTTCAAGATCACAGATGTACATGCTGGTTTATAGGTTCTCTGACCAGCAACATCAATTATTTATATAAAATTTGAGAAAAATCCCCAAATACGGGCTGGAGGCAAAGTTTTCCTTGTCTACATAATCCTGTAACAGTAGATCATAAAATACATGCATTCAATATTACCACAACATGGCCAAACCCTTCCTTCCCTCTGTGTAACTACTGTCACACATCACTATCACAAAGTAATGGAAAACTTGATACTGTTAGGGCTTACATTCCCTTTTGCATGGGTGGAAACACCTATGGGAAAATGCCATGTAGTTTACTTCATAGTTTGGTTCTCCTTTTGTTGCTCCCCTTTGGATTCTAATCTTTCACTAAGAAGGCCATTAACAAAGTGCTGGGTAGGAAGGAGATGTGTCCCTTTCTTCTGTTTCAGTTTGAACAAGAAAAATGTCTGATAGCGCTGGTGTAGATAGCAGTGAGGTCTTGCTCCTTGGTAACCAGCAATGTTTTCTGCTGGCAGCAGGAGCTCCAGGCAGCGCTGGGAGCCCTTGGTGGAGCACTGGGGCGCAGGGTAAGTCTGCTTCCACCCTGTCTAGCATGCAGACAAACCAGAAAGCACTGTGCTATTCTTTTTTCATTTGTTTGTTTTGGCAGTTTGGGGTTTTCTTAGAGATTCAAGCCTATCAGTTTAAGACCTGTTGCTCAGCTGTTAGAGCTGACTTTTACCATTAGGATGACTACAGTTTTACTTCATGAGCTGAGATGAAGTTTCCTCTGGTAGCAACCTTTCACAACTTTAGATCTAGGTGATTCTCCCCCTCTATTCTCATGAGACCCTACATGGAGTGCTGTGTCCAGGTTTGGGGACCTCAGCTCAAGAAAGACATGGACCTGTTGGAACGAGTGCAGAGCAGAGACACTAAGTTGATCACAGGATTGGAACACCTCTCCTAGGAACACATGCTGAGAGAGACGGGGCTGTTCAGCCTGGAGAAGAGAAGGCTTTGGGAAGAGCTAAGAGCACCTTCCGGTACTTTAAGGGGGCATACAAGAAAGCTGGAGAGGGACTTTCTATACAAGCAGATAATTGCAGGACAAGGACAATGGTTTTAAACTAAAAGAGGGTAGGTTTAGGTTAGATGTTAGGGGGAAATTCTTTACTCAGAGAGTGGTGAAGTACAGGAACAGGTTGCCCAGAGAGGTTGGGTTGCCCCATCCCTGGAAGTGTTCAAGACCAGGTCAGATGGGACTTGGAGCAACCTGGTCTAGTGAGTGGTATCTCTGCCCATGGCTGTAACTAGATGATCTTTAAGGTCCCTTCCAATCAAACCCATTCTATGATTCTATATTTTATTCCTCTGGGATATCTCAGCCATGCCTTACAATTAGCAGTTTAGAAACTTTCTGGAACATGAAAGATAGCAAGTAAATAAATCATTAGGTATTTATGCACCAGACTATGCACAGGACCTGGGGGAAATGCCATAATGATGTGTCCTGCCCAGGATTGTACCAGGATGCAAGGACATATGGCAAGGAGACAATCCCATGCAGTTAGGACCAGGCACCAGGCATCTTGGAGATTATACTGATCATATCACATCATACCATATCATATCTAATAGACATATGTAATTATATTCACATATATGGAAGGGCATGGAGGAATGTACTGGCAAGTACTGTAAAGAGGAAGACTTCCCCAATTAGCATGGTTACACTGATTAATTTATAGTCTGTTAGTGGTGGGAAGTCATTCAGGTGTATCACGGTTCTGCATGAATCACAAGCTGCTTAATAGTGCATTGAAATGCAGTCCTGAGCCATGACTGGTAGAAGATGTGCTATCTGATTTATCCTGGGCAAAATGTCCAGGGGGGTGGTAGCACATTAAGTTAGGTGAGCCATCCAGGGCATACATTTCACTTGTTATCAGCTGTGTGTGACAAACTAACCTCAGAGACATTCCAGTGTAAACTGAACTAGAATAATTCCAGACATAAAGACTTTCTATTTGCAAGAAGTAAGTATCAGGGAAGAGTTGGCATAGGACCTTGTTAGCAAGCAATGAGGGTCAATGTACATTTATAGGGAAAGCAGCAAACGGAAATCACAGACAACAGAGACCATTTTATTGGCTCTAAATTAAGCAGTAGGGAAAGGTTAATCAAAACTAGAGGGCTGGAGTCCAGAAGCTGTGGAGATCACTACAAAACTATACACATTCTGTTCTTATCCTGCAGTTTTTTTCTCCTACAAATGCTTTCACTTTTTTTTTCTTCCTCTGAAGTAATACGCCAGCTGTGCAAATGTTTGACCCTGTGAACATTCAAAAATTGATTTTGCTTTCTGGCTTTGCTGAGGACAAGCCAACCCCTGTCTGCAGAAACAGTGTTTTCCAGAAGCAGCAGTGAGTACATACAGACGTGCTCTTTGCTAAGGGCACTTGTCAAAGCCTTATGAATGTGTCCAGGAAAGAAATATTCCTGGTCAGTCAAAACACTCAAACCTTTACCATTAGGAGTTAGTAGAAAAGATCCATTCTTTAAATAATTACCATATCACTTAGTTATATAGTTATGCAGTATATATATAGCACTATATATAGTGCGTTCCCTAGAGTAAACATCTGTCTGTTCCCCAGAATGCTTTCTGGATCTTTGGCCAATTTCAATCAAATCTGGCAGATGAATAGATGTCTCAAGTTTATGTAAGTTTCTGTAAAGCTAGAGAAATTAGTAGCCAGGTAAAAGAAAGAAACTTTATTAGGATATCTCTGTTAAAGTCCTTCCACTTCAGGAAAAGCTTCAATATTAATTTACCCCTTATTGCACAGGGAACCAGCATGTGAGCTGAACATTAAAATGTTTATATGCTGGAAACAAGGCTTCATTGCCCCACACATTCTAAAACATCTGACCTGATGGGTGGGTTTTGTGATGTCTAGTAAGAAGAATATACTGACTGAAAGCTGGCACATTCATAATTCCTTAGCTTGAAGGAATAACATTAGCATAGTTCAATTAAAATTCCATTTAGTGTAATTCAGCTAAAGTTTCAGTGGACCAAGAAGACAAAACCCTCTGGGAAATGAGTTTTTACTAGGTCCAATGCTTGTGGAACTACTGTTCAAAAATTTTTTTGCTCTGGAACTGAATGAATCCACTGTGGTTATCCCTCATAGCACATTACTGGTCTGAGAGGGATGAATGACTCCCCTTTTAGCTGTAAAATTAGAGGTACTTTTTTAGAGAAGGTTGGAAAAAACCTCTAACATCAGCAAGTCCAACTGTGAACTCACCACCACCACCATGTTCAACACTAAACCATGTCCTCCAGTGCCATATTCACAAGTTTTTTGAACACTTCCAGAGATGTTGACTCCACCACTTCCCCGGGCATCCTGTTCCTATGCTTGACAACCCTTGCTGTGAAGAAACTTTTCCTAATATCTAATCTAAACACCCCCTGGCGCAGCTTGAGGCCATTTCCTCTCCTCCTTTTATGTAATCATGTACTTTCCAATTGCTGTGAGTCATGAAGGCATTTTCAGCTCCACTGCCCTTTCTTCCCCATTCTTTGTTACCTCTGAGCCTGAGAGCATCCTGGTTGTCTGAAGTGGCTCTTTTTCTCTCTTTTGCCAACTGTGCACACCAGGATAATATTTTTGCTTGTCTGACTTTGAGAGCTTTGCTCACCTTCCTACTTTCAGGTCTTTTTCCTGGTACTTTTGCTGAACTGCTATTCCTCCTTTGTAAATTCAGCCTGAACTTTATGTTTTTCTCTTTTTTTTGGCTAACTGTTGTTAATTCTTAATTTCAAAATTGTTTCTTCAGTATTCAGTAAGTTCTTCTGCAGTTTTCTGCTTGGGTCACAAAGTTGGGACCTTTGCACAGAAGTTTGGTCTTTATTTGTGCAAGTCTCGATGCTTGTGGTAGAGGAGGAACAGCACAGAGGTTCTTTCAGCCCCTGCTGATCTCCCAGGCAGCCTTTCTCAGGTAAATCCATGAGCATAACTACCATGACCTTCATCCAAGCAAAAACCTGCACAACACAGTGCTGTTCACAAAGGTCCTGCATCAGCCCTCCTTGTCTCCCTGCAAACTGGGGGTCTCCCTTCCTTGCTGGAGTTGTCTACAGCCACCCAGACAGTATTTTGTCTTTGTCACAGCCCAATCCCCTGGGTGATCTCTGGTCAGTCTTTAGCCTTGTACATGTTACTGCCTGAAAGTCACATTGACCAGCATTTTCAGGAAATAGGGACTGCTCTGTCTTCCTCCTAGTGTGTACAGGAAATTATATTCCTCTCTGTCTGGAGTTTAGGCTTGAATGCCTGTAGGCAAAGAGGATTTATTTCCTCAGTCAAATTTTTGATGGGGAGTGGGCAGGAAGCAAGCATTTCTGTCTGCATGTCAGGTGGAAAAGGCAGCAAACAGGCACACCTTCTCAAATGCACCATTTCTCTGGAGAAACTGGGAAAGCAGGCTGGGGAATTTTAGATTTTCATGCAATACTCTTTTCATTTGTGTTGTTCCTGGTATGACTCCTACATTTTCCCCTTTACTCCCTTCTCCTTAATCCACATGCAAAGGTGAAAGAAAATCTGTTCATGAATGATTTATCAAAGTGCTACGCAAGACTCACTTCTTCTGGTGGATTTGTGAAGTAATGTGACACTTTGTATTATACTACATGAGTTATTGGTCTTTGTCCAGTGCTCCTGGGGGGGGCAGGGAGGGGATGTTGGGTTTCTCTACCAGCAGTGTAAGTTTTACTGTACACTGACATGGGGATTCAAGAGTCTCTTCCTGGTTCTGCAAAGCTGTGCATTTGTAAAGGACACCTTCACCTTCAGAAGCCAAGAAGGAAGCCTCTAGTTGTGTTTCATTCACAACAAAAGGGGAAATAATGCAATTTATTTGTTTTCATTTAGCTGGGGGACTACTTCAATTCTGCAACTTCAGCATGGGTGATGTTCAGCTCTATCTCCTTCAGTTCTCTTCTCAGTCTCCAGTAAACTTATTAGTGTTCCAGGAGATCTTTCCAGATATGGTGTCCTGATTTTCTTTCAGAAGCAGAGCTCCCTTGTCATTAGCACAGTAGAGAGCATATAGTCTGACAGCCTGTGGTGTTCAGAGGAGGGAAGGGGCAAATGGGGGGAATGGCCAGGGGTTGTTGATCTTCCTGCTTTAGGAGAAAAGGCATGGAACAAACCTTTCTGGGGAACAGCTAACTGAGGACAAATAGGGAAATTCAGAGGCAGCTCAAAAGTTAAGAAAGCTGTTTCAAAACAGATTTGAATTGAAAGAAAAGGCCAAAACCTGGAGTGTCTGGATTGTGTATTTCTCTTCCCAGAGCAGCTTCAAAATTCTGAAGTTTACAGTTTCAAAGAATGAGTCACAGGTCCCTCTACACACTTGGCTTCTTAAAATTGATGTTTCCTTCCATTTTCCTTTTTTTTTGGATTTTTTATAAGCTATGGCCTTTGTGAAAAAGGTTTTTTCCTAAAAAAAAGGATTGAGAAAGGTAAGCGAAAGTGTTAGTCTGGCTTTCCAAGAAAAGGACTGTCTACTTATCAAAAAATTAGGAAAGTCAATAGTGAAATGAGTTTTACTTTAAGTAAAAGAGTTTCTGGTAGGAGGTGATTAATGCCATTTATCTTCTTAATGTAGTGAAGCCCAAGATTGTATTTGTCTTACTGACTTATACATAGCTGATGCCTCCCTGCTTTTGTATTCCAGGTGACTCACTTATTAAATAGTAATGTCCTTATTTATATTACTCCTCTTAACATTTTATTTATCTGGAAGTTTGTTTAAGTGGGCAGCACATGCAAGTTACTAAGCAGAAAATAAGTTCAACAAATGAAAACTGCAAAAATTACATGAAAGAAGTAAAAAGAAAGAAAGAGATATAAAACAGGAGTTAATATCCAGCACGCCTATGTGGATGCAATTCTGTAGCCTTTATCCAGTTGTCCTCTGACTTCATGTGTTTTGCCATAGTGAAATATGGGTTTCCTTAGTACATAGGAATCCTTGAGGTCCTTCCAGGCCTATATGGCCTCGCTACCTCATTCCTGTCTAAAAGGCAGACAAAATGGGCATGTCTTGAAGGAGGCACCTGAACAGGATATATCTGCGATTGTTGTCAGCAACCCTCTTTTTCACTAGGCTTACCTTGATTTTTAGCTAATGGAGGATATGGTCCACTAACTCCCTGATTTTAAATGTTTCACGGAGATATGCTCCATGTCAAAGTTTAACTCCCCACTGAGAGGTTTTGTCAGGGTTTGCTGCTGATGGAGAAACTATGTAATAGGAAAGTACAGCCTCTTTCCTGGTTCTAAGACTATTAAGGTAAGTTTTAACCATGGCTATAAGAGGAAGAGATGTACAGGATCTAGTAAATATTGCATCTGTCTTAGAAGTTGTCTTGACTAAAGAAAAAGTCTGTAACACTGAGGCAAGCAAGGGGAGTAACTCTGCCATCTACCTCTGCCATCAAATGTGCTCACAAGGCCATGCAGTTAAAGCATGTTGAAGTGCTACTGGACTATGTCTAGATGGACAGAAAGAGACCAACTATTTATATTGGAACTTGGGAATATAAGCGTCCCCGAAGAAACATTAGGAAGGTAGAATTTAAGGTAAATATAGGGGGAAAAGGAGAAATGTAAATGAGATTTCCTACCTATATTCCAAAAAATATGAAGATTTCAATGGACTGGATTTTTTTTGTTAGACTATTTTTTCAAGATGGATTTTCATTTTCTCACTATTTTTTTCTTTTTAATCTCAGTGTCTTGATAGACTTGGACCTGTGTTTGTAATAAATTCTAGCCACAAAGATCCTATATGTTAGTTTGCATACTACATTAATTTCAGTCTATATGGATTTGATCTGCATATTTTTAAGGCAATAGATTATGAAAGGGAGTAATTTTTATCCATTAGCTCTCTAAATAAGGCATTGTTCAGATTTAAAGAAAACTGCTAGTGTCTCAAGGAGAAAGGAACCCTAAACTGAATCCAGAGTTAATTTCAGAGCTCACAGAGATTTCCTTCTTCACAGGGATTCAGTCTTCTACAGACTGGAATGGCCTGTCTCTCCTACCTACACTCTGACCTCTCTGGATCTTCTTCCCTCTCTGCACAGTTCATTCCTCTAGGGTACAAAATAACCTCTCCTCTTGGAATAAGAGGAGTTGGTGTTGGCAGACTCCACACACAGTTTTCTCAAGTGCTGGCAGTCCAGGAAATCCTGGATTTGCGATTTTTTGGGAGTTGCTGTGAAGCAGTTACGGTAGGAGAACATTAAGAACACAATTACAAAGAGGTGCGTCATACTAATTCCGGCAGCCAAGCCTGCAAATCCTGTAAGTTGTCTTTGGCACCAACAGGTCAAGTAGTGCCTTCCAAGGAAAGTGCAAGAAACCTCAGAACAAACAACAGAAAGGAGTATCTCACCATACTGTGGATATAGCTGGCACACAGCTGACCTATGTCAAGGAGCTTCAGTGACTTTCCAAACAGAGGAAAAGACATAGATTTGAAGAAAATCCAAATGAGCAGTAGAGACACAGGGGTGACGAGCTTGCAGCAGGGGTTGGTAATTCTGGGGAAGGTCAGGGTGAGGAGTGAGGAGGGATGGAAGTGCAGCATGCTCTGCATAAACCTCTGTTTGAACCTCTAATGAACCAAGGGGACCCCTGATATTTTACCCAGGGCCTAGACTGAGCTACCTTTGTCAGTCTCAGAAATAATTCTGCACTGTAGTGAACTAAACCTCTAGACTGGGACTAATACCTCATAATACTAATACTTTCCTGTAAGTAAACACGTTGGGTCAAAAGCACAGATATGCTACTGTTCATGTAAATGACATTTTATCAGTTTGCTTAAGTGCTGACTTTGCTTATAAAACACTTGAATTTACTGTATAATACAGTCAACTTTGAGAAACAGCTTGTAAATAAATGTTTCTGATGAAGACTGATAAGTCACTGAGCCACAAAACCATTTCTGTTTGCCAGTTAAGATTCAGTGGCCTGAAGAAAAAGTAGATAAGGAAAGATATTTGTTCTCTACAAATAGCTTCTTTTTATTATTGGTAGTTCACACATGTTTAAGATAAATGCCAGATGAACAGGGATAGTTTTTAATTCTTTCTACACAGTACCCAAGGAAGGGAAACAATGACTTTAAGATTTTGTGCTGAGTTTTTAACTGTATCACTTATATAAGAAAATGTTCCTGATGTGCGGAAACCAGAAGCTTTTTTCTTTTTAATGCAAGATCCGAGAATCTCAGAAGAAGCCTTGAACATGATTATTTTCATTATGTAGTGCCTAGTTTGTTCATGGTTTTATTTTCAGTTGTTTTTATTACTCAGAAAGAACATTATAAATGAGAAAACAAGTAGTGCATTGAAGTAGGACCCAACAGTGCACACGCAGTGGTACCCAGCCTACAATCAGCACATTCATTGTTGAGACATCAGGGTTCTCAACATCTTGCATGAATCACCGGATAAACTGACATCCGTTTCCCTAGAGGCATGTCTACCCTGCTGTCACTCCAGCAGCAGCAAAGTGCAGGCATACCACAAAACCTGTGCCAAATGAATCTCAAATAGCCCATGCTGCTGCAGCTGATTTATGAAAGTATCTATTTTATTTTTTACATAAGATAAAATCTCTAAGGATACATGCTGTCACACTTAGGAAGACTCACTTAAGCTGAGCCATCTGAAGACATTTCTGGCCTTATGGTTTCATGTATATCTCCTTTAGTCCAGAGAGGAAGATGGGCAGCTCTAGAAAATCATTCCCCTCTCTTGGGGTGAGCTGGACAGAGGAAGTGAGGTATTTATGAAGTCTTATATGCTCAAACTTCAGATCCCCAAAGTCAGGTAAAAAGAGCCTTCCGCAATGTGGTTGCTCTGCACTTCTATCCATTTACTGTGCACTCACACATCCTTCCAAATCAGGACTAAATTGGTTTTTCATGTGACACGAGCCCAAAAAGGCCCCCCTTGGTGTCCTCACTGAAGATCCTTTAACAGTTCTGCAAAGAATAAATTCTGATGCAATGTTGGAGATATGCACATCTGAAATAAGAACTGTGTCACACTCTAATACATCAGTACATGAGTGTGGAAGGCAGTCAGCTGGTCTTGGAGAGCTATTTATTCACTGTATTAAACTTCTAACTCTAATGGCCATAGAGCTGTGCAAACAGAAACCAGTAAGTGTTCAGGAGGCCTTGCTAAGAGCTGCACAATTGCTCAAACAGACAAAAGAAGGTGTGAGCCTTGAACGTGAGAATAAAATAAGTATATTGTGGTTTACCTTAATATCAGAACAGTCACATGGCTGCCTTTCAAGGAATAATACAAGAAATTAATCTTGCAGTACATTCATGTGGTAAGATTGAAATCTTTATAAATTGCACAGCAAAGATATTTTAGGATCAAATATCCTTTTAAGTCCAGCAGTATTTTTCAAGACACTCACAAAGTTAATATTTGACATTATGTTTCTAGTGATATTAGTACTATAAGTGGTGTAATTATAATGTTAACCAATAAAATACAGAACCAATACAAACCCCTACAACACAACTAATCAAATAATTCTTCCTTTCCCATACCTGCTATTCTTGCTTCTCTTAAGCAAAAAACTTTGAATATGAGCGGAAAAAAGGTTGTGACCTGATGTTACTACTGAAAGATTCTAGAGTATGAGAAATGCTTTAAATAGTTCCTATTACACTGTAATAAATATTGTGATTATATTGAAATATGATTTTAAAAACTGTTCTTTAACTCACCCATCATTAACATCACATGAATATATTTCTGTATCATTGACTTTAAATAGCTTGTATAGTCTGAAAGTTTTATTTAGATATGTAGCTTTTACTCCACATTTCCCATGTTGATAATCTCTGACTTTTGCTAAAGTCAAGCCTTCCTGATCTCCCTAATTTTCAATATGTACTGACACTGTGACCTTTAGCATGCACTTTAACATATGTGGGCTTTCATGACAATTGTTATTGGCTGTGTGCAGGTAAAATGTTTAACTTGGGAAGTTTAACATGTACAACTTAACTCTGTTTTTTGAGAAACTCATGATCAAGAATTCCAATCCAGAAATAAACTCTGACCATTTTAAAATAAATAGAATAGTATATTGTTTGCATGTAAATCTGAAACCCTTTGAAGGGATCCATCAGTGCCAGAGAACTGGCTGGGGAAATCCTGCTCCAGGTTTAGAAGCCCAAAAGTTGCTAAGTGGAAATGGCACTCTTGGATGTCATTTTAGTGAGTTACTGTGGCATCCTGGGAAAAGGCTACTATTTTAAAAACATCATGTGCTAGCTTAAAAACTAAAGTTTTCCTTGCATTCTCAACTTTTTCTTCTTTTGATCAATTTGGTCAAAAGCTTTCGTTTCATTCTTCATTAGCATTAACAGTTACACTGCAATTACTGATGTAATTATGTATTTTCAGTACTTGGAGGTCTTAAATCTGTAACTAGGTGTATATATAGTATATACCAATTTCAAGTATTTGGGTTCTGGTGACAGCCGTAGGTAAATATTCCTGGTTTCATTATATTTGTTGAAAACCAGACAGAAAGGAGCAAAGCAGTGAACAATATTATTCAAAGTTATTACACAGACTACCTACACTTGAAAGAAAATATAGACCTGCTACTGTCACATTCTATCATTCTATATGCTGATCCTTTCCCTGCAGTCCTCCTTTTTGATATAATTTTTGGAGTTGTACGACCTAAGAAACAGAGCCATGCTGTCCATGTGGTCATTTCCTTCCTTTTGTTACCACTGGATGGAAGTCCAAGGAAAATTTTTATTGCTGTGTCAGCAGTGACCACCAGTTCCCAGTGAGATGCACTCCTAATGTTAGCAAAGTGACCACTTGTAACATTCAAAATGTTCACATGGACATAGAAAAAAAAAAGCCACTTGGCAATTGCACAAGATCTTTTTTTGTCTTACTAGAAAGGCTGTTACGTATTGACCAGAAAAACTCATTCCTCCCTTTCTATTAATCGTAATCTAACACCCCAGCAATACATGTCCTTAGGCAATAGGTTCAGCACCTCTGCAGAACTTCATCCTTGAGACCTGCTACAATTCTTTTAAGTCAAAATCCCAAATCAAGGCAATGATAAGACAGTTTTAAAATAATGTTACTTCTGTACTCTAGAGCATTGGCAGGGTAAAGCTGTAGCTTTTATTTAAACAACCTAAATACTTCTAATTGATTTTCAATTGAAACAGTCCCAGACAGCAGAACTTGAAATGGCATCAGCTTGCAGCTCCCACACGAAAGGTGCTTTGCCTTCTACATTGCCGAAACAAATGAGGAATGGAAGGTATTTGTTGAAGAAGGGATGAGAAGAGTGTGTTTCATCCGTGGGTCGTGTTTGCTTGTGTCACACGAGGCTGAAGTGGATGCTGGGAGAGAGATGTCATATTACAGACAAAATATAGCAGTTAATCATTGTCACTGTGAGTCAAGGTACTGTCTGGAAACAAGGAGAGTCTGGAACAGATGCACCCACCAGGTGTACAAAGCACACGGCACAGAGCTGACTGCAGGCATCCTTTACTGGGCAGTCTCATTCCTTCTCTCTCCAGGAAGGGTTTTTGCACCATTCCTTTGTGCCACAAGGCAGTTGATCCTGCAGGGATGGGGAAGCTCACTTGGTCATCTTCCAGGTAAGAGGACCCTTTGTATAGGTCAATGAAATTCATTGCCCAAGAGTGTACAAAGAGCTGGTGTGGGAGAAAAGCTTGCGGATCCATCTTACACAGGCAAAGCAAAAACCTTCCATTGCTATCTTGCTTCCCTGCTCCTCACCCCTGCTGCTCTGCATGAGAGCCTTAAGCTTGCTGAGAAAACTGGGTATCAGCACCACACCTCACTGCTCAGGAGCTGCCACCCCTGTCTTGCTGCAGAACCTGCTGGAAAATACAGATTGCTGAAAGCCACAGGGCCTTTCTGGAGATTCAGCTGCACTATGGGCATTTTTGCTTCTCTACCTCTAAGGTCTTTTCCTACCCCAGGTTGTGGTGTTCCATTTCACTTATGTACTGGGCTTGGGAACAGAAGGAGGAACAGAAAAGCAGAATACTGGACAAATGTACATTTAACTGAGTGTAAAACCCCACTGATTCCAACTGTCTACTGTATTGAATAACCCTTTTTTTCTTATTGCTTCAGGTTTTTATGTTGCAGTTAAGGGCATCCAGTGATGTACCATGGATCCATCTGCCTATTCATCTGCTGCTCCCAGACAACACTTGTAGCTGGTAGATGATTTCCATGGAATCTGGCAGGTATGTGATCCCAGACGCCCCAGATTCTTGCAATCCCATGAAGCAACACTTTCTATTAAAAGAATGGCTAATACTGATCTGTAAGCTCAACCCTTGCTATCTATCAGAGAAGCCAGGTCTTCTTGTTCCACATCTTATGGAACATGTTGGTTTTTCCCTCATGACCTTGCTTATTTTACTGAATTTTACATATATGTATTTTACATGGGTTTGATTGGTTGGTTTTGCTTCATGTTTGCTTTGTCTGTACACAGAAGTCACACACTTTTACCTGAACAGAAAATGTAGCATGGTTACAATGTGGGTGTTATACATGTAGAGTGTTCATGGTGTTTATTAAGGTGTTTATATAAGGGGAGCTACTCACAACAGAATGCAGTGCCTCCATCCTGCTGTAATTGTGGTCACACTGGGGACTGTACTAATGCAGGAAAGACAAACCATGCCACAGGAGAATATGGCCCATTCGTTTTCTTAACTGAAGTGATGAGCATTTCTCCACATGAACGGGCCCACAAGCTAGATAAACTGATTATTTATAAAAAGGGCAAATTATTTTACACACTTATGAATAATCAATTTTCACTTATGTAGATATTGCAGTAAAGTTCACTGGGGCAGTCACCAGCTGTATATCTTGGATTTTTATCTGTATTGTATCTTTAATATATACTTTTTCTTGGGTGAACATATTTCCCATAATCCAAGAAAACTGGATTACCATCAGTGTAGTCTGTGTTTCAGATTCCATGCGATGAAGCCATCATCACATTATAGACTTTTGGATATTTGTCAAAAACCAGATGAGCCGTATTCAGACCTGGTGATCCATTGAGCTGGAAGTGCAGAAGGGAAATACAGCTTCTCCCTTGCTTCTCTGGCCAAGCATGACATTTAAAGGCTGTCATGCAGAGAGACTATCTTCCCTTTGGCACAGTGTTTATGCCCTTGACTCCCTAGTACCAAGAGACATTGCACCCATGCGTGGAGGAACAAAACCATGAGGCTAAAGGTGCCTTAAAAAAAGGCAGGGGGTGAATGTGTGGATCTTTATCTTTAGTAACCATAACAAAGCTCCCTACATTGTGTTGCGTATTTTTACGTTAACAATATTGAACGAAAAGGGTATGACGTAAAGAAGCACCTCCCAAAAGATCTGCAACTATGATAACAGTTTATGGATATGGCTAATATTTCTAGAATGCAATTAATTAGACAAAGGAAAACAGGTGGACTTCATTTTATGCCCTGTTTGATATCTGCAGTGTTTGCATCAGATGCCTATGCTTCCTTTTGCAATGCCTGGTCAGAAACAGGCTCTCTCAGACTATTATTCACACAAATGATTCATAGCATTGTACTGAAAGGAAGGTGGATGAACTATATCACAGAAGTTGTGGTCTCAGGCCTCATGGAAAAGAGGTTCTGTACAGAGTGCAGTACTGCCAGACCCTCTCAAAGATTATACAATCTCATTAGACTTTTGTCCTGTTTCTGTACAATCCAAGAAACTGGAATGAGCTGAAGCAGATAATTTATATGGAATTACCTAGTTTTTTTCTGATGATTTCTATTTCTTTTTTGATGATTAACCATATACAGTAAAATATTATTTTCACAATAGGTAAATCAAGCTTCCTCGGTGTTTGTGGACATACTCACATCTCCTTATATTTTTGACTAATTGAATAAAATCTTTATCATACTTTTGAGATTATCTCCAAAGGGGCTTAAACTGCTACTTCTTCAAACAGCAGTTTCTCCAGGGTAGTAGCCTTCTCTGGGTGTGTTTCAGACTCCTGGATTTCATCTAGGTCTTCACAGATGTTGATTAAAATTGACAGAAAAGAGAAACTCCTCTAACATAGATAATACTTCAGCATTCATTAACTTTAAAAAAAGAAACTTGTCTGTTTGAATCCCTTTCTATCTTCCTGATACACAGCTAACAGGTCAATCTGTGTACAAATGTAGAGAGAGCAGCTGTTGGCTCCTTCTGGTTTGGTAACATATTAAAGGCGCTGATCAATAAATAGCTGTGTAGCCAACAAATCAGCCAGGTGCAATCAGTTCACTGAGGTCAATGCACAGTAACTGGTTTTGGAGAAGGTGCCACTCAAGTAACTAAAGGTCTGAGGAACTGGGATATACAAATACATCTCCCTTGGGCCAAACACAAGCAGGCACAAAATTAATAGTGAAAACAGATCAGCATGGTTGCAGAGGAGGTTCCATCCAGTTACTTTTATCTGAGAAATAAAAATGAACAGACAAAAACCCCCAAACAAGAAAAGATCTTCCAAACTGAGGCAAATAAATAGATAAATAAATAAAACAATTATAGGAGCAATTTGCCGAGGTGAAATAGGAACTGGTTGTTATAAGAAGATCTCAAACCAGTAAAAGATTGCCCTTATGGATGTAAATCTAATGGGATGTCCCCATAAAGCACTCAGAAGTGTACCAGACACGTATCAAAACCTGTTGAGCCACTCCAGTACAGTCACGTAAAGCTCATTTACAGTATCTCATCTGTGATTAGATTATGATATGTCAATGTTTCCATGAATCTTGTTGTCTAGGTAAAAACAGTGAACCAGCAGCAAGGCCTCAGTAAATACTCATAGAGATTATATGGCAGTGTGTGTTGGTCAAAATGAATGCCAGTAATAGAGATTACAAAAAGGTCTTTAGAACGTAGTTTTGACTATATTGCTCTTTTTTCTTCCGGGGTCTCTAAGGTTTAATTACTTAATATAGTGAGGTAATATCTTTTATCTTCAAGATTATCTCTACATTCCTAGGTATACTTTTACTGTGTCGGTGGTACTTAAAAAATTTGGAACATTACTGCACTCTTAAGAGTAATTTGCCACGTAGCTGGTTGGTTTTTTCTAGTAAATAAGCAGATAAAATATGAGGAGTTTTGACTTCTAAACTAGCAAAAATCAGACAAGCAAGACAGAAGTGACCACTGGTTCATATCAGCTGAAAAATCAGCAATGTGCGTACAAAATCATGTACTTTCTCATTTGTTCCTATGGAAAATACAGCAAAATCTTAGGCATGGCGATAGTCTTGATAAAAATGTCAATAAAATCAGTGGAAACACGCCACTTCACCTCACCGTGTTTTCAATCTGAGCCACTATGATAACTTTAAACCCACAAGGTTATTGAAGGGATTCTGCAGGTACAGAGACGTGAGAGCAAGACTTGAATATAGCAAAGATTTCTGATATTTTCCTTCTTTAGTTTCCAATGCCGGTGAGTACAACATCTGTGTGTCCTTTACTTACCGGATACAGTCTTGTAGTACAAGCTCAGCCATTTTGCATGTTAATAACATCTTTCAGAGACCCTAAATGTGTGGCATAAACAATTCAGTAGGTGACTTACCCACCTTTTATCCCAGCATAGACCACTGTTTCCCATCCATCATGCATAAAACTAGAAGATAGCCTTTTCCTGAAAGAAAAATTGTACAAATAAAAATTGATGATCAGAGGCATATTCAGAAAGGAGAATTAGAACCACCACTAATCCTATGGTGGTCTGATTACAGCTTGGAGGAATGTTCATGGCCAGAAATCTTGCTTTAAATTTTCAACTAAACAGACTACATCAATTATCCTCTGTTCTGAGTGTTTCTCTGTGCTCTGCTTCCCTATAGATGGAAATCACCTGTCCACACTGGATTCATAAAACAGCTTGTGAAGTCACAGCGCATAAAAGGCCCTGAATGACTGGGCTGGTGTTATTACTGGGGAGGTGTCCTTGCTGGAAATGCAGAGAATGATGCAAGCTAGATAGCTGATACTTTTATTTCAGTAGTTTTCGTTCTCATTCTGGTTCATTTTTACCCTAGCTGTCTAGCATTACAAATTAGCAAGATTAAGGGAAGTGAAAAACCAGCATTTTTTTTCTCTGTGTCAATAGTACAGGTTATTACCTGGGAAAAATTTCTGGAGGAAGACAGCACCTTGCTGCTTTGCCTAAACCTTAATCACTGCAAATACTGGGATGACCCACTGAAAGCATTCAGTGAAGAATCTGTGTACGTGTGCTCTTACGGTTTCGCATAGTTTTGCTCTGTCAGTAAGGCTGCAGCTGTAGTTGAAGTTACGCTGTCCTTAATGTTGGCCTTGGGCCCCTATCTGCCTTTCACCTCAGCCCTGAGGTTTTTTACTTGACCCCACAGTGCAGCCTGACTGAGATCTGGTCACCTCTGGGTACCAGACTGACCCGTCTGCTGCTGACTTTCCAGCCAGTGTCTGTGTAGTTGGAGTCAGCCCACGTGTACAACTGAACAGAGAAAGCTGGTGGACAGGAATTGCACAATTCCTTGTTCCTGGTTCCTGATCTCCCAGCATACCATCTCTCACATTCTATGTGGAGTGGAGAAACGTCTGGAGGAGAACCAAGCACCTGCAGAGATGTTCCTCACAGAAATGGATATGAGATGTCAAGGAGAGGCCCCTTTGGCATCACCTGGCCTTTGGCAGGAATCTTTGGTGCTGACTTAAAAAATGCATGGATATGCATTTCAGTGCAGGACACAGGATAGATACAGGATACAGAATATGGGATACAGGACCTGATGTAAAGGTGGGAGGGTGGCTGGTAGAAGGCAAAACAAACCAGCTCTGAACATCAGCAGAGACAACTTCTAAGTGATCTTCACTCTTTGACAATTGCAAAAAGGCTGCGCATTGAAGTCAGGTTCTAATCTACTTCCAAAATGGGACTGAATAGTTCGGGCACACAGATTGGAGTCTTGTGTTCATAAATCAGTGCGTGCATCCTTAAAGAACATAGTAAAAAAAACCAACTCTAGGGCACATACGGTCTTTTCAAACGTGGCAAAGGAAGCAGCATCCTGTTGTCAGTGGTGCAAAATGAGAGAATTTGGTGAGCAGCAGCTCCTGGAGTTGATGGAAATGTGGCCTGCTGGAAGATATGTTACCAAGAAAGCTGTGGAGGTACATGGAAAATTTAAAACAATAAACAAAACTGATGAAGGTAGTGGAAAGACACCTTGGGAATGTGATAGGTTTTGAAAGAAGACAACAAACAGTTTCTTTCATGATGTCCCTTCTTTTTTTTTTTTTTTTTCTAAAAAAAGAGAGTGGAGCAGGTGGGGACACTTACAGATTTTGCCTGTCTTTTCCAGTATTCCTTGCTTTTAACTCCCAGGCTCCCTGAATTCCTATTGTTCTAGAGTCAAACCAGGCCTGCGACAGTATTAGCTTATGCCCTGCATTTCGATGAATCAGCAGGCTATTCAAACATCTGCTCATGTAACTCCTAATCCAAAGTTACAAGTGATATTGCCACAAGTTAAAATTTGCATTTGGATAATGCCTTTCATTCAAAAGGATTCCTAAGAGAATTTTCCAGTACCTGTATGCCAGTAACATCATCATTCCAACAGAACAATGAGGCCAGAGCAGCACATCAGATAATTTCTCATGCCTTGGGCAGAAATGTGCAGAGATGCAAACTGCATGGCTCAGAAACCTCTCAAGAATTTCCATCTATCTAAAATTTCATAGCAGGGGAGATATCACAGCCAAAATGGTGCTTAAAGGGAAGTAAAAGCTTAAAGGACATATTGACAGCGGATGTCCTCATCAAGATTAACCCTCTGTATTTAGCCACTGTTACTGCTGCAAATAAGTTTTGTGCTTTATCAGCTTGACCGCAAAGGTTAATTAAACTTCTTTCTGGATTTGATACCTTTCCAAGAACATGAAGAAAATGATTTGTAGAGGCTAGCCAGTTTGCTACAGGTAATGCTCCTATGCATTAAAAAAAAAGACAAATCAGACCACAGTGAACCTATCAGAAATCTGTCTAGAAAACAGGGAATAGGTTCCACTTGCATAAAATTTCCTCATGTCAAAGAGACTATATGCTTAAAGTCAGGCTTGGCATTACTATTTCATGACAAGCCTCAGAGTCTTCTGGTGCCTGTCTTAAAGCAAACATAGCTGATGTTGAAAGATCACACAAAAATCCCAACTTTCCATTCAATGCAGTGATAGCAGGATAAAGCTCTGAAGTCAATACGGAGCTGTCAATAAAATAAAGAGTGCTATGTAGTCAGAAGACCTTGTGGAAATGTTGGAGCAGATGTCTGCTTGTCACTACTGCTGCATAAGGGAGATGGCATAAATTCCAAATGTCACTGTGCCCTACTGTATTTTATTTCCTGAAAACAGTTACCTTGCCTCTTGAATATCCCATTAAAGGCAAAAATCTGAAATACTGCTTTCCTAGAGGAAACTCACCTGGAGGTCATAAATCAAGAAAACATTAAAAACCCAGCCTAGACAGAGCCTATCTCTTTAAAGACATCCTATAATGAGGAACAGAGCAAAGGATACAGAAAAGGATGGGATGTAGGCTTTTCTGTGTACATCAACTTTGCTGAATCACACCAGTATCACCCCAATTCCAATTAAAATCTTTTCTTTGTATACAAAGAAGTGTCACAACACCCTCTGAATCTTCGGCTAAATAAATTATCCTCTTTTAACTTACTTAAATTAACTACTTCATAATTCTGACTTCTTCTGAGTAACAGATATTCAAGAAAAGTCACATGCTAAAATACATGTATTTTACATAAAAATATAGGAAGACTGAGCAGATCAGACAAGTCAAAGACCAGTGAAAAAAAACCCATTGTGTGTACAAGTGCATTTATGCACAAATTTGGTTTTCTCTTCATATAAACAGAGATTTTGCACAAGGGACTGTCTCAATCTCTTATTATACAGAAAAACTATGAACATGATGTTTTAGTACAAGAAGGAATTACGTACATTTATAATGTTAGAAGATACTCAATATCACTGTCTAGATTGTCACTTCCCTTCAGTAATTTTTGTCCAGAGAGGTGCAGCAAGACAAGACATTTCTGATTTCATGTGTAGTCAGAAAACACCTACATGAAGTAAACCAATCTTTTTTTCTTTCTGGACAATGACTGAAAATCAGAAATTTTGCTGGTCGTCTTCACATCAATGGCATTAACTGAGAGCACTTGAGAGCATGTGGGGATTTGTTTGGGGGTTTTTTTGTTGTGGTTTGTTTTTTTTGTGGTTTGTTTGTTTCTGTCTTAACCTACACCAAAACGATGAGTGTTTATTTCTGACTTTTGACTCTGGGTAGTTTTTGTCTATTTGTTTTGTTCATGGACCTGCCAGTGCAATAAGCCAAATGCAACTGAACACTTCCACTTCCAAAGTGACTGAAATCCAGATCTGATTTACTTTATGACTTGAGCTCTTCCTTATCTTGTTGCAGGCAGCAGGCTGGAGAGTTAGCTCTCTGATGAGACACTGCAGCAAACATTCAGTGTTTTATATAGATTCTCCCTGACTTATCCTTTGGTTTCCATGGAGATCTATATGATCCTCATAGCTACCAAGTCTAGTTCTCTTCAGTGTGTGTAGGACAGACCTACAGGTTAACCCACGCAACTTCTATCCATTCAACTATATGTATATTAGGGAAGAGTTAAACAAATCAACATAATATTAATTTAAAACATTTGTACTTTTTGGGTGAGATGTTCAAAGATGATGTCCACAGGTCAGGTAGCTTCCTCTTAAAAAAGGGAAGCTACGGAACACCACTAAGCTCTGTTACTCTGCTGTGCCGAGACTGCCAGATAACGAGTTACTTGTTTTTCCAACATGAAAAGTTATTTTGTTACCTTGTTAAGTTAAAAGAACGTATTTTTTAGATAGAAACCATTTATTTTTCACACTGGGAGTCATAATGGTATTCTGCTTTTTACCAGGTACCATTGCAGAAGATCTAGTAGAAATCTGGAGCAAATGTGGTGGTGTTTAGGAGTAGCATAATTTTAACCAAACTACTCAGTAAATAAAGAATACTAAAGGCAAAATCACTCAAAGGTCATGAACTGAGCTAACATCGAAAACATTAATGAAAATGCCATTGAAGCATTTTTTGTCTTGAAAAGGAGAAAAAAGGGAAATACTTTGCAAGACCATGTTAAAGAAAATTACATTTTAAATCAAGAAAATAAATATTTCAACAAGGTAAAAATACCACTTAGAGAAACAAAACGTATATTTTTGTGTCTCTAAGCTGTTATTTTTACTTGCTGAAGCATTTTAAATTGTTATAATTAACGTAAGTATTGCAATAATTATAACTGCATGTAAGTTATAATGCAATTATAACTAATGCAAGTTAGAGCACTTTTAGTAGCTCTAACACACATTAATTTTTAGTTATGTTTTATGTTATGGAGAAATATTTATATAAAATATAAGAACTATATTTAATACTAAGAGTAACGTGTATGTTTGTATGCTTGCATTTGAGGGCATTTAAATAAATTGAAACTATAATACTATAACACATAAAGTGAAAACTGAGAAAAAAATACTTTTTGCCCTTCTACCACATCAAAGAACTTATTTTAAATCCACCTGGATATTGCATATCCAGCTTATATTATGTTGGACTCTCAGCAGCAAAACTTGTCAGCTGTGCTGCTTATAAACTTACATGGTTCAGAAGGTGTTGCCAAAAGACAAATTACTGAAGAGGGACTCTGTCCATTTGTCAAGGAAAGCTGAAGGATGAAGATACAAGACTTTAGCTGAAACCAAGCGAATAATACTCTGCATGGACAGCTGTTTTAGTAATTTGATTTTATGGCAAGCAAACAGTGTTTTCTTTAATGGGATTTATTAAGATTTATTTAACACAGCCTACCTTCTGCTTCCCTGGAAGTGTCAATATTGCTAAAGCCTAATATTGAACAGACTTTACTACTCTCTTAACTGGCACTTTCCTGATCTTTGGTATTCACATAACCTGATAAAGCACCACTGAGGCATGGAACTTTCTGTAAATGCTTTATCTTTTCTCTCTTGTAATCTTGCTGTGTTTGAGATAGATTCTGAAACTTGTTTATTGGTTTCATACAAATCTGCTATTTGCTCTTTTCTGTAATAAAAAACATCTGTGTTTTCCTGTTGGAAACTCAAGGAAAACCTTCTTGCGCAGTTACTGCGTTTCTCAGCGCCCTAACAGGAATGCACAGGCATTTGGTGATTTCCTAAATGTGCTATTTTTCCGACATGATCAAGGTCATCATATTTTTTGCCCGATCTTTAATATCAATTTATTGCTTAGATTTTGTCTGTCCCATTTTCCCCCCAGCGCAAAGTGCGCGCGCACACACACACACACAGGCAGAGTGGCCTTACCCCTGAGGTAAACTACACTGCCCTTCAGACTAATCAGCATCCCCTCCATTTTTTGAATTAAATCTGCAAAATACAATATCATCCTGAAATTTAATCTTTTCAGATTTTGTTCAATTCTATGCACTCCTTAACATCTGTAGGACTCGAACTTTTAACCCATTTATTTCGACTCATTCATTAACCCATTCACACATTTATGTTATCCATTCTTTCAGCCCATTCATAACCCATTTACTTCACATAGCCTTAGGGTAACAGCTGTTCCAGCACATCTTAGGGTACCTTTTCTTTTGTATTGCTACCTTCTATGAACTTCAATAGAAAATAGGATTGTGCCCGTTAGATAAAGAGAGATACTCTGGATACAGTTTTCAGCTACTCTGTAATGAGGGTTTTGCTGTTTTACCTTCCCCATCTTTGTGGAGTTGTTAGTCCTGCTCCATAGTGATGCTGTGACAGCTCCAGCACAAATTGAGACTGATATGAAGTAAGAAGCACCTTAGCCTTTAGGTTAATGGTTTTATAAAAATATTTGGAGAAATAATTTAGAACTAAATGGGCATTATTATCATGAGGAATGAGCATCTCAGTTCGCCTTAGCTAGCTCATCTGTCCCTGTTAAGCCATTGATATAATTGGCTTTCAAATTGCTTCCATGACAAGTCTCATTTGGCTGTAAACTGGATTGTTTTGAATCTGAGGAAGAGAACCTGTAAACATAAAATCAATGACTGCTGGCCATTCCAGTGGTGTCACATTTTTGTCAGGAGCCTGTTTATATCAGATTTTTAACCATCCTGACAAAAAAAAAAAGTATGATTTATGGTCCTTTAACCCTGAGACTTGTCACGTAAGTAGCTACTGTGAAGCAAACAAAATGCTGTGCATTTTAACTACTTAGGCTTTGGGGAAGGGTTCCCTCAGGGAAAATGCAGCCTCCTCACGCTACAATAGATCACGTTTCCTTCACTCCTGTTTCTCTAAAGCACGTGTCTGATGGATATTGATATAACAGTTGACCATTGTCCCTATTCTTACTCATCTCTAATCACTCTGGATCTGCTTCATCGATTTAGTCAAAGCAGACAGTTTAACACAGACTTGAGCAAATTTGTCTTACATAGGTGGCAGTGTCTCAGCGAAGGAAATCTTCTTGTCGAAGTACAGCTATGCAAACATACAACCATTGTTCACTACCGTGGAAATGTTATCTGACTATTCCCTTTTATTTATCTATGACTTCATCTCCCCTTAAGTAAAGTGATTTATATTTACCAGTGAGCATTTAATTTTGCATAACAATTTGGGGAACATATAAAACTATATGAGCATTTTCTTAAGTTCTTCTTAATCAGGATGTCTTTAATCTAAGAAACAAAGTCAAGCAAAGAAGTGCTCTTCTGAAACAGTGGCTGAAAAAAATCAACAAAATCCGAACATGTAAAGATGGTGGGTTATATACTGTTTTAGAAGTCCAACAGTTTAGTAGTACCCTATACTAATATTTCCCAAAGTTGATAGGAAAATCTGAACCATAAAGAATGGTTTCATTTCCCTGGATCTCATAATACTTAAAGGCTTTGTGAAAGGCTGGGAAACAGGTAGAGGATAAAAAAAAAGTAGGATAAAAATCCAGCAGCTGAATTTAGTGGTTGGATCATATATTTTAAAATAGGATTAGCCTTCATTAAGGGACACTTCATAGAGTAGCATGAAATACAGTATGAAGATACTTAACGTCCAGGCAACACCAACAAAGTAACCTAGGAAGTATAAGCTTAAGATGATGAATGGGATGGAGAGAAGAGTTGGGAAGGAAATTCACAATGCAAAGTTCTTCATGGGATACAAGGAGGCTGGATGAACTGATGATAACCCCTGACATTTTGCAAAAATAAATATTCTTTATAATTCATTTCAGTCATGCTACAGGAAGTTCCTATGTGTTTACAAGCACTTCCACTGTTCACCAGTCATGGTTAAGTACAGACATGGAGGAATTTGGTCTTTATCATACTGAGGAATGTGTGGCTCTCCGCTGCTGAGCTGTTCTTGCAGTTCTGCTGAAGAAGGTCCTTTGACTTCCTATAGCCCCTGAACAGGGCTTCCCTCCTGGTACCCTGCATTACATGTAACTACAACATTACTCTAGAGTCAGCTGATACACAAAATCACCAGAGGCAGTGAAGATGACAGAAGGGATCATAATCCAGCTGTAGTCAGTGACGATCTTCCCCTTGACTTCTCTGCCCTTGAAGTCTGAGGCTTTGTATTGAATGGACTGCTTCACTCAGGATGCTGAAACCACCCCCAGATACTGAAATATGGTCCTTCCTGGAAGCTCATGTCTGCCGGTTGGAGCCGTCTCCCATGAAATGCCACTGATCGCAAGAGCACACATGACAAGGGTGGTGCTAGGACTGGGCAGCTTTGCAGGGCTAAGAGTTGGAATCAATTACTGCCTTCAGAAATCAAAGTAATATTTAACTTGACATTTGATGGCAGCACAACTGAACTCTGCTTCCCCAAGGTTATGGAAAGTTTCCTTGATCATGAAGTTACTAGTGGTTTTATGCTGTTGTTCCAATCATCCCTGAGAGTCCACAATCTCCAAGCAGACCAATCACAGGATTTGCTATATTTGATGGAATGTAATTGTAGGTTAGGCTGTGAGCTTTGCGGACAAGAGGGTTTACAAAGCATTCAGATTCTCCAAGGAGCACACTGAAGGACTTTCAAAGTATCTGGACAATAAATTGCAGGATAAAGACTGGTCAAATCTGGGGCATATTCCTGATGGGCTCTCTCTCCATATCAGACCACCAACAGATTTTTAATGGGTTACAGGTAGGGAGGCTGAGAAACACTTTGTGCTCAAAGGCTGGAGCCCTGATAAGTATCTTTAAATGAGTACTCACGGCCAATTCTAGTTTTAATGGATGTCAAAAGATTACCTGGCAATAAAAGAAGCCCCTAAATGCATTCAGTCTGATGTGGTTACCTAAGTGAAATACTTAATTTAGAACCAGAGTCAGTGGAGAATAACACAAGGAGATTTGTGTCTCTAATTGGCTGAACTGCCTTGGTGGGGTATTGACTTGGTGGGCAACTAAAGACCTTAACGTGCTAATGCACTTAAATGGATGGAATTAGATAGTATAAGCCCAAAGTGACATTTGGGGTACTCAGGGTGCGACCTCATCTATACAGACTAAAACTTAAAGAGGATCCTAGGAACCAAAATCTAATTTGATGACCTCCTGCCTCTCCATCATACAGTGTAGTGCTACACCAACCAAACCTGTGCCCCAGCTCTTCCTCTTAGGTACCCACCGCATGTAAAAATAGGAGAAAATGGAGCAAGAATCTACCTGTTAAAATACACCTGGCTCCACAAAATTTGTGACCAATGTCGGTATTATGTCAACCTATGATTACACAAGGTAGGCCAAGCAGCATGTTGTATTTTCTCATTAAATGAAGTTAAAATAGTGTTTCTGTGGAACTGAACTGCCAAGTACCTTCATGAAGAGTGCAAGCACTTAGAAATAATCTTAGGTACCTTTGGGAAGAAGCAGTTATCTAGGGAAGACAAGGCAGGGGGCGGGAGAAAAAAGAGACTGAGAATGAGATCTTCCGATCCATAAGCACATGAAGACACTGTCATGTATTGTTTCCCACTGGGAAATCTGCATAACACTTTTACTGGTAATCTTTCTTCTTCCTGGACTCATCTCTTATTCTAGAGGTTGAGTTCTTCTCACAGATAGTTCTGCATAGTAGCTAACATTGTACAGACCAACTGGATAACAACTTTGTCAGAAGAAGGATTTAACAGGATAATACAGTGACTAACCACTTTTAGTGATTCACTGTTAAGATTGCTTTTTCTATGTGTAATTCAGGGTGCTTTGGTTACCCTTCCTGACACTCGCCCCTTTCAGCTTTGGTCAGTCACAACCTACTGTCTTCCAGAGTTAGCAGAGCAGGAGGACTCAGGCTTACGCATATCCATCCATCCAGCACACTTCTCTCTTCCCATTGCTACAGCTCCAGGATCAGGTGTTAAAACACCACAACTCCAATCACAAGTGTTAAGTCTTCCCTGAATGGTACATCAGGAGGAAGACTAAATAACCTGGGAAGTTTCAGTTTACTTGGAATTGTTTGGAGTAAATTGCTAAGAATTTTTTTCTAAAGGTGTGACCAGGTTCTACCAATCCCAACTGCCTATAGCAGGAAAGGTTTTAACTTTCTTTTCTGTGTACGAACCATTAATCCAGAAAACAATGTCTCGATTCTTAACATCTCTCCCTCCTCTCAAGTTGCCTGTTACCATTTACTCTTCATTAACTCTTCCAGCTCTACAAATGCCGTAATCCTGGGGCTGTAACATTTCTGCTGTGAGCATGGGCTGTGAGGCCACGTGCTGCTCCTGCAATTGCATCACAAGCACATGATATAGGAAAGAATGAGTAGAGGAATGAAGATAAGCAGTGGGAGAGGCAATTCAAAAGGAGTTTAGGTTCTGCAATGCAAAGCCACATCCTCCTATTTTCTCTTTTAGACAAGTTCAGAATGCAGAATTTGAACGCCTTAAAGTTTGATTAGGTTTGGTTCCAGCATCTGGCTTGAAAAACACCTGAAGTCCCTCTGGTTTGCTTGAGAGAACAGGCTCTGGCCTTAGGCATAAGGAACAGTTTGTATGCACCTAGGATCTATGTTTATTTAGTAACTGAAGATGGTGTGCAGTGAAAGCTATTCTAATTATTCTCCCTTTGAACTTCATGAGTTTTAAATCTTCTCCTTCACTTTCCTAGAGGTAAATCCCAGATGATATGAAAAATCAGTATCTATCTCGTTCCAGAATCCTTATTCTTTTGCAAAAATGGAAGGGACCAAAATAAAAACAGGAATAGCCACTAGAGAATCATAATCTGGGGGGAATGGGTGTGTCTTACATCATGTAAGGGTAACAACGATGCATGAAGTTAGTTAGGAAGGGCACTGGACCCTGACGAGCCTTTCACTTACAGTGTAGTTCTAAACATCCTTGCACAGGCCTTATTACACCAAAGATGAACAGGTCCCAACCAGGGCAGGGTCTTAACTCAAGAAGCAAATTTTAGCATCTCTTTCAATTTAGGACTAAATTCCACTGACATCACATAAAGGCTCATTCAACTGAGAACCACAAAAGTGATATTTCAAGCTTTTTGTTTTCTCCATTTATATTTCAGTGACTCTGCTATTTTTGCTCTGGTTTTCCTTTGAAAAGAATGTTACAGAAAATGGCAGCTCTGGTTATCAGCTGTGCTGATGCTGTTCTTGGCAATGAATGCAGGGAGACTGGAAAATGATTTTGTTGATGGAATTTCCTCAATACCTTTGGCATTAGACACAATGGAGTGAACATGACTTTGACGTAATAAATTCATTGGGATATTTGTTTAAGACCAACCCTCCATGACTCGAACAAACCTCAGTCAAGAGGGTATGGGCTAGAAGCTCAGTAATTACTTTTTTTAAAGGAAAAATCTTGGGTTTTTTTCTGAAATTTACTTGGCTTTAGAATCTATAAAGGGAACATTGACAAAGAGTTTTTAATTATTGGGACAGACACGGTCCATCAAACACTCAATAGTTCTGATACAGTAACAGCAAAAATGTAATCAGCTTCCTGGTACCATGTGTTTTGAAGTCACAGACCTGCGTGCTGTGACCCTTTCAGAAATGGAGACATTCCTCTGTAAATGCAACATGAGGGTTTTTGTTTGGATTTAAATATCTCTCTATGTCCTCCTCTTACCTCCTGCTGCCTGCACTAAGCAGGAAAGGCAGCTACAATTCTCATTTCAAGAGACCAGCATAAAGAACTATGAGCTAGCAACTGGTCCAAGATCAGACTAAATGATGACTAAAATTTAATGATAACCAATTTTCACTTACTTTCCTTTTCCTGAAAATGGCTAGAGTTTGGAGCAGTGGAATTTTCCAAAAGCAGAACAAAAATCCCCCAAATGTGTGTGAGCGGTCTTACAATACTGAATGTCTGAGGATAGCAAAAGGAGCAAGAGCAAGTAAATTCTGTCCATTCAGAAGCCTCAATCAAGCTCAAATAAAATTTATTTGGAGGGCAGTGTGTTAATGATTAAAAGAACAGCTGCAGTAAAAATCCTGTGCTTGCTGCAGTGAAGAGGCACAACCTTTAGTTCCCCAAGAAGCTGGACTTTGATGACACCCCAGAAAGACTGGCCAGACCTGTCCAGGTCACACAGGGCCCACAGCATCCCACCACACATGCGCCCCCTCAAACTGGAATACCACGTCCCTGCCTCTCTGTTCTTCCCTACTCTGGCCTCCTCATGTTGCTTGATCCACACCTCTCCAAGGAAGAAGACACTTGTTTAGACAGGAGAAATTCCCCAAGTTTCCCAGTGGCCACAAGTCCCACAAGATGTGAGCCAGTGTACAGCCAGCAGGTCCATGCCTCAGCTGCAGCTGTTCCACAGCAATTTCTATCTGCAGGCACCTGGGCTGGGGGACACACAAAGTACCAAATAAAAAAAAGGTGGGGGATGAGTCTTCATGCATGTTGTGAAGTTGGTAGCCAGATGTAATTTGGTGAGGGATAGAGATGGCCTACAGGACTCCCAGAACGTTAGCACTCCAAGTAGTGCTTGTACTGCTTACACCTGGAGCTGCCAGAAATTAATCCACGGCCTGGAAGAAGGTCCTCGGAAAATATTCAACAGTTTTCAGCTTCCACTTCCTTCCCTTCCTCTCCACTAAACACTCCTGCCTCATGCAAACAAGGCAGCTGGGATGCAGGAATCATTCTCAGAGTGCTCCCAACTGGCCAGGGAAAGGAGATCAGGCAATCTATGTAGGCTTTTGCAAAATCATTCAGGGTGCATTCCCCTCCCCTCCTCCCACCACGTTGATTTTTGTGCTATTTAAAGACAAAATGTGTTGACAAGTCTTAGCAAAACTGACTGGGATAGCTGTAAATCCAGAGCACCCATTGGGCTGGAGATCCTGCAGAGCAGATGGTGATGCTGGTGGTGGTGATGAAAAAGCAGTGGTGGAGATCTTTCACTCCTTCTGGGAGAGAGGATGTGCCAAGAACATGTAATTGAGGGACAAAGGATAAAACTAGTAATAACATTTCCATCTACCTGGGAAGTTTAGGGGCAAATGCACTCAGCATAGGGCCCAAATGCATCAGGCTGGGCACCACCTATTTCTCTGATAGGTGCACTCAGTGAAAACACTGGGCTGCTTTTTTTTTTTTTTTTTTTACTTGCAGCAAGTAAAAAAATTAACCAGATGCAGTAGAACGGAAAAAATGCCAACACTGCTTTAAAAGGCTGTAGGACATGGAATAAAGGGGGTTTCCCCTTGGCACACATGTGTTAGGAGCATTATGTAACCTTGTTTTGTAAGAAGCACCCTGATCTCCTGGCACTGAAAAAGACCCACGTATGTTGACTGCAAAAACGGGAAAGTCAGGAATGTATTATAAAGGAATGAGTCTTGCCAAAGTAAGCAAAGTGCAAACATCCCACACTTCCCAAATTATCTTTCTTTCCTACTTAATGCACTGTAAATGAAATTCAGTTGGACTTTGACATTGTGGACTGGATTCAATCCCATTTATATTGTGCATAGATAGGAACTGATGATAAAATTGTATTGTTTGAACAAATAGCTCACTTCCTTTGCAATAATTCTTACAATTGTTAACATATTAATAATTATAATAATGTGTTGCATTTATAATAGAGCCTTTCTTCACCAAGAATCCTAATGCTCTTATGAAATAAAAGGATTGTACTGTGTGTACGCTATCTTAACTGAAAACATATCCGACATCACAGCTCTGCCTGTAAATCATGCTTTAAAACATAAGGAGATTAACTTTCCTACCAATCTATTGCATTTTCAGTACTTTTTTATTGTTAAACATGGTTCTGCTCGTTCCTCCACAGATGCTTTCCACCAAAATGAATGTGTGAGAAATCTGCAGAATTAGGCAACCTTCCCAGGGGAACACTACAATTGTTTTCACTGCTGCAGGCATTCTGGTTAATTTTGATTACCCTCGATTTTCAAGATAACAAGTAAAAAAACAGTGGTGAAAAAGAGACTCCTTAATGAACAAAATTAGTATTTCAGTGGTTCTCTTCAGCCATTACTGCTGACAATCTTGGTGTGCAGAAATACAAGGTAAGGCCTCATTGCCCAGTCTTGAGTGAAGCAGGAAGGTGCATGCTGGTTTTAGTCAAGACACATATGTGAGGTCAACCCTGAGAAAAACACTCTTAAAAGCAGATGCTGCTGCTTAATATTATTAGACTATACATCCTGGAAACCTAGGTCAGATATCTCAATTAAAAAAAAAAAAAAAAACAACAAGAAAACCTTACATCTTCATGTAGATGAACTAATGAAAGTCCTTTTAATTCTTGATTCAATGATTCAATAAACTCAGACAGCCTTGCAAGGCTCATGTCAATACAAATGTAATATGAATGACTCCTCTTTCTCTTACTGCTGAAGCATCAAACACAGGTGCTTTGGAGGAATTTGCTGGACACTGGAAAGCAAAATGCTTTCCACCATGTATGGCCTATAGTCACTGTAAATAGAGAGTGTCCCTTCACTGCCTTCACTGCCTCAGCTTTTCTGAGTGATGAGAATAAGAACACAGGATCAGTACTACCCTGAGAATGCTGAGAAATTATTAATCTTTTTCTCTCATAGGATCTTTGAGTCTGTTATTAATATTGCATTTAGCCAATACAGATAGTAGAAGTAGTCAATATTGGCACTGCTCACAAGCCCAGTGTCAAGATTTAATCAATTTCTAGTCTTATTGGTGTAGATATTTTTCTGGTCTAAGAGTTAAGTTTGCTAGTTATACCTAGTTATACCTATTCACCATTTTAATCGTATGCAAAGATCAGAAAACGGGAAAAAGGGGAAGAATGTCAACCACTCATGCTTGAAAAAAATGTTAGAGGAAGAAGTCAAACTGCATTTCTAAAAAAACCCCAGTCTGGAAACTGTTTTTCCAGTAAAAATAAAACAAACAAAACCAAACCCAAACCTCGTGTTGGCCAAGAATGGAAAATGACCATTCCTTAGGTAAATGTTTGAATAGTAAAAAGAATGAGGGAAAGATGGTGACAGCTAAAATGTTTTGTGCATGTGTGATACAACAAGCTTTCTTTACAAGACAGGTGTAATAGCAGTGCAAGCTGTAGGAATGCCCTGCCCTGTGAGTCAACAGGCTGACAACACGGCATTTATTTGCCAGTTTAGAACAAGAAGCGGCAAATGGTTTGGCTACAGGAGATGGAACTACAGGGCTAAACAAACTAGAAGTATGGGTAAACAAACCAGAAGTATGTATGCTGGAACTGATCCAGGATGCCGGGGTGTTAGCATTTTGAGCTCTATGAAAAATACTATAAATACTGTATTGGTCACAAATGAGGCAGAATTTTAAATGTTGTCCAAGACTGCAAATTACTCACAGGCCTATACAGACCTAACAGCAGCAAACACTGTTTCAATTATTATCAGCTCTTGTGGGTTATCAGAAAGGATGTGGGTTTGTGATTGATGCTCTGTAGGGCCAATTGCACAACCCTAGTCTTCCAACCCTTCCTGCCTCTTTCGAACACCTCATTCCAGGACTTACACCCTGTCTGACTCTCTAATCCCAGTACTTTGCAGATGAAGGCAAATGTGGGAAAAAAAGCTTACTGAAGCTGTAAAGAGTGTCTTATTCTGAATTGGTTTTGTGTACAGACCTCTCACTTCCCAGATAAGAGCAATTACCAGGAAGCCAATCAATGAGAAGCAGCACAGTTTAAATTCATACACACACCCTTAATCCAAATTCACTTCCATAAGCAGATAAGCTTTCTCTAAGTTCACTAATCAACCAGCACAAGTGTAGACAGCAAAATGGGAGGTGTGGTTTCACTTACAATAAATTTAGTTTATTTTCTAGGATTTACATTTAATTTAAGTCAAAAGTAGAGTGAGAAAATTGCTCCCACGTTAATTTACATCAGAAATATTTCTTTTTTAACAGGCCAATGTTTGCTGATAAGGTCAGTCAAAAAAATAAACTAACAACCAAGGCATAAAATGGCTGCAAAATTATCATATACTTGTACCGCTCAGGACATTGGGTGATGTGCAATACATTTGATACGCTCAGAGCTAAACTCTGCAGTGCCTGCTGTAACGCTTGCCTCTGCAGAGACTCACCCGTGGTGAGTTATCAAAAGAAGCTAAATTCTTCTGAAAAACCAAGGAATCTTTAGTAGCATCAGGATGAAAAAACATGAGTGCAGCTAGTTTTAGTTTATTTCTTAGGAGGTTTGTTGCACAGGAGCATTTCTGAGTTACGAACCTGAGTTACAACTTCAGAAGGAGGAGATGGGTCCATTGCCTTTGCTTCTTTAATTCTGGGTCATTTTTACAGGAAAACAGTCTACCCTAGGAGACCTGGGTTTGTCTCTTTACTGCTTTATTATCATCTCCAATGAACGCATTGAAAGCCTTTTGCAGCCCTACCTTTTTGCAGTGCTGGCCCCTGTGATCTCCCACCATACGTGCTTTGAGGAACAGGCCGCAGGACTTCTCCAGACCCCATCTCCAGATGCAGATCATCTGCTGCTCCCCAGGTAGCTCCTGTCACACTAACATTGCCAATTTACCAAACTCATACATTCATTCATCTTTGTCATGGAACTCACTGGTATGTGATGAAAAAGACTCAGGGCTGGACATGTAAAGGAAGAATGAAGATTCTAGTGCCTTTGAAGCTCTTCAAAAGCACTTGCTCAGTCACAGAACATATAAATTTTGTCAAGTAGTGCTTTGTCCTGCTTTCAGAAATGCAGTGACTTTAAATTGTAGCTGCTTCCTTGTAATTAACTAGGCACAAAAGCTGAACCCATGGAAATTGTACAGTAAACACTACTGCTTACTGGCATATGGGAAAGAACAATGAGGGCTCAGACTCCCAAGCTACAACATAAGAGCAGCACAATATATTGTATTTTGGGGTGACTCCATTGTGCTGGCATGTGATTTAGGGAGAAATATTTGCTTTTGCCAACACAGAAACATTTTCTCCTGCCATTATGTTAGGGCCCCTTTTCACCTCTCCTGTGTGGAGTATTTGCCAGTTAAGCAGGAGGTTGGCTGTGCTGCAGCACACTTGTGGAAAGCAATTAAATGATTTATTACCCCTATTGAAAATGGGTTTTGGAAAGCAAACATTGTTCAGTGCAGTATCACCACTAGTGACACACAGCAGTTTGCTTCTCTAATGTTTTCCTTTACGACCTCACGAAACATGGCAGAATACCACTGGAGTAACACTTGGTCCCACAGGATGTGTAATCCTGAGGAGAAAATGTGACTGAGATAGGACAAAGGAGGTGCAGTCAACTTTTCTGCAGTATGAACACCAAAGAGAGTCTGAATTTGTGACAGTGAATTTCAACCATGTGATTCATGAAACAGTCAGTCTTACAAGCCTCCACAGCTCCCTGCCAGGCACAGCAATAAAAGCCAGTTTGATTTAACTTCAAGCTTTGAGATTGGCACATTCGTGATGAAGAAGGAGTCACAGATACAAAAAGGGGACATTCAGCAACATTACTGTAATTATAATAGAAATTATAAAGCTAATGCTAAAAAGACAGTGTGGGAGCTGGGTAAGAAACACTAGTTGAGGACAGAAACTATGTTAAGTGCTCAGTCTGGCTAAGGTCCTGAACATGCCACTGCAGTTGTGATTTATGTCAAATCATGTACTGAAAGCAAGAGGACGAAGTTTAATTTGGCTCTCTGGACAGAAATACACCAACGGTCAGGAACATGTTGTTCAAACAGGCAATATGGACTTCAATGTGCACTGAAAGTATCAAGGTGGCCTCTTGACTCATGCCACTAAAATTCATGCATCTGGTTTACATATGAAATTTAGTATGACTCTCCAAGTGGAAAAGAGTTCTGAGATCACCAGATTCCCTTCTGATATCCAGAAACAATCATATCAGGTAATCTCTCATAAATTTATTGACCTCTAGCTTAAACCAAATAGGTTTTTTGCCTTTGCCATTTCCTAAGAAAAAATGTTACAGGGCCTTATACATTTGATGGCTTAAAAAATATGCCTTATTTCACATTAAGGAATACAAAGCAAATGGTTCTGTAAAACCTGTTGATTGTTCTACCATTCTTGTATTGACTTTCTGGATATAGACGATACGTGCATAAAAATATGCAAATGGACTGCTTACCTTCCATCTGTGAAAGCTGTCAGCAACAGATCTATTTGGTTCTCTATAAACATTCATTTTTACAGGCACATTACAGAAGGACTATGGTTTTAAGTAGGGATTAGGAGCACTATCATACAAACCACATGAAATAACAGGATTGGTATACAATCAAACGGATGTTGTACTAATAAATCTAAAGCTTTACTGTAAACAGAAGAATAACTCTCTCTTCCCTCCATTTCTTTATTGTCTCACTAGAGTTCTGCTGACTTCAGTGAATTTTGTTCTGCCTTATATTGGCTTAAGTAAAAGCAGTAACACCTGCAACAACAACACAGGATTGTTTCAAATTGACTTAAAGGGTAACAATCAGCAGTGCTTGATAAGTGATACTTTCTCACTATATATATATGTTATGCTAAAACTGATGTAAAGCTATCCACAATAAGATGTTCAATAACTGATGCTGTAAATGTATTGACAGAATATCATATCAATGTGAGGGTAATAGACTGGTGCAAGCAGACAGGGGGAAATGATTATCAAAATACATTTAGGAAATCATAAATTCTATCTACAGAAATAAAAGACCATTTCAGAATTGTTAAGTGTATCCATAGTGATTATAAATAAAAGTCTTATAATGCTAAATATTCTGATATTTAATGAAATGGAAGACCATCACGTTATCTTCAGAATTGGCTTTAAAAAGAATTTTTACCATGTTTCCCTTGAATCCAAAAATAATTTCCAGTAAATCAGGAAAATGTTAACCTAGGATTGACATATGGTCAAACTGTGTTGCTTTTTTCTTAAAATGTAATCTTTGTGGATGAAGTTTAGTCTAATATTCTATCAAAACATGAGAAAACATCTCCGTACTTTTAGGTGTAAAATAGACTTTTGACTTTTAATTTGCTCTGTTAATAGCTTCATTGTTTTAATTCTGATCTTTAGGTATTGCAAAGGAAAGATTAAGACCTACCAGAGTGAATGAATTGGCACTTTATAAAGTTTCATTTCTGGAATGCTTACAATATTCTTGGTATTTATCAAAAGCCAGAGCACAAAAAATATTTTGAATACAGCATCATAGCAATCTAAGTTAAAGAGTTTTTGAAAAATCATTTTACGGGTTTTTTCACCTTGCCAATTTGTCATATTTTAAAATATTGCAAAACTTTCAGACCAAGGTTACTTTCTGACACAGTATTGCAAACCTATGCTCAAAGAAATCCAGGATTTATGTAAGAAAAAGAAAAAGAAAAAGAAGATGCCGTGCTCAGTGTTTGTAGCGGGCCCTGGAGTAACAACATCACTGAATGAGAAAGACAGACTTGCAAAATGGTTTCTGTTCCAGTGATGTAATTATGCACAAGAATTTATAACAGCAGAAATTACTATAACTTGTGGTTACTTTGCTAATATTTTGTGGCACAAAAGCCCAGGGTATGGCTCTGCAAAAAGGTTGAGACCAGCTGCAAGGTAAACAACTAGAAAGCGAGTTGGTGTGTCCTGGCAGGTTAGAGCCACAAGCCCAGAAAACAAGCAGGGAGGATTTTTGGTGGTGGCAGGAGGTATGGAGTAGCTTCCTCTGCCTAAAAGGGGCGCAGAACACTGCCATGTTTTTCACTGGTGTTTGCATTTATTAAAAAACAAACAAACAAAAAACCAAAGAAACTATTACAGATTTTCAGTTTGGTGAAAATAACTGCTGTTTGTTGCATGTTCTGGCAAAGAGTGTGTCTCTGGAGAGGAGAAAAACACGTAGAATCATACATTCAAGAGTGGCTTGGGTTGGAAGGGACCTTCAAAGATGATCTTGTCCAATTCCCCAGTAAGGGCATCTTTCACTACACCAGGTGGCACAAAGTGCTGTCTAACCTGACTTTGAACACTGCTGGTGATGGGGCATCCACAACTTCCTCAGGTAACTTGTTTTGATGTCTCACCACTGCTATTAAAAATATATATATTCTTTATCCCCAATTTAAACCTAATCTCTTTCAATTTAAAACTGTTGTCCCTTATCATGTCACTACAGTCCCTGGTAAAAAGTCTTTCTATATCTTTCTTATCAGCCTCCTTTATATACTGAAAGGTTGCCGTAAGGTCTCCCTGGAGCCTTCTCTTCTCCAGACCAAACAAACTCACCTGTCAGCCTCTCTTCATAGGAGAGGTGCTCCAGCCCTCTGGAACTAATAGGTCTGTGTCTTTCTTGTGCTGGGGACTCCAAAGCAGGATGCAGCACTCCAGGTGGGCTCTCACCAGAGTGGATGGAGTAGTGGGGGAGAATCACCTCCCTCAGCCTGCTGGTCACACCTCTTTTGATGCAGCCCAGGATGCAGTCGGCTGGCTGGGCTGCAAGGGCACATTGCCACCTCACTTCCAAGTTTACATCCTCCAGTATCATTGAGTCCTTCTCTGCAGGGATAACTCACCATTAATTAACCACACAGTTTTCACAGATACCAGGAATTGCCCAGTACTTGTTGCAGCCTGAAGTAATCCCTCTCAAGGAAGGGGAGATGGCTCCTTTCCTGAGAGTGAATGCACAGATTTATCTGGGGGAAGATGTGGGAGGGCAAATGTGTACGGAGAGGGTATGAGAGACAGGAGCTGAGCCTGCAACAGGAGTGTAGACTGGGAGAGAAGGAGCAGGGCTTCCCTGCATCTGAGGGCAGACTCAAAGCCAGATCTGAGAGGTGAGAGAGAGAAGGAGCCTTCCCAGGGACCCTGAAGAGACCTGGCAATGCAGAGGTGCTGGCAGGGGCTGGACTGGGGGAAAGCACCTACTCTTTGTAACACAGCTGACAGGAGACCTATTTAATCAAACCTTTTAAAATCAGATTTGCCCCAGAGCTCTGCACTCCCTCTCAGGGTCATCCTGCTGCAGATTATTATTCTGCACTCTAGTAAAATCCAGTTGGAAGATTTCTGGTGGGGTTTTTTATTGCTTTTTTTTTTTTTTTTTTTTTTTTGCAAGGGAGAGCCCTTTCTTCTTTAAAAATATTCCACTTCAGTGAACTGGCTGCCTAGGGATCCTGTCACACCACGTTTCTGTCACATCATAACACCACTTTCAACATTTTCTTGTATCAAATGACAGGATGGGATTTTCAGAGAAAGCAAAGGCTTTTCTCACTTTTAGATTCTGCTGGTGTAAGCATATATTCCACTCTAAAGGACAGTACTGACCCATCTCAGGGCTCGAGCTGTAGTGCAGATGGGATACAAAACTAATTTAGTTTTCTTTCAAAGAAAGCTGTGCACACGAAGCAGGACCTGCTGGTCCAGTCAGAATTCATTAGCAACAAAGATTACATGTTTCAATGTTTGCTCCCTTGTTTTGACTGCGGGAACAAGGAGAAACAGTTCTTAATTACTAATAATCCCTTGCATGCATTATTAACAGACTATTTTGTTCAAATAGTTGGAGCCTGCAGCGTTTTACAAGCTCCATGTACAGAGTAATTCATCTTTGCTGATGATAATGAAAAACTTTGTTACTTTTTATTTTGTTAGAAGAATCTTTCTCAGGCAAGGCAGCCCACTTTACGAGGGAAATAAAAACAAAAAATGTAGTTCAGTTTTAAAGTTGCAATAAAAAGCTGTGGTAAAAAAAAAAAAAAAGATTCCTGAATTATCACATATTTATAAAATAGAAGGTAGAAGAGAATCAGGCCCAAAGCTATTAGAAACTAGGGAATTCAAAGTGATAAAGTAGCATTGAAATAGAACTGTATTACGGAATCCTTCAGTATCCACCAGCAAGGATGATATTACACAACGCTGTAGAACTGTTCATCAGATAAAATAACAACTCATTTTTATAGAACAGACAATTTTGTTATCAGAAGTGCTATGCCATCCCACAACAAATATCAGTCAGGTAGCCCCAGGACAGAGTGGTGCCCATGGTGCAAAGAAGCTCCTTTCACTGAGTCATATTCTGCAGGGAAAAATCAACATCAAAAGCAAGCAGCTTAATTCACTAGTTATTAATAAAAACATGTCAGGAGAGTTGAGCACACTAGTGAGCATTGCTCTGCAAGCAAAATATGAGACTGCTGGGAAACCTTTGTTTGCTTTTTTCAACTTCATTGGGGTTTATTTTTCAGATTTTTTCAAGTCATTGAGCTTGACGGAAAGGTGAACTAATAGGCATAGCTTCTCCTTCTGGCAGAAATCTTTGCATGACCAGTAATTGAATAATTATTCCATTAGGAAAGTGTAGATGTAGGATGAGAATGTGTTTGAAACTGATCTTCCTTTTATAATAATACTTTTATAATGGCTATAAGGGTAATTATTCTGATTTACTATCAACAGCACAACATAGGACACAAAAATGTCACCTAATCAACTATTTGCTCCTGGAAAGGCACAGGTGTCTCTAGGAAGATGTCCAGTCCGATTCTTTGGTGATGGAGAAGAAAAAACATCCACAGGAGCTACAAGAGCTATCCTGGTTCTCAGTAAACAGACTCCAGACAAGAACTTCTCCATACAGACCAGAATTGCAGGCTATAAAAATTCTTCAAAGGATTTTCCAAACTACTTATTTAGGAATAGTGTGATGAATTATAGCACTCCCTTAAAGTTTTCCTGGATCAACACTGAAGAAAGAGGGATTTACAGCATATATCACATACCCAGGAAATCATTTCAATACCTAACCTGAAGTCTGAAAAAGCAGAAAGCATCATCAAGAGCAAACAGAAAGTTTAAGTAGGCATGCTAGAACTAAACTGGGGTGCTTGGGGATGTTAAAGTTTGTGCACTGGTCCTTGAGAGAAACAGCCCTTGGGGAAAGGCTAATTCCAGGCCGTAAAGTAGCAGCTGGTATGGTTACAGTGCACTTTAGTAGCCTTTTGTTTATAGAACAATGCTCATTGCAGGTCAGATTGTTTTTACGGCATTACAGGAAATAGATCAGTCAATACAGAACAATGTCCAGATATGTAAAGAACTGAAGTCAAGATGCTGTAAAGGAGTGGAAATGGACTTGCCTCAAGATTCTCTTTGAAAAGTGGTGTAGGAAGAGGTGGTGACATGAAACAAATCATTTCAGAGCTGGAACACGAAAGGGTTTAGGCACTTCTTCAGAGACCTTCATACACTGAAGCTGAATTTAACTTAAAAAACACGTAGGAATGACACCAAATTCACTGCTAATTTAGCCCAATTTTAAGCTCCCTTTGATTTGCTGGAGTCATGCTAAGGGACATTAATGTAGGTCAAAATATCACTCATTCAGTGTCAGAGTTGAGAATGAGACCAGTTACTAAGGACTACATTTAAAACACAAAAAAAAGAGCAAAGGGAAAATTCAGAATATGATGATAAATGTTAAAAGCAAGTGAGATTAAGCCCTTTACAAAGAAGCTATTATAAGCTATGGAACTGTTCTCAGCATTAGTCTTAGCAAAAATCAGGGCGAAAGAGTTTTTCACTGGATGTACTGGTGGTTGAGATGTTCAAAGTAGGATATAGGGTTGGCAGAATTTGCAGTAAATAGCTGGTTCTTCCTGTTATGAATATATAACATTGGCATTTGGAATCAAATCCTTACATTGCTTAAAGGATTTAGATGAGGTAGGGCTGTACTTACCTCAGACTAGGAAGTCAAAAGAAGGAGAGGTAGGGAGACTTCCAGAGGAGGGCTGGGCTGAGGTAAGATGCATAGCAGCTTTCAGTAACGACACAGCAAGAGTACAGTGCTTCAAGTCCTGATTTATACAGACTTTTTTAGATAAATGAGATGAAGCTGCCTACTCAGTCTTTCTTGGTTTCTGGACTGGATGCTCTGGAGAATCTGTAGTTAAATAATTTTCTTTCCAACAAGAAGGATAGTTTAAAAACAGGCCTTTGCAGAAATCAAGCTCGAGTGAAACAGGGATATCTGTGACCTGAAGTGTCAATCCACGGTTACAGGAAGCCACTGGACAGACTGCATTTGAAATTTAAAACCATCATGAAATTAAAGGCAGGGAGTATCAATTAAACTGCTTTACAGACTACTGATGGAAATTGGGCCTTCACATTTTTTAGACAAAAGTAAAGAGCTTAGGAAATTTCAACGTTATTGTGGCTTCATAATCAGACTCTGGCCTACTCCTGACAGAAAGCCAATTACCCAGGCAGGCCTCCAATCATGTTGCTTTCCTGAGAGAGGCATTTCGATTGTCAAAGGATTAAATGGATGTGAGAATGGCCTTGTACAAGGTAAACTGAGACCTTATTGTTGCCCTAAAGATACTGAATAATCAAATCCTTTGAAGTGTAAAAACAAGAAAGATTTTCACAACTGATACCTTTGTCTTGGTGTCTCTGGAAAATTGTCACAGTTCTTTCTCCTAAAGGATGTTTGGGATGCCAGATAGGTAGCAAATACCATGTTGTATATCACTGCAGGAAGGCTTTATGAACTTAAATGTTACAATCATATAAAAGAAACAATCATATAAAAGAAACAAAAGTCCTACTTTGTCCTTATCTTAGATCAGGAGGGAAATATAAACAAGGCCAAGAACATGTCTTTGAATATATGAATCTGTAGAAGCATCAGGCACAGCTTTCAGACCACTCAATCCATATTCTCCCCCTGTACCTAAAAGATGATCCATCGAATTTGCCTGATTCTTTTCTTTTCTGGTTCATTACTAATCAGATAACTTTCCTGAGTGATATTTAGACAATTTTTTTTTTCACGTCTACCTTGCAACTTTCCAATTGTTAAGCCAGTACACTGAAACAAAGTAGGTGCAGCATTCTTTTAAACAACCCCTGCTGTATCAGAGGGCATTTACAGTTCACAGTCTTTGTTCTCAGCTCGAGATTCCAGATATCAGAATAGATTGATATTGATAAAGCACACCATAGATAACACTACAGTTCAGATTCCACAGCCAGAGGATTGCTCAGTGGAGAACTAGGTCAAAGAATAGCACCTCTTCCCAAATAAAAATTCAGAGTACAACCTGAATTTTCTTCTCCTCCTTGCAAATGCTAATAACTGATAACAAAAGAAAAAAAAAAAAAAAATTTAGCTAGACTGTATCAAAGTAGTGTTGTGAACTGGTCTTTTCAGGCCTCAAACCAACAGGCAAGTCAGAGTTCATCTTATAAGGGTAACCCAGACTCAGGGAACACCAGTAAAATGATAGTGTCTTAGGACTTGTTCACCTGACATGAGGCAGTATCTCTGACAAATATTTATTTTAGCAATCTGTGATAGTACTTCCTGGTGTGTTGGCTCAGAACTGTTCAGCAAGTTGGGAGTACCATCCTCACATGATAAGGAAAGAACGGCTACAGGCTGAAACCAGCTGAGCCCTGGCCCAACTGGCTCAGCTGAGCACTGGTTCTCCTGGGGTTACCCTACTGAAGTTTATGCTGGTGTAAAGAATTCATGCAAAAGGAAGAAACAGTACTTGGAGTCACGCCACTGATTTTTCTTGAGTTACGCCAGGGAAATGTTTGACTTGCAGAGACCAGTCAGTAACTGGAAGAGATGGCCTTGGGCTACAGAGGAAGGCTTCACCCTGCATACGTGAGAAGCAGGCACACAGCAACAGCAGCAGTATCATGGCCAAATCAAGCTCTCACAGGCAAGGTCACCTGTGTTTAGCTTTGCCCATTCTTGTAGGGAGCTTGTGGCAACAGCCTAAAGAAGGACACATAGACTTTAGCCGCAGTCCAGTTTGCTCTGTGTAAGCAGCAGTGTTTCTGCTGCATGCAGAGGCACAGGCACTGAGCAAGGAGGGCCAGCGTGTCAGCGGCTTGATCAAGCAGCCTCCAGGCTGATTTTTGGTGTTGTGGTGGGTGGGGAGATGTTTGAGCCATTGACTTGAGTATTGTGTGTAGTTCTGGTCACCACAATATAAGAAAGGTATTAAGCTATTAGAGAGGTGTGAGGAGCCAATTTACTTATTTGTCTCAACACTGATTATCAGAGACATCTGGGGGATGAGTTGCACATATGCGATGTCCAGGAGGCAGCTAGGAGGAAAGCCTTGTCTCCGGGGGAACTTTGCCGGGCAACCAGCCCGTGTCTCACATGGGACAGTCAGTCAGTACGGGAACACCAGAGCCAGCGTACCCTCCAGCGAGGCTTCTCCAATCAGAGGGCGAAAGGCCTCCGCCAATGGGCTGCCATGGAAGGTTGGACTGGGCCAATGGTCTCTTGTGAGCAGGCGGACGTTGGGAGGGTCCGCGGGGGCATAAAAAGTAACTGCGTCACACGCCCCGGGGGATTTCGGGGCTTTTGGGCCTTCTATTTTTTTGACTCGGCGATTTTTCGAACTTGCTTTTTGAGTGTGGGCTTTTAGCCTGGGGCTTTTTTGAGACCGTACTACTGCTTTGGCTCCATCCTGGTGAGGTTTGCTTTTTGCCCTGGTCCCAGCCTGCCTTTTGGCTCTCCTGCCCTCGCTGGCTCTTGCTCGCCCTCGTGTCTGTCCTGTCTCCCTGTACCCCTGACCGACGCCCTGCCTGGTTCGTCTCTGCGTCCTTGCCTGAGCCACTTGCGTCTAACCCTGTCCGCCTCCGAGCCAGCCCACCTCTGCCATCCTCAGCGCGACCCTGTCCAGGTGTGTGGACCTCGTGCCCGAGCGCCTCCTCACCTCGTGTCCGGCCGCCCGTCGCCGCGGGAGCCGTCCCCAGGCAGGCACCGTGCACAGCCCCCGCCTCGCGAACGTCAGCGGCACTCCCTGACCTCCCGTGGTAACGCTCCCTTCTCCTCTCTGTCTCCCTCCCCCCCCCGCCCCGCCCATCCTTTCCCATTTTCCTTAGTCTTGCTTTGTCTTTTCTAGCCCTCTTTAGTAGGGTAACCCCTTTTTATTTTGTTTTTTCATTACCAATAAACCGTTCTCACATACAATGTTTGTCTCTCACTTGACTTAATTTCGTTCCTGACCATCTATTTTTAAAAGAACTCCTCGCAGTTCCCCACAGTGGAACGGGACAAGAGGGTTCAAAGGAGGACAAGAAAGATGGTGAAAGGCCTTGAGAGGAAGCTGTATGAGGAGGGGCTGAGGGCACTTGGTCTGTTCAGCCTGGAGGAGACTGAGGGGAGGCCTCCTTGCAGTTACAGCTTCCTCGTGAGGGGAAGAGGAGGGACAGACACTGATCTCTTCTCTGACCGGTGGCAGAACCCAAGGGAATGGCCTGAAGTTATGTCAGGGGAAGTTAAGGTTGGATATTAGAAAAAGGCTCTTCACCCAGAGGGTGGCTGGGCACTGGAACAGGCTCCCCAGGGAAGTGGTCACAGCACCAAGCCTGAGAGTTCTAGAAGTGTTTGGACAATGCTCTCAGACACATGGTGTGACTCCTGGGGATGTCCTGTACATGGCCAGGAGCTGGATTCCATGATCCTTGTGGGTCCCTTCCAACTCAGCATATTCTGTGATTCTCTAATATTTTCTGACTGTCTTTTAGCTGAAGAAGCTGAAGTTCTCATTAAATAGGCTTTACCTTACTGGCAGCTAAGTAAAACTCCACACCTGGAAACAGAGGACCAAGGAGTTCCCTTTAAAACCTAGCCATCAGGGCTCTTAAGCAGTATCACACAGGCCAGTTAGATGCTGGACTGAGTAAATGGAGTGCCAGGTGTAACTGAGAATGAAGAAGGAGCATGTGAGATTTCACATGATCAAAAGCATCCTGGAGATGGATATATGCCTTTGGTTCGAGCATTTCACTTGCCTGAAAAGCAAAATGCATGCCAAAAATGAGCAAGAAAGCATGCTTTTAAATCAATGCCGTTCTCAGCTTCTGTATAAAGTCTCATCATCGCTATAAGAGACAGAAGAATAGAAATCTCAAGACAGCTGGTATGATTAGATCATAGTTTATTTCCTTCTCCCACCTGAAGATAATGCACAGATGCAAAAGGTTTCTGATCCTGTTCCTGCTAAGTCATCTTGCTGACAGTTATTGATTTGCAGGGTTGGTTGGCAGGTTGATTTGCATGAGTGTGTATATGACTGCTTACAGAGTCTGCTTACTATTCTGATGACAAAAGCACTCAACAATGACCTCTTCCCCCTCAGGAAAACACAAGGAGGAAAGAAAGGAATGTGCTTTTTTTTGTGCACTGTTCTTGCATTGGAAAAGCATTTGTGCACTTGATTTGTATCAATAAAAACAGTTTTCTGGACTAATGTGAAATTTATACGTGAGCCTCAGTGAAGCAATTGTGCCTTCCAAGGGAGCTACATTGCACTGACAGTTAACTGAATTATGTGGAGGTTCCTATAACTTACAATCAAAGTCAAGGATCCCCACAATTTTAAGATCAGTAACACCATAATGAAACAGTACATATCAAAGTAACCTGACATCTGCTGAAAGGATTTATTATGAAAAAGAAGCAAAGATTCCCTGGGGCTAAAGAGCTATAACACCTTAAAAATGGAAAGCTAAAATATAATGCATTTCATATCTACTTGGTCAGTTCCAAAGCATTTCCTTCAAAACAATTCCCAAAAAGCTTTCACAGCAGGCTGCAGGACACTAAGAAAGTCACAGTCTTCAGTTCTCTTTCAGGTCACAAAAAACCAAATTGCTCAAATAACAGAACCCTCTGCCTTCCTTGTGTACTCTCAAGGTATTGTTGGATCATTTTGATCCGTGTCCACATGAAATACTGTCACCAATACCACTGGACATGGCAGCTGGGAGTCAATTACTTGTAACACGAACCATAGTCATGTAACCAGTAGTGAGACTGAACACAAATAAAAACCCTAGTGAAATAAGGACTCCCAATAAGGGTACAAATATATTAATTTTGTAGAGTACATGTAAGAACCATGTTTTTACACTCCCTGATACAGTGCTCACTGTGAAGAAGGGAAAAAAGTACCTTGACTTCCTCCAGTGACCCAGAGTCACAGCCAAAGTAGATTCAGGACCACTGGGGAGAAGAACAGAAATGTGGCCCTGAGCCAAGTCCTGCCTTTGCCTGAACCGCAGCTGTGGAAGTGATTACTGGTTCTCTTCTAAGGGAAATGAAGTGATACATGTGGTTATGGTTTAAAAATGTGCACTTTCTTCAGGCAGGACTTTTGAAAGGAATCAGTTGTCTCTAGAGTGTCTTGTAATAACCTTGGTTTATACACCAGTGTGGGATTAAAGACATCAGCCACTTTGCCCCTTTAGCAGCATCACTGAAACAGGAGAGCAAGACCTCTTTGAAATGCAGTTTATTCTACAAACATTTAGAGTAAAATCTTAGCTAATTTCCATAACTGCATATAATACCAGAAAGAAAAAGCGCTACTATGGTCATTTGAAGGTTACTCACAGCTATTTTCTGAACTACTCACTTGCTAGGGAAGGATTAAATGGGAGACGAAATGTTTCCTTTAGTTTATACTCATGTTATCCTTTTTGGGCATTTTGTTTCTACACATCCACATTCATCTACGTACACATAGGTGAACTGGACTGTTTTATGGTCCGAGCAAACCAGTTCCACCTTCACTTTGTGACTTCTTTTTTCATGGCAGCAGGTGCATTTGTGTTCCATTTCACTGGCCTCAAAAGAATACCTATAGAAATGAGATTTTTCGTATCAGTCTGCTGCCTGTTGTCTTCCCAACCTGATCCATATTTGCGGCTCCAAATGCATGTACTACTAAGGAACAAAATTTCCTATCTATTTTTCTGCTTATTCATAACAGCCTTTCGTCAGGATGCTATTGGCTATGCAGGGCCAGATCCTTTGACACCAGTGGGGAAAATCCCAGTAACTTCAGTGGATTTTGGATTAGGCCCATTCTAGCAAGACAGAGAAGAGCAATTCATGCAGAGAACAAAGAGGAGGAAAAAACTCCAGTAAACACCAGAGCAGTTCAAAAACCATACAAGGACATGTTTAAGAGCATGTTTAATAAATTTAGCTGATGTCTTTCCCAAGGGATCTATTTTCCTGACTAAGATAAGGCACTCTATGAGGCTGAAGCCATTCCTAATGAGTGCTCTTTTGCACACACAGTTTCCCAACTGGGTCCTTTCAAACAGCAGGAAGGGGACAAACAGCTGCAGGCCACTGGTGACAAGAACCCAGGAAGACTAGGCACAGAGGAGGACAGGAAAAGGCTTCCTACTTACACGGAGTAGGTACTGCACATCCCTTCACAAAAGGGCACTGGGACAGGAGCAGCTGACTTGCAGTTGTCATGGATGATGTACTGCTCCTTCACATTGCGTTTGCATTTGTGTGGCAGGTCAATACCTGGCAGAAGAACACTTCTGTTAGACTTCTTCACACTGGGGAACAAATGTTTTGAAAGGTATTTGCTAGTAAACCAAGGATAGTTCATCCTAGTAAAACTTTTCACAGTTCAAATGCACAACCAAAACCACAAATGAGAGTGCAAAGAGACATTAATTCAGCCAAACGATTCCCCACTGGTCAATGTGCTTTTCCATTTGTGGACTAGTTTTAGCAGGTAAAGATACTGTTGAATCAAGACCTAAAGGAGACATGAAGGTTTTAGGTTTTTCTAAAATGGCTATAAATCACATTTGTGGCTCTATAACAATATAGGATTTCTGAGTAGATGCTACAGAAAAAAAAACCCCAAACCTTTGTTTCTGTGCAATTTTGCAGGTGCAATAATACATAGAATGTTTTCTAAAAGTTTTCTTATCAGGAGTATAGTTCAAGCTAACAGTACTTCAGTTATTTGAAAGCACAGAAAAGGAAATTTAAAAATGTTAGTGTTCCCTTTGAAGAATGAGGCAGATTTTTAGTCTTGGCTATGAGGTACAGAACAGTTCTGCTGCTGTAAAACTGTCTTTCAGTCTGTGGAAACTGCAGGCTCTCAGTGCATGCAGAAACAGGGCTGCAAGCAGGGAAGGACCAAACAGTATTGGAGTAGAGAATCAGTGATTTAATGCACTCACATGTCTTACAACAGCCATCTGAAGACACCTCAACTGTCCCCTGTATTGAAAGTAACCAGAACAGTCAGTTCAGATGCATGTAGTGCTAAGCAGAAAGTAGCAATGATGAGAGTTCAGTTACAGTCCCTCATTTCTAATCCACACAAATTCCTCATCAGACCTATTTGTGTACCAATTATATATAAAGCTCCTTGGGGGGAAAAAAAACAAAAAACATAAAAACAAAAAACCAAAAAAAAAAAAATTAATCTAGCAAGGAAGGGAGTGAATTTTCTTAGGATTATATATCATTCACAAGCCAGGTAAGATGCCCTGTAATACATGCCTAATCTTTAGTTCCTATTGAAGCCAGCATAAAAACCCCAGTCTCAGAGAATCACAGCTGCCCCTGGAATTGAACAGCCTGACCTGTGCAGAGCCTGCCCCAGAGCTAATTCAAGTACATGGCTGTCCTAGTCCCTGCTTTGATCTGCTGTGAAGTCCCAAAATGCTTCTGAAAGTTACTGAAAACCACCAATAGCTGAAAGCCTAGATATGAATGTTACCCCTTGCTCGTTCATGTTCCACTTCCCCACTTAATAGTACACCAGATGTCAGAAGACACTGCGTTCATCAGTCCCCCAAGGATTCATGGTGAATTACCACTTGTTTAATGGCATTTTATAATGCTGATGTTTCTCAAGTGATAAAAGATTCCCCTTCGCTATTGCCCCAATACCCTTCTCTTTCAAGTTCTAGTGCTTATCCCACAACAGTGTAAATTGTGTGGGCTTGTTTGCAAATATTTTTGCTTTACTTCCACATGACACATGGCTGAAAAAGCACATTTCCTTCAAAGAAGGATGATCACACCAGAAAGATCAAGAAATACTCATTCAAAACAGCAAAGATAACTCCCAGGCCAGCATCAGGGCTTGTTCCAGAAGCCTTTTTCTGGCTGTAAAATACTTACTGGCACACAGTTTGCTTCTTCAAATGGTAGGCAGACCTTTATTGTACTAGTCAAGGAAAACTGGCCTGCTGATTCAGTGCATGTGTACTGAGTACAGTTGTCATATGGATCTTTATAACTCTTTCCAACCTAATAAAAACAGAGAAAAAAAAGAAAAGGGAAAAAAAAGCCAGTGGAGTATAGCAATAAAATTAGAAAACTGAAACAGTAATAAAGTCAATGAACTGTCAAAGACTGGGTTGTTCATACCACTCTGAAAGGGCTGAGATGCCTGCAACTCACATCTACAAATTATGTACCAAGCTCACCCACTACCAGTCTATGCAAAATCACTTCTGTGGCCACCCAGGGGGAAGGAATGAAAGAATGCCAGAATGAGCATAAAGGTATTAACAGAAATGCCAGAAAGTAGGTGTGTTAATGTTTGTGGGCTAAAATATAGACAAAAGAAAAATAACTCTTTCAAAGGGTTTCAACAGTTTTCTTTTTTAATAGATGGAAGAAAATTAAAAAGAGTGAAAGAGAACAAAAGTCTTTGCAATAGAGGTTAATGGATAACTGCAAAGCCTACTCATGGAGAGATAAAAATTATATATTGGAATAGGAAAATATAGCTTGTAAGATAAATCATCAAGGAATAAAAGGATGAAATAAAAAAGATGAACACAAGAGCTATCAGAGAAGCAATAGCATGTAAGGCAAGTCACTGGTTGAAACAGTATCATTAACCATACCCAGGAGTAGCAGGCTGTAGTAAAACCAGAGAGTTAGAATCATGGAATCACAGAATCATTAAGGGTGGAAAAGACCTTCAAGATCATCAAGCCCTTCCTTTAAAGGCTCAGCTCATGTCTACACAATGCTATATTCACAGGACATGATGTATTAGCTGTATTAGCTGTGTGTGTTACCAAGTCGCACTACGCTCCAGCAGCTGTGTCACTTGATTTCTGCCTCAGCAAATACAGAACCACTGGCAGCACAGTTATATCAGCTTGCTCACACTGTCTATCTCTGTATCTTCAGGGCAAAATAATGAAACTGCTTCAGATGGGAGCAGTGTGATGTGAAGCCAGCACATGTATCTCTGCAAGAGCAGCATTATATAATGTCACCATCCCTTCCAAAGTCTTTCTTGCTATTTCATGTCAGGAGAAGTGGAGGTAACATGATTTCCATTCCTGCCAGAGAATATAATTGTCAACATAGTAATGCCTGTGAGATGCACACAGCAGGGAACAGCTACAGGGAACATCTACATTTACTTTGGAAACACAGATATTTTTACATCTCCTCGAGGTCCTCCCAGCCTTGAAATGCATGACACTGGTTGAAAAGATGCTGAGGTCTTTTTGATAATTCAGGCTTGAGTGCACAGCAAGGGAATGCTTACCTCAATGGTCACATTGCCAAATGGAAAATTTGCCACACATGCCACTTGCTGGCACTGGCTGCAGCATTGACCCTTCTCTTCCACATAGCGAAAACCCTGTAGGAATAAGGTTTCTATTTATCCATGTTAACCAATGTCTTGTTCCTGAAGCATCTTTGGATCAAAGATACACTGAAGATGGCAGAGGAAATGAGCCAACCTTCTGGTTTCAATTCTGTTGTCTTTAGAAATCTGTTGGAACCATTTTAAGCCTGACAATCAAAGCTGGTAATTTTTCTGCCTTATTGAATAGTGACTTCTGGGTACTTCAGTTGCCATGAAGACCCTTTCACTGACTATTCTTCTTCAGGCTAACACACAAAACAGGTCAAAAAAATTAATTTAGCACATGATTACTTCCACAATCTGGCACCACCACTTGGTCTGATATCATTATCTGCAAGAACTGTTGCTGTCAGACCTGTGAAGATTTTCTGTGCTGTCTTTTAGGTATCCATTGGTCTCCTGGTGGGTGTGGCTGGCTTCAGGATAAAGTATAATGAAAGGTTTTGTCCATTTTTAACATTGGTTGTGCATTTGACCTTATCTGGGCATGAATGGAAAGGCAACCACCCTCCTTATATTCAGGAACAGACTGAACAACTTGAATGCTGATTCTCACAAGTACTGAGAAGTAGCTGAGTACTCCGCACCCACAAGTCCTGAAAGTGTCTGGAAACATATAAACCACTGTGCAGTTTCCTCACAATCTTCATTTTTGAGCTGACAATGGGCAACACCAACAGAATGACACAAACATCTTTCAGCAGTCAGACTTCAACAGGTTTGCAATCATTTCCCCTCAGGGCACCTTTCCAAGGGTGACCTCTTAAATTTGCTAGAGCAAAAATAACCAGCACCCTAAAAAGGACTTACAAAACAATTAATAGAAGAGTCTGCTATGTTGCACTGAGAAAGCAGTTACTGTCCCTGTTTCAACTCAACAGCCATTGTCTGTGGTCAAGGAGGTGCTGACCTGCTGACAGGTGGTTTGGCATTGCACTGGAAGGCACTGGATGCGGTTGGTCTGTGTCACAGGATCCTGCTCATCCATGCACACACAGTTCTCGCAAGAGCTTTTAGGCACCATTGCCCCTGGCTGGAAATATAGAGGAGAGAGAAAACCATGACAAGTATTCAGAGGGTTCTGAAATAAATGTCCCCCTGGACTGTCAAAAAAATTAATGTCTATGAGATTTATTTTTGGAAGAATTTCCTGAAATTATTGTACTTCCAGATCTCTAAAACCTTACCAGCAGTATCACAAAATGAACACAAGGCTGACACTCCCAAGTGTATCAATGATGTTAAATGATTTTTTAAATAAATTCTAAGCCTCTATTTTTGCTCAGTTTGACCAAGCAATAATCTTACAACATTCAAAGAGATTTAAAATTTGTGTTCAATCACAATTTTGACCCATCAACTCTAAAGCATAGGCAAGATCTCTTTTAGTAAGCAAGTTACTGGTCTCTGGCATTACCTGTTCACTAACCTATTCCAGAATCACAGATTGCTTGGGGTTGGGAGGGACCTCTGCAAATCACCTAGTCCAATGCCCATTTCCAGTAGTACATAAGACTACTGGCAGGGAAGAATCTAATCCTGCTTTTTGTATGAGTGTTGACAACAAAAACTTCAGAGAATTCTGACTCAGGCAGCATTAACTCATAGGAAGAAGTGTCTGTAAGAAGACCTACCTTAAATTCAACTCCTTCAGAAATACATACTCCTTTTGGTACTGTAAGAAAAAAAATTTAAAAGGTTGTGCTAGGAATGATGCAGTTACTGTTCTCATCTCTGAATTGTGAGTGATTTAGAGAAGTCAAAGAGTAGAGCTGAACTTAATAGCACACATGAAAAGAGGAAAAAAAAGCAACTAGTACTGGTACTAGTTGTTATTCAGAAGCTCACATGTAGCATCTGCTTAGATGTTATGTTTCAAGTGGGGATAATTCTACATGCTGGTATTTTCCATAAGGTAAAATCTATTTGCCTCATGGTTTTTTTACCCATACTTGAAATTACTTGACCTTTTCTTTATTGTTAACCACTGTGCTGGTAACAAAGCCAATGGGCTTATGTGTGTGAATCCGGAAATATAATTTGGCAGCAGAGCTTCTGGATGGGTTCAGTTTAACCATCATTCCGTATGTGGTCAATAACTTACACTCACTGAATACTGGCTACAGAAAACCTGCACCAGTTACTCCAATTCCAAAAAAAAAAAAAGAAAAAAAAAAAAGGAAAGAAAAAAAAAGCTGAATTGTAAAGGCTGAGAAAGGAAGAAGCTACCACCTCTGATTTTAACTCATTTAGAAAAATCAAATACCTCAAGGAATAAAACCCCTTAAGGAAATGAAGTACTTACTACAGGAGAAGATAGGGCAACAACCATCCTCAGACATAGCAACTACTGGCTGGAAACCTAAGTCACATCCTGTTTTGTTGATAATGCAGGTTTTTATATCACATTCTGCAATAGACAGCAGAGATAAAATAAGCCAAAGCATCCCATCCAGCAGCATTACCTGCAGACAAAGCTTGAAAAAAAACATCCTATCACTATCACCAGGGTCCCCTATCCTTTGTCTTGAAATAGATACTGGGAATGGCCAGGGTTAGGAGCAGGCTACTCCTGTGCTATGGTGGGCATTTGGGACTGGGAGGGTGGAAATGCAAAGTTGAGCGCAAACACGTATCAGGAACCTCCACAGGAAGCCTTAGGGAAGCCTGGAAGATGAACACATCCTCCCTTATTGGGTGGATCTCTGTGGAGAGATCACCCTCCCATCTCAGAAAGACAAGAGCCAAAGGATCCTGTGGAGCACCTGGTGATCCCAGTGATCCACAGGGGATTTTCCAGTGTAAGTATCTGCCAGGTCATGGCACTAATTTAGAGTACAAATTGCACCAGAGGAATTCTCTTCTGATAGCAAGAGCTCCTGGCATGTAGATGGAAGAAATTACCACTCCAATGTGCCTATGTGAATCTGGTACCTGTGGGGCACCACATCTCCCTTGGGGATTACTGCTGAAGGCACATGATGCCACATGATGACTTGTGAATGATCCACTCACCACAGACTGTCTCTGTGCAGCACGGGTCTTCCAGACGTGGTTTTATTTTGCGTACAAAGCCTTCTTTTGTGCAGTTGATAGGTGGAGATTTAGCACAAGGGCGGGGGAAGCAAGAGATGTTCAAGGTCGCTTCATCACAAGTACAGTATTGACAGTCATGCTCCCAAGCCTCTCTAGGCTATAAAAATAAGAGGGATAGCAGTTCAGTGAGCAAAACCTGGAAGCATTATATCAATGAATGCCTGCTGCAAGACAGTGTAGGGCTGAGTCGACCTAATTTATTGTGTAGGAAAATTGCAGTTCAAATCCCAGAGGGAGAAGAAGGGAACAGTAAGAAAAAATTCCATTATTTGCCACCTTCCTTTGCAGGTTTATGTGTTTCCAGGAGGAAAGCCTGATGATTCTACCAGGAAACTGATTCCCAACAACTACTCCTTCTGTGTCTGTGCCTCAAGTGATTAAACAAGTTCTGGAGTTAATAAAATCTTCTTGATTTTCTCCCCACTGTCATTGCAGTTCACTTAGAATGAAAAGAAACAACTCATGGTCATTTTTGTAGGAGGTCACAGAACCCAGATACAGTATAAAGACAGTATTTTCCTTTCTTTTACCTGTTTCACTGAGCCATCTTGTGCAGTGCAACCTATAAAATGAATTAGATGTTATTTTAAAGGTAACTGAATCAGGGAAAACAACAGAAGCAGGAAAACAGGAACAGAAGGAAAGTATTGAAATCTGAGAATCAGCCACAAAAAAAAAGAGAAATTCAGAGTGCAAAGTCACAGGTTGTAAACCCAAAAACTTCTTAAACATGCTACTCTTTGTTCTTTTGAAAGTTGCACCTTCTGCATGCAAGAGAAGGCAGAAACTCTCAATCTGGAATGCTTCCAGCCTCACTAGAACAGGTCAGTAACAAGGTCTCCCCCATTTCCTCTGTACCCAAAACAACCCCCTTAACATGCACTTCTAGTCAGGCTCTTAACCCCACTCCCCATAGCACCATTTATACTATTTCTTACCACAAACAGACACACAAATGCCATCATGATCATTCAGCAGAATTTTTCCATCAGGACAGTAGCATCCTTCAACCAACAGCGATGTGATATTTTGGGAGGGAAGGGTGTCCATAACAACTCCTCTACAGAATTAGGATATAAATGAGAATGAATGAGAGGCAAAACTGTAGCCCAGGGCAATCAAGACACCTAAATCCCAAGGGAATGTCAACTTCAAACTTCCCTGCCAGTTTTCACATTATGGACTTGAAAAACTTGAAATGACCCACCTGCTGAAGCAAGTGTTTCTTTTTGCTTCCCCGCATGGCTTGTACACCTGATCCTGAGGACAGCTGGCCTCTGTGGAGCATTGCAACATACAAGTTAAAAAGCCCAGACCCATGTGTACCCTCCGATGCAGGGACACGAAGGGACAAAGCGTCCAGGCTACCGCAGCAACCTCCCGGGTGTGCACAGCCGGGCAAGGGGGTCCCTGCAGCTCCAGCACGAGGGGGCGACGGGGCCAGCAACGTGCAAGTGACAAGACCAGCAGTGCTCACTCCGACTCGTGGGGTGCCCCGAGCAGGGCAAAGCAGGCAGAGAGAAGCAGTGGGTTGCCATCTAGTGTCCAAGCGCTGGGGAACACATGGGACTCCTCGGCTGAGCTACTGTGGGCCTGGTTCCCTCTTGCCCTAGTTCTGGACTGGATCAACCTCTTTGGTTTGTTCCTGCTTTTTCTCAGGTCCAGAGCAGCAGGTGAGGACAGAGCAGACCAGACTTGCTTCACTCTAGGGGGTGTTTTCCAGGCTCACCACACTGCCCATTCCCAGGCTCACCACATTCCCATTCCCAGGCTCACTCGTCTCCCCAGGCTCGCTGCACTCTCATTCCCAGGCTCACCGCACTGCCCATTCCCAGGCTCACCGCACTGCCCATTCCCAGGCTCACCGCCGTCCCATTCCCAGGCTCACCACACTGCCCATTCCCAGGCTCACTCGTCTCCCCAGGCTCACTGCACTCTCATTCCCAGGCTCACCGCCGTCCCATTCCCAGGCTCACCACACTCCCATTCCCAGGCTCACCGCACTGCCCATTCCCAGGCTCACCGCAGCCCCATTCCCAGGCTCACCGCAGCCCCATTCCCAGGCTCACCACACTCCCATTCCCAGGCTCACCGCACTGCCCATTCCCAGGCTCACCGCACTGCCCATTCCCAGGCTCACCGCAGCCCCATTCCCAGGCTCACCGCAGCCCCATTCCCAGGCTCACCGCACAGCCCCATTCCCAGGCTCACCGCACAGCCCCATTCCCAGGCTCACCGCACAGCCCCATTACCAGGCTCTCCACACTCCCATTCCCAGGCTCACCACACTGCCCGCTCGCCAGCCTCCTCCAGTCCACGCAGACCCCGTGGAGCCCGCACAGGGACGCGTAGGTCTGCATGCTCTGGCACTCCGTGCTGGGGTGCTCCTCCAAGCACCCGCTGGCCACACATGCCTCGTAGTAGGGCTGAGGGGGGACCACACCATGGCACTCTGTCAGGGTCCTTCACAAAACAAGGAGAAAAACCTTGGGCTACTTCCAAGGAAGAATTCAACTCCGAGCCAAACCATCCCCCCTGCCCCAGGCAAAGCCTCAAGGTACAACTACAAATTGTTCTCAGAGGCAATACACCCACACAACTTAATAAAGTATGAGCGTTATCTGCCGTTCTTTACAATGCTTTGAAAGGAAACAATATTATGTTGGACTGCTACCTGCAAAGGCTCCTACACAGCTCATAGCTATAAGTCTATATGCTGATATTTTTATGTTAGCATGTTTGAAAATCCTGCTTTAAACCACAAAATTATTTTTAAAACAGACACACACATTTTCTAACTATTTTTTTACTGCATTCCATATAATTCAGAGCTTTCAGGTACTGAATTATAGCTAGTTCCCACCTGGCCTCTCTAGAACTGACAGGCAGAGGGAGTGCCAAGAAGCAGACTCTATTAAAGGAGAACTGATTTTGCTGATGCAGCTGAAAAATATCTGCCAAGCTTAAGAACACACACATCAGTTCGCTGCGCCTAGTTTTACAAGGTATGCAAGACTTTATATTTTCTTCATATCCTAGAATCAGTTCACCCAAGACATTTAGTGAAGCACAAAATTATCTTGTGAACTTATTTTTACTTTTGGGAGTTGTCTTACCAGATGATTTTACACAGATTAGAAGGCACACAATGCTGATGATACTCAATCTTTGATGGTCGTGAGACACCAGGATTACAGAATCTGTTGGTAGGATGTGGGACTTTCCAATCTAATGCCATCTCTTTGAAGGACTCAACAACCTCACCATTCCTCTTCATAGCATCATCAGACTTCTGGTTGGTGCAGGTACCTGATAGCAATATAAAAGTGACCGTTCAAGGACAATTGATGCTGATGAAGCTTCTTTTACAGAAAACCTGGGGGGAAGTTCTCCTCCTTGTGCAAAGGGAGCAACATGTGGAATCCTGGTAAATTCACAAGAATAGTTTCTAGGAAGAGAAGGCTCAAAGAAACAGTTTGCCAGCTACTCATGAAAACCAGAATTGATGTGTTGGTTGATAGATTTCTCCTGGCGGTCAGAGTAACTGAGATGCACAGGACTCTCCAGATTTCCTACATTTCTATATGAAGTAGATATGATGAAAAGGAAGGGCTTAGAAAAATTCTGTGTCCATCCACCAACAGACTGTGAACAGAATGAAAGGATATGACTTAAAACTCCATTTCCTGATAGTGTCTTTCCATTAAATAAATTTATTAACATTTGTGAGAAATAGTGAAGTTGCAAGCATTTAGAGATTTTACAAGGTAATGAGAGAAAGAAGGAGGAAAATTCACTGCATTAATTTTTGTCAGCTGATGAGGACACTCACCACAGAGTCCCATGGTATTGTTATAAAACTTGCTGAAAGGGAGTTTTATGTAAAATGCAAGTCGACTGTAGGAGATGTAAACCTCTAATTGAGGTATTTCAATTATGGTGTAAAGGCCAGAACTGGTTATCCTGATACCATTCTTGGAAATGTCTGGGACAACTTTCTTATCATCAAACAAAATCTAAAAAGAAAAGAAACAAAAGGTTTTTATGGACACTCTTTCATTGAGTAAGGTACATGATTAGTGCAACTGGAAAGCAGGGCAGCAGAAATTCAGACCTTAGGTGAACCAAATCATGTCTGTCACCGGCAGTCTATTAAGCAGTTGTCTAATATTCCTTTTTAGTATGTTGCAATTTATATTTGGATGCTCATATCAGGACAAAACCCACAATTTTCAGTTATGTGATAATTTCCCAGAATTTTAGTATATACAGATTTTTATTGACACAAAGCAAAAAAGAAAGCGAAGAAGCAAAGTAATTGCATTTCTTACCCATTCCATATTTTACAAGCTTAATTCTTTGTTGTGACAGAGCATTTAACAGTACAGTAATATAACTACAGCAAAATAATACTGAGAATTCATTTTAGCACAATACTTTACCAAGTTTGTTTCTTTTCCATGTTCCATTGCCTGTGTCAGAGTAACAACAGAGTTGGAGTAAAAAATGATAAGGGACATTGAACAAATTGCTCCACGAGTGGCAGCACAGTAGTAGTTGTCTATGTGAATCCAGAAGTTGTGAGAGTCAGGATGAATTGACTTCACAAGGACATAGGTGCAGTTTTCTTTAAAATGGTAGTATGCTCCATCAAAAGTCACATAATGCTCATTTCCCCATCCACTGCAAATACCTAGAAGACAGAATGACAGGCTTCAAGTTTGGCTTTACTGAGCTTCCTGTAAGTACAAGCTGGTTTTAACCTTTTTACTCATTTCCAGTCAGAGATGAAATATCCAGTTTGATACAGAAAAATTACCCTAGCAAGGACATCTGCTTTCAACAGCTGAAATTTCAGATGGCATTTCTATTGCATTGTATCTTACTGAATTGATATGAACATAATATAGGTGTTGACCAGATAGACTTATCTTTTTGAGGCCCTGCTGAACATAACATAAATTTCAGGAATTCTCCTGCAACTTACACTGACACTCAGAGACTTCACAGCAACCAGTTTCATCAGAGTGATTCGTGAACGGGAAACCATTGACACAGAGTTTCAGTTGCTGAGGTGGGCAAGTCATGACAGACAATTTGACGTTGTTTCCTTCTCCCAGGCAAGTGGCAGTATGGCAGTTTCCAAAATTCCATGTTTCATTAAACTATCAATGAAAAAAAAAAAAAAAAGAGGAGAGGCAAATAACAAAGTAATGTAATAAAAGCTTTAAAATCACACACAGCAAAACATTCCATCCAGTTAATTGTCTAGCATGGCAATATTTGGTGTCTATTCTGGCTCTGGAAACCAGGCAATATGAACCATATAGGAATCAACAGAGCCTTGATATCTACTTTTTTTGGTATATATATTAAGGTCCTGACCACTTCTGGTGGTGGGACACTGCAAGATGTGGCTTCCTAGTCTTTGTTCAGCTTAGGTAGCTCTGCCAACATACAATCATTTAGGTGTTTCAGGTGAACAGAAGAATCTTCAGCTTATTCTTTCAGTGGTGGTTTCTGGCATACTTCTTAATCATCTAATTCAGCCACACCTACAGTCCAGCTGTAGTGCTGGATACCAGCATCAGAGGAGAACACCAAATCTTGGCTGCAGGCAATGCATGAATGGTGGAATGATGAATGATGAAACACATATTCTTCAAAGGCTCTCACCTTTCTGGGAGGGATGAGTGCAAGACAGTCACTCTCAGAAGTCCTTGTGGGAGCAGGAACTTGGTTTGTTACACCAGGAGCAGGTGTTGGTAGACAGGCTTCAGAATGTGGATCACATATCTTGACGGTCTGAGTATGACCAGTTTTACACTCTGCCCAAATTAATTCAATCTGACATGATTTATTGCAGACAGAGTAAGCACAATGACCTGATATGTTCACTGGCAGAGAAACATTTTCTCCTGCAAGGGCAAAACCCAAGTGTTAGTCCGAGGCCTGATCACAGAGCAGCTGCATACTCAGCCCTGCATTTTACTATCTGGGTCTGTACCCAAAAGCCATGCTCAGGGCACTGTCTGTGTACAGCTCCTGGAATTCAGGGGCTGAACTGGAGAGCAGTTAATCCAAATGGCTGAGGGCTAATCTGAAATTCTGCTCTTAGATACATAAGAGGAAATTGAAAATGAGTACAAGAAGAGACAATACTGAATACATCATGGAGTGCATCTGGTCTTCACAAACACCAGGAGGTAGGGGAAGCAGGAGATACTAATAGATGAAGAAGGGTCTTTCCTCCCCCATTTTTGGATTATTACTGTGAGTTACAAGCTCATGTTCAGCAATTTGGGATTCACAGCTCTGCTGACATCAGCAACTGCTATAAGTTTCCTTACACCAGGGGTGTTCAAACCAGAACAAAGTTATTGCATGTGGGACAGTTGTAGTTCTGAAGGTGTTAGCTACAGTTCAAAGATGTAACAACTTCTGGTAATATCTAACTGTGACAGGCAGAATGAGCACTTGCTGAAGCACTTTCATCTATCAGTACATCTTTCCATGTCAATGGTGCAGAAAAAAAAAATCGCATGGTTTCTTACCCATTTGTATCAATTGTCCATTGTCATTGCAGAAGCAGGGAGCGGCTACCTCTGATGAGGGAGGTGCAGATGTTACATATTGCATATGTGGTTCTGCGGGAAATCAAATCAATTTATATTAAAATCCTCCACTACTCTACTTTCAAGCTCTATGACATCTCTTACATTCTCTACAACCGCTAAAAAGAGAAAAAAAAAATCTTTTTTTTTGCCCCTACTACATTCTGTATACATCCACACTCAAACCATCCTCTGTACTTATAAACACTCTCTCTATTACACGGTATGGTGCTGTAATAGTACACACACACACTCCCACTTGTATGTATTTTTTTTTCTATATAGAATACAATAAAAACCCCTTGTACTGTCACTTATTCATTCCAATTTAACATTTCTAGTCCTGCAGTACTTCACCTGACTTTGGAGAGGTGATTTCCAGTGGCACTCCATTTGGATTTTTAATACTTTCTTTTAAAGAAACTGTTGGTTTAAATAGAGACAGATCAATGCTTAGACATTACCAGTAGACATTTTACTATGCCACCTACAGTCTGCTTTCAATAATCCTTCCTTTTCTAGGTATTACTCCACTGTACTTATTCCACTTGTTAACATTTTCAGTAAATACCAAACACACAGGCTCACCATCAAGTATTTAGCTCTTCCAATCACATGAGTAGAGAAGCTAACTTTTACTTTTCCTTGTTGCTCCTGTATAATTTGCTACCAGGATAATAAATTTTTTTTTAGCCACTTATTTTTATTTGTAATAATCATGTGGCAAATTTCCCACTCTCTTTTATGTCTTTTTGCTTCCTATTTTCTGCTTTTTCACATTCCATTCACTATGGAAAATCCCTTTTGAACAGGAGTTAACTGCCAGGAAGCTTTATTTTCATATTCCAGTGACCCATATGAGACTCACTTATTCCAATGCAAAAAACAGTACAATAAGAACCATAGTCTGTTATAGATGATAAGACGGAAAAAAACAAGATTTAGAAATATGAAATATTGAGACTAACAACACCAGAGTGTCAAATGTGATATGCTCAAGCTTATTGTAAAAGTTGTAGTGAAAAATCTCTGAATCTTTCTATTGTCTCTTAGCCTCACTGACAGTAAGGTCAGCAAGAATCTCTAAAAGTTACACTTTTGGTCCTCCCCACAAGACCCACAAGCTCTGATCCCTCAGTTTTGAAACTTCAAAAGTCTTAAATTCTGTTCTTATCCTAGACATGCAGTAGGAGTCTTTTTCCAAGATGGATAAATCTTATTACCATTACAGACTTCCAAAGAGTCACCACCAAGCCTCTTATCAATCTAGTACCTTTTGCTGGTGTAGGTGGAGTTCTGCAGGGGGTTAGGGTTTTAATGATCTGTCCATTAGGGCCACAGACAGCTTCGCCACACTCGGTCCCATACACGTGGCTGTACACAGTTTCATTTAAGGTATAGGTCTTCCCATTGTGGCAGCAAAGGCAAACTGAGGCACCAAAAGAAAAAATGCCATGGCAACAGAGAACACTTGCAATATAAATACAAATGAAAAGCAAGCTAAACACTGCATTTACCCTTCTGAAGCTCACACAGCATCAAACATTAATTACCTGGCTGAAAAACTTTCTCAGTTTCTACTTGAGAAGCTGCGCTGGGAGTCTGTCTCATTTATTTAAAGTGTGTTGGATTTTTCTGGTTGCTGGTGTTTCTTGGAGTCAGCTTGCATAGAGGAATAACTGGTTGGTAAAAGCACGAGAACTGGTACTGCCCTAACCCAGCATGGAGCACAGGAGAACTCCCCCTGGGCAGGGAATGTGACTGGGATTACTGTCTTTCTGAATTACAAAACACTGGCTCAGGAGGTGTTGCACAACTGTTTCCATCTGTGAATGAGGAGCATGCAGTGGTACAAAATTTCATTTAAATATATGAGAAACTCTCCAGATTTTGGAGACTGTATATGTAAGAACCAAAGGAAGTGTATCTACTACTGTAACAAAATCAGCAAAATTGAAAATGTGTTGTCTACTGGGTCATCCTGCATTTTGGGATGTGATTTCTCCCAGATATGGGAATGAACTGATACTCTACCTTAGCCAAATGTGTCCTTTAGGCACACAAACATGTATCTAATAAGCTGTCTTAGCTTATTTTATGAAATTACTGGTCAAGAAACGGCACTTCTACAAAATTTTCCTTGTTCTAAAAGTACTTATTAAGAGAGATACCACAAATGGCCTGCTACAGACTGACTATCTATCTATCTATCTATCTATCTTTCACTGACTATCAAGGAAAAGTGGAAAAGTGGAGAAGTAGTATTTCCCTGCATAAGATGAATCCCACATATCATACCTCTCTCCTTCCTCCATATGATTATCCTTTAGATAGTTCTTGGGGTCAAAGGCTGCATTTTGCTTATCAAACTGTATCTGCACTGCTGTGCATCCACCTATTAAACCACCTATCTGGACTCCTATTATCAATACATTTGCAGTAATGTGATGTTGGGTTGTTTCAGTCCTGCCATCACTCAGTGCTTGGTGAGAGTGGTGAAAGTTACCTTTGGAGTCTTCAGTGCATAGTTTCTCTTTGGGGTCACTGAAGAGAAAGAGTAAAAAAGAATTGTTTTATTGAAATGAATTAGTACATGGAATAACAATGTCTGCAATTGTACCTACTTTTACAAAAAAGCTTACTCCTGGAGGATTTAATGGTAATTGCCACTGCCTATAAACATTAACAAAACACTTCCTAGTTTGTCCTTTCTGGCCCTATTCTACCTTTCTTACCATCAACTGACCTACCATGAAGTGCAGTTGAGGAGGGAGACACACTCCCTGCTCTCCTCATCAAAATACAGCTTGTCAGGACTACACTCTGGGTAACAGCCTGGAAAATTAAACAAAGCATTCTTAGCCTGGGTTACACAGATACAGGAAGGTACATAAATACCTCTACCAAATACAGATTTGATCCCCAAATGAATGTGATTCCAGTATGAATGTTCTTTTTACTACCGATTATTTCCCAAGTCCTCTTTTTACCTCTCTCCCCAAAGTTTTAATTTACTCCGTTTGTCAACAGATAATTATTCTTTGCAAATTTATATTGAATGGTGTTTTATCTCTCCATATATTTAAAGGCAACAGGCAAATGGTGCTATGAATGGCACCATCACACGGGGAATTAGCAAGGCATGGTCAGTGAGCTTCTGGGACAGATGGGATAACCTTTCAGTCACCTGGACGCTTAAGACGTTTCAAACCAGACTAGCAGCTGCGACTCCCATAAACTGCATTAAAGTCAAGGAGGAACTACCTTCTAAACTGTACAGCAAGTTCCCACATTTCCCTTGTGGGTTCCTGCAGGTCCTTAGACAAGGGGCTCCACAGGGTTTATAGAACCACTCATGTTTATCAGGTGGATTGTAATAATCGCAGAACACAGCTGGAACAGAAGAATAAAAAACCTTTAGGCCTCAGACACGGGGCAGGGACTATTTTTAAATCTTGTTTAAAAGATTTTAATAAGATAAACATGATAAAAAGAGCTTGTTCAGTCACATATGCATAGTGTTTTAAGTGTTCTGCTCTTCTTTATCCCGTGTGCCTGAGCACAAGGAGCAGTGCTTTCTGTGTGCGTTTTCAGCACAGTACTTACGGCAAATGGCAGGGGTTCTCCAGTTGATACAGACACCAGCTCTGCTGCAGCTCCTCGAGTAAGCAGCAACTGAGGTACAAAAGCACTCACAGTCTCCCACACTGTCACAGCCACAGAAGTCAGACACACAAGATTCATAATATGGAATTGGGTTCACCTGTCAAAACAGTGACAGATCTGTCACCACAGCTGTATCTGCTGCACTGCGCTTAATGAGGGAAAGGGCTCTGAATTTCTGTCATGCACTGGCAGTTTGTCACAGACTGGGATTGTCATGAGGGAGCCATGATCTTTTACAACAGGTAGTTTTCTATTTTCACCTGCCTGGTAGAACTGGACTCCAAATCTTCCCATTCTCATATGTGTAATGCTGCCACTTACACTCAAAATGTCTTCCCAGTGACTGAACTACTTTGTTTTGGCTTAGCACAACTACACAGCACGTTCACTCTCCAGCTGAGAGACAGTGGTTAAATGAGTATAAAAGTAAATCCTTTTTCCACTGAACTTCATGTCTCTTGTGTTTTTACCATTGCCAACATAAACTAACCAAGGAAATTAAGCCAAGTTTGTTTTTAAAATTGTTTATTAAAGTGCAGTGAAGCTTTGTACAGACATTCTAATTAAGAAGAGTAGCTTTTTTTCTGTTTATGTTAATTGAATTTGTGACTAAAATAAACCAAATAATTGGTTTCTTTAGATAACTTGAATGAACTTCCCAAGGATGACCATACAAACAGTCCTAGACTAACTTATCTCTACATTTCACGGATACCTAACTTTCTGCTTCTGGTGGTCAACTATTATGCTCTTTATCTTCAGTTGTTCAAAACAGGCACTGCTGTTTCCTCAATACTGGGCAACAGGATTTAACTGGCATAGCTGTGAAGTGAGGTTTTGAGAGAGGTAGCCTTGTACTAGTGTGTAGTAGCCTAGAATAGTAAAAATATGCTGCAAATGTGCTGCAAAATAGCAACAAATATCGAGTGGGAAATTACTGAGGATGAGAGAACAGGATTACCTTACTGTGACAGGCTTCAAAGATGTTACTCTTAATGATGCTGCAATGCTTCTGTCCCAGGGCAGACTTGAAAGGCTGATCTGCACACAGGTCCGTCATGTTTATATTTGAGCAGGTGCTTGTTATTTTCCAGCTGTTTCCAAACTCCTGGATGCTCATCTCCATGGACTGCCCTCTGGTTGTGAAGTCATTCCTTGAGCGGCCATCAAAGTCCCCACAAAGACCACAGACTTTTCCCTGTGTAATTTGTGTAGGCACAGTAAATGGTTTGGTTATTTTGAGTGCAGCTCACTCTTTGACAGAAATAAACTATAGAACCTGTAAAGGCAAAATAGCTGCAAGTTTCTAAATAGACATTAAAAAATGGCTTAGAAAAAGCTGGTCTTCAAGTGACAAAAACTCTCTTAATGTGTTTCCAATACTTCTAGCCCCAAATATTTTGGAGTGTTTCATACTGACTGAACAGTGCAAGATATGGCCTGCTTGCTGCTTCTTCTTGCCCACTAAACCAAACTTTTTTCGAAGCCCTGCTTTTCTGGGGCTCCAGTTCTGGATGCACAACTCTGAGTTTGAAATCATAACTGCCAGTCCATCCCATGCTTACCTGGAAAGATGGTGCCACATGAACAACAACAGTAGTCTTTTGGTCCCACATGAAGTTCATCCCTTGATTAGTTTCAATTACAATATAACCTCCTCTGAGGTCCACTTTGTAATTTTTCTCAGCTCCTGGATCAGTGGCTATCTCCTGAATTCTTCCTTCCAAGAGCCTTATTTCACTGCTCTACAAAGGAACACATACATTGCATGGAAGGAAATCAAACAGAAAACTTAGTGCAACAGAACTGGCACTCTGCCTCTTGTTCTTTGTCTTATTTTTCTGTCATCTTCACACTCTGTCTTGGTTCACTGCCAGATGTGTGAGCCACAGTCACAGATGCCCAGAGCCTACTGTCACAGGTGCAAACACACACACACACACAAATGCACATGCATGGAGTGCTGTTGACTCCTTGCATCTTTCCCCTCATCCACAGAAGTGTTCAATCTATGTTAACATCAAATACCTAAACCTTTCCCAAATTCCCTGCCTTTGCTTGCTGGCTGTTTGACTTCCTTATAGGTACTCTCTAGCAGCAACTGAGCTGGAATCTAAGAAGATGATACAATAATTACTAGAAAATCAAGACTACAGCTCCTTAGTTATAGCCAGTTCTAGACAAACCTCAAAAATCAATGTGATCTTTAGGGAGCAGATAGAGTGTGACTTCCCACAGGCGTTGTTCTGAATCACAATCCGGAAGGTGCCAGCATCCATGTTATTAGGGCAAAAATCCTTAGAAAAACAGATAACATTCTATTAGATCTTGTCAGGCACCTAGACCAGTCATAAGCATTTTCAGGAGCTCTAAATGAATGACTCACTGATCTGACTTCTTTATTCACCAAAACTCTAGGAATTTTAGAAGAATCTGGTGGAAGATGACCTGGTGGCAGGTTCATACTTGACGAGGATTTTCAAAAACCAAAACTAAGGGCTTGTCATGGCAGCAGTCCAAAAAGGTAAAAATGTGTTTTATTAAAATTAGCAAAACCAACTGTAATTTGGGGATGACAAAATATCTCACTGAGTGCTGTCCCATTACATGCAATTATTATGCATGAGGCTCACACGTTAACCTCTGTGTTCTTCTGTCACAACAAAAATAATGTCAGTCTTGGGTGGCTGAGAAAAACACTTCTCAACACCACACCAATTCCTTTCCTTTGAAAATGATGAACACAGTGCCCTCTTGTGTCACTTCTGAGGGTCAGTTTGCTTTGTTTTACGTGGAAAATCTCACTGTATCAGCTCTAGGTACAAGAGGAGGGGAGCAGGCTCTGCTCATTAGTGTTGGCATTTTTGCATAGGAATGCCTTTTAATTACCCAGACGGGAGCCTACAGTGTAAGCTGTGAAAAGCATATGGATGGGAAAGTGAAAATAAATTGATACCTGAGCTAGGATATAGTCACAGTCTCCCAGGAAATCAAACTTCTCCCCATCAAAGCTCATGTAATGCCCGTTTCCATACACAGTGCAGGTTCCCTTGCAGGGATTGTCCGTGCAGTTCCACTGCCTTTTGTTGCAGGTGCTGGGAGGCAAAATGCAAAGAATCACAATGTTCGCATGAAACATGGGCTTTCCTTAACCCCAAACAGGAGCAGAATAATTAAGAGTCTTCTTGTTTGCAGTGCCTTTTCAACTGTTCTGAGATCATGCCATGAGACGACACATCAATCAGAAAGGTCATGTTTACTACCCAGACACACTTATTCTGTTATTTCCTTCAAATAGATTTTAAATAATTGAGTCCTGGCAGCAGACAGTGGGGGTTTAGGAGACAAATTCAAGGTGAAGAACTAAATGTTTCAACCATTTCTGAATAATAATCTGTGAGGAATCATGTTGCAGTTCTGTTACAGTCATGTGAACAAATATTACCTCTGTCTTTCCTGGAGTTTGGCTGAGGTGGAGAGAATTTTTTCCCTCAGCAGCCCTCATGGTGCTGTGCTTTGCATTGGCACCTAGAAAGGTGTTGGTAACACCCTGGTGTTTTGGCTACTGCTGAGCAGCACTCCCACAGCATCACTACTGTCTCTGCAACATTCTCCCCCTCACCAGTAGGCTGGGGGGGGACAAGGTTTTGGAAGGGGACAGAGACAGGATAGCTGTCCCCAAATGGCCAAAGGGATATTCCAAACCATGTGATGTCTGCTCGGCAATAAAAGCTAAGGGAATGGGGTGGCTGGGGTGGGAACAGAGTGGCAATTGTTATATTTGTTTTCTGAAGCCCTACTCCTTAGAAAGTGGGCTGGACATCACCTGCTGATGGGAAGTAGGGAATAAATATTTTCCTTTTCTTCTGCACACAGTCTTTGCTTTTGCTTTGTTAAACCATCTTTATTTCAACCCATGAGTTTTTTCCATCTTATTTTGTCCTCAGCCTTGTTCTGCTTAGGAAAGTATTGATAGAACAGCTAGGTGGCCACCTAATGTCCAGCCAAAGTCAACCCACAACACTTTGACAAACCTTACCTCTAGTTCAGGAGGACTGTATACAGAAAATTTAGTTGTTACAGCCCTGATGCAGAGACTGCATTTTCTTTCCCATGTGTGTCCTCTTTTCATAAGAAAACTAAGCCCTCACTGCAATAAAACTTCTTAATAGCAACTTCTGTGATAGCAACAACTGCTTATCAGGTTTTGACTTCACATGTTAAACTTGATTGCCTGTACCAATGGTGCTTAGACCAAAGTGTTTCTAGCTCTTATTTTCTGTGCATCCATTTGGCAGAACTATATAGTCTCATCCTTGTTAAATAATGGATAAAGATTCAATGCATTTTACCCACCATGATCAGTAATAACAGTGAAATCTATGGCAGCATTAATGGATCCAGAAATTGGAGCAACTGGAGTATTAATTTATCCTGAGAACTATGCATCTGGAAGCACTGCAAGTCTCAAGGGAGGACCATTGCAATTCCTCTTTGAACAAATTCAGTCGTTTTTCAGGGTTCAGCTGTGTGCAACAGACACAGACTCAATCCCCCTTATTGAATGGGCAGCTGCAGACCAGCCAGGGTAAGGCTGGTGTTTCTGAAGCTGGTGGGAAAGCAGAAAAGGATGGAAATCGTTTGACAGAAGATATTAGTTCTTGTTCTCCCCAAGTGCAGGCTCATGCAGCATGGTGCAGAGAAATACTTCCCCTTTTATTTTTACTAGCAGCCCAATGGCTGTCATGATGAAGAGGAAGGCTTCAAAGCACAGGCTGCCCCACGGGTGCATTATGGACTGACAATTTTAACTGTTACAAAGCAAACCTCCCTGGGATAACATACCATGTGTTGCAGTCCACTTTGATGGTTTCCCCAGGTTTATAAAAGTGTCCTCCATGGACACATGGGCATTGATCTTTGGGAATACATCCTCCACTGCCATCCAATACCAGTCCATCAGGACACATGCAGCCAGAAACACATTCTGTGACATACTGCACGTTTGAAGACACAAGAAAAGACAATTTGTTAGTGCACAGAAAGAACAGGGAACCAGCAGAGGTGTGCTAGCTCTGGATGCCAAAGTTTTGGATTTTTTAAAAAACTCCTTAATTGCAAGCTAGTGGCAATCATGCTACAAATATCTCATGGATACAGTGTTAGCTACAGCTGCTGTGTTATCAGTGAAGCAGTTGGTGTGTGCCCAGCATAGCATGTTCCCATCAGTGCTTGATAAGGGCAATCCTACATGCCCAGCCACGCTGTCCTGTGCCCCTGCTGGGAGGTGAATTCCTTACACAGTGCATGTCCTGCGTCTTGCAGCTTTTCTGACACTCTGATCCAGTCGCTCCGGGACCTGCAGAGCTGCAGTTGAAGTAATACATAGGAGCTGGGCAATCTGCAGTAGGAGAAAACATTTCAGGAAGGTAATTTAGAGAGAGCAATAAGGATGCCATCAGCAATTGCAAAATCAGCCAGAGGATTTCAGAGAGAAGCAGGTGTCTATCATTTAAAGTTTCTAATAGTTTTGCTTCTGCCCAATAACAGTGCAAGGAGAAGAAGGCAGATAACTTATAAGTTTTGGGAAATATCCTCATCTTCTAAAGAGTCTAGCAAGTCTGGTGACATTTTACAAAGACAAATGTTATCAATAACTAACACATTTCAGGGAGAATGAAAAAATGTGCAGAATACTAAAATGTTACAGAAAGTGAGAGATAACACAGAAAAACATTATAAATACTGGCTGACACCATAATGCCATTATTTAACAAAATCTCACCTTTTACCAAGACAGTTTCTCCAATGCAGTCTAATCTTCCTTGAATGCATTTGCTAAAGAGATTCCATAAAACAAAACACATCAGCTCTTTGCACATTTCTCCCTCACTAGAGAGAAAGGCAGTGCAAAGCTTCACTTGTCACATGAATAACAAATTCCTATCAAAATGAATATTTGGTACAGCTATCAGTTTCACAGACATGAATTATCATACCCAGAAGGAAGATTAAAAGACCCAGCTCTTAAATACTCTTCCTTCATCTGCCACAGGTTTATTGTGTGTTTTCCCTAAATCAAGTTTTTTCTAAGCATCCATTTTCCACTCCATGAGATAAGACTAATACTTTCTTATATAAGAGATCTCTTAAATTACTAAATGAATATGTGATTACAAAATAGGCTAGAATCCTCAGCTGGAAGACAGACAGAGAATATATAAACATCTAAAGATATTAAAATAGCCTTCCCCTGGCAGTGGTTTGCATTGCTGCCCTAAGCTAGTTGAAAATGCAAACAATGACAATTGTTTTTCACTGCAAATGCAAGTTAATTGTGTCATTTTTAGTACTTCCCCCAAATTTTTCTCTCTCTCTTTAAAAAAAAAACAGTTTAAAAACTGAAATTTGGGTGTTTTTTTCCCGGACCATTTTTATTTTTTAAATAGTCTGCAGGATGGTGTGGTGGTTTTCACTTCCTGTTTTCATTCCGAAGCCTGAAACTCCTCCAAGCCTTCTGTGTTCTAGAAAGCTTGCTCCCACTGTTTATGGATATTTTTTTACAGAACAATGAACTTTGCGTAGAGACAGATTACAAATATTGATCTACTTAACATGTTTTCAGGTTCCTGTTTGCTAGCATAAACATAGGATCTTAACCTTTGTTGTGGCTGCACTTCCTGCCAGGGGAAGACACAATCTAGGAGAAATTTGTCATGATTCCTAACTGAAAAATGATGCCATTCATGGATTGGGGCAGAGACTTCCCCTGCAAGCCCTGATGTCCCCAGGCACCGAGCAGCCTTTGCGTCATCAGAGCAACTCACCACATGAGTTTGTCCTCTTGGAAGGAGTTGCCAGGCTGAACAATCTTGCCTTTGTAGTAGCAGGGACAGTCATCTGGAGCTACACATTCCTCCTCATCGTTCAGGTAGGTGCCTGCAGGGCAAGCACAGCCCTCCATAGGCGCGATCTGAACCTTGCACAGCGGGTCAGGTTCATCCAGCGAGCGGCAAGACTGGTTACAGTGCTTCACACTATAGTTATAAACCATAGTCTCAGGACACTCCTCAGAGGGATCTTTGCAAGAGAAATAAAAGGGATGTATGGCCTTCTTTGTGCAATCATCTCTCATGATTTTAATATGTCTTTCTGCACACTGGTAGCCATAAACGTGCTTTTATCAAACTACCAGACCTTGTCTCCCAGGGATCTGGGGGAATCTACTTGCATAGCCTGAACTATATGACACTGAATACTGAAATACTCAGCAGGGTGAATCTTTTTGTAACTTCCACAATTTACATTTCTATCTTATGCCAAGAACTGAAACCAATAACTTCTGACTTGTTAAAATTTTATTTTCTGACCTTTACTGATTTCTTTGGCTGGGAATAACTTAAGAAATGACCGTATTTAGTAAGAGAAAAATTTTGACATTAAATGGCAGTGACAAGGAACTCTGCTAATCATTTGATGCTACCAAAGAAAGGGTGTTTCAGTTCTCACAGATGTCTTGAGGAAAACTCTTGTCGTCATCCTCTGGGGAAATGAGAAACAACAGTTTCTAAGATCTCTGGATGAACCAAGCAGGTAAATACCAAAATCTAAAGAGCTCAACTAACCCTGTAAGACAGTAAAAATCTGGTTTATTTTCACAGGCTGACAGTATGCACCACCACCAAAGCTGTGTCATAAAATCTGCAGTACTGCAGATCCATTGGGATGACATCAAATTTTGTCAGGGAACATCACCCACATTAAGGCTGCATTTTTCAAGAAAGTCTGGTATCCAGATTCCTTTGAAATTCAATGAGAACTGGAGATCTAGTCATCTTGGGCCTCTTTCCAATTCTGCAGATTTAACCCCACAGCTGTTTTTCAGACATACACAAATGCACTAGAAGGTCCAGGGGAGCTGATCATGGGCACCTGTGCTAATCAGCCTTGCAGCAATGCTAAGAACTTATCAGCAATAGGTTCCATGCTTAAATGAAACTCTCTATGGTTTTCCAGTCCATGACCGTGGCACACTTTCTTAGATTAGTTAGTGTGCTAGGCTTGTGTACACATTCAAAACCAGCACCTGTACCACAATAAACCAGTTGGATTTCTGGTCCTAGCTGGAGCAAACACATGTAAATCAGGCAAGCCATATTCTATTTTATAGGCATTCTTTGAAGATACAGCAAGTGGTATTTGTAAGTCAAAATAGGCCAAATAAAAAAGATATTAATAAAGATGTTGAATATGAATTTACATGTGTCTCAATTGTTAGCTATTAATACAACAAAATAATGTGTCTACTTTCTCCCTTTAAATTTTCATAGAGGAAGAAGATCACTTTTGATTAAAGTGAGATCTGGTAAGAGAAAGGTTACTTGATTGTAGTGCTCATGGTCACAGGAGTGACACACATCTTAGATGACAAATCACAACTGGAGGCATGAGTGCAGAGAACACAAGCATTCCAAAGATACCTTCAAGCTAGCTTGCACAGGGAGCACTAGAAAAGCAGTGCCATGGCTTAGCAAAGACTGCTCGCCCCAGTGATCTGCTGGGCGACCAGCAACTCCAGTGGTGGTTCATGCTTCTGCTAAAGAGTGTGTAACAGGTGAGCACAGTTTGCTAGCAGGGTTTGCTTGTTTCACACACTCTACTGACTGCAGTGCAGACATCTGCTTAGGATACAGCCTGCCTTGGATGCTGCCTGCAGAGTGGCTGCAGCTTCAGGAGCTGGAACAGTTTTTCCAACCCCCGCAATGGGACAGAACACAGAGTGAACATTGTGGCCCATTTATTCTTTCACTCATGAACAGTTCAACCTTCACTCTTATCACAGTCATGTTCCCAAAAGATTATTTCTTCTTAAATAAGTCCTAAAATGATTGTGCTGATTAAGCCCTTAGCATTTTTTCTCAAGGTTACTGCACTATTTGAGTCAATATTACCTCCTGTGCCTTAAGAACACAGATTTCAGCCAAACCTATGCTGTGAACTAGTCTTGATTTGCCATAAAAAATGTCAGTAATTCTGTGTTGGGAACAAAGCTTTCAATAAACAGTGGCTGTGTCTAGTGCATAACTCTGCAGGGTTCTAGGACAATTTACTGTGGACTATACTGTGTTCCTTTGAATTATTTCAGCACAGGTTTGTGAAATTGTTCTTACCACAGTCTTAAATGCTTTTGAAAATGCATCATCCTAGTTACATTGTTTGCCTCTATTAACTTACCCAGCTGGCCTCTAAGTCAGGCAATTAAATTGATCATAGCTGCATCAAGCTCCAAAATCATAATCACTGTTATGTTGTCTATTCAGATGTGCTATTAGTCAAGAAACCCATACATCTATTTTCATGTTGATACAGGAAAATCTCACTTGAACTATCTGACCATCAATGACAAACTGGAAATTTTGAAGCAAAATTCAGAATCCAAGATAGTGAGTTTTATTCTCAGGTCTTATGCCATCTTATAATAAATTCTGGCAATGCCAAAGGAAAATACATACATATGTGGACTCTGAACTCAGGATTTGGTGACAATGTGTATGTCCAGGAAACTTCTGTTCATTTTTTAGATAATCCTGAGCTGAAAATGCCTTTAAAGATTTTCACATTCTCAGATATCACCAATATATATTTATTAAAATACATTACTATTTTCCTGCAAGATGCAAAAATGCAGTTAATGAGAGTGATGTCATTTGTATTGTCTGAGACAAGAGGACTGAATATACTGTAAAAAAGATATTGGAATTAAAATACATGGGGAAGCCCATGTGTTCAAAAGTAAACTAATTGCTAACTAAACCTAAACTAAAACTAACCCTAACTTCTGGTTTGATTTGACTAATATGCCTTGTACTGTTTTGCTTCTCTGAGTACTGAATTCACCTAAGCTTTTACACAAGGAACATGCACTGTAAGAGCATTAAGCGACCATTAACTGATTTTGGCAGGATGAAGAATTTTATAGAATAAATGCTTATTTTTCTTTTTCAGAGACTCTCTAACTTGATGACTAAAGACAAAAGATACTGACTGCCACAAACAGGGCTATACTGAAGCTGTTCCCCCATATCCCTGCCCAAGGAATTTCAGTTCACATACCACAGACACCCTGCCTCCAGCCCTGCAGGGACATGCCTGCTGAAGCACAGTCTCTGGAGTAAGTAGAGAGCACACTGCACAGTGCAACTTCACTCTTCTCAGCATTGCAGGTGTCATACATGCATTTCTAAAGAACAGAAAAGGATGTGGGTATTATTATGTCCAGCTCATGGAAGAAACAGAAACATGTAGCAATTCAAAAGCAGTCAACCAGTATCTTTTTAAAAAGGTATCATTACCAATGAAAATATCTCTAAGAGAAAATCTATGCTAATAAATACTACGGAAATGTGAGAAATAGCAAATCAGTTACAGAAACTGCAATGATATTATGTCTAGCACTCATTAATAGATGAATAATAAGAAAGATGAGGGCACCTATAGTTCATTAAAACACTAAGAAATGTCTATACCAGCCTCCCATGAAGATGTACAATCTAGGACCTATATTGTCAAAATATATCAGATGAAAATATTGCACAGTGATGACTGGCACTTGTGTACCTATCTAGTGAGCAAATAAGATACACCCAATTACATGACAGGTGCATGACAGCAGATGGTTTCTAGAGAGCCACTCATATGTAATGACATTTTAAGAACTAGTTACGTAAGTATGGCTGGGATTTAAAGCTTCAGCTCTTTTTACTGTGTGAGCTGTACAAAAGAGCACAGACACAGCCAGTCACTCTAGAGCAGTAGGATCATACTGCATAGACAGTGACTTATCCTGCCATTACTGATGTTGTGGAAGAGGCTTTCATGAATCATAGTTTAAAATCTGATGAGATCAGCAGGAGTAACAGACATATCTATAAGAAACTGGTTATTACTTTTCCTTAACTGAAAATTGCAAAATCCTATTTTCTTTATAGTTTACATGAATTCTCAAGTATGTGTATTTTCCTCTGGGAGAGGTAACACATAAGCCATATTTGTAAAGGTATCTGAAGACATACTACATTCTAGGCAAAAATTTCGGGCTCAGGTATTTTCTCAGTAATTTGTATCACACACACACACACCCTGAATGAACTTTCTGTGTTTTTGCAGGAACTTCTTTACCATCCACATAAATGTGGCAACTCTAGCTCAACCAGCTTCCTCAGAGCATTATAGAGCTGTACACCAAGAGAACAGCTTCAGGCATTCAAAACACAAGGAGACCAACACAATTCCACGGTAATAAATGAGATATAAACAATGTAAATACATAGTCTCTCCCCAGATGGGAGTTTTGAACCAAGTCAGAGGAAATCTATGGTGCTGGTAAAACTCTCAGCTCAATTTGACACAGAAACACTGATTCTGCTCGTCAAAGAGTGAACAGTTTTCACTCTTTGAAACTTTGAAATCTTGAACTGATTTTTTTCATTTTGCTTCTGGGTCATGCAACAGATGCCAGTGATGACAGTCAATTATTTACACAGCTGTAGCCAAAAAGGCCCATCTTGGCACAAACTCTCATTTTATAATTTTTCTAATCAGCATCAGTGAATTTCTTTGTGACCAGTCACTACTGTAACCTATTTCAATCCCCTAGGCCAGACTACCTTCATGGGGGATCAGTCTCTGGACTAGATTAAACGACCCATTTGGACCAGTGCCTTACCTTGATGTACACAGAAGGGTCTACAACAGAATGGCAGGCAGCAAACACACTGCTTGTATTGGACAGAAGAGCACACCAGTGCTGAGCAAATTTTTCTGAAGTGGGAAAGAATATCATTGTCCATAATCACTTAAACCACATTACTGTCTGAATTAATATTCTTATCAGGTATCACATTGTACTAGAATGTCCTGAAGTGTTTAGATAATGCTGGATGGAAATACAGGTCATTAACATGTTAAAGGAATAAGCGTAGTTGGATGGACCTAGGATCTTCCTAGAAGAAAGGTTTCACCTTCCAAGTATTAACATTATTACTGCAGCTGGATTTGCAGAACATATACAAAACCTCCCCATTTTCACTGTTTTTCATCAAAATTTCCTAATTTTTTACAGTCAGGTAATTCCTTATAGTCAAGGGATAATATCAAGTATGTAATAATCAATGAGCTGTGTGGCTATGAGCTGCAGATTTAATTACATGTGGCAGTACCTAGGAGAGGTCAGTCCAAATCCTATATATATACAAATCCAGTCAAAGTGAGAAATCAGAGAGGACACCTAGTATAGTGCAATGCTTGCTTAACTCAGCACTGATGATAACTTCTTCCTCTGGACCTCAGCACAGCTGTAGCAACCTATACTGGATGAAGAACTTGCCCAAATATTGGCAACCAAATATGCTCTGCCTTAAATTTCTCTCACTGATGCTGTGTGTGCTTTTCAAGTCATCAGTGAATGTGTTCGCTCTTTCTCCAGTAGGGCTGTCTTTTTGTTTTGAAAGCAAATCTATCATCTTAAAGACCTTCAGAACACAATGTTTTCTCTCTAGTAATAACCTCAAAGGCAGAGGGTTTTGATGCTTATGAGATTTCTAAAGCTTTTTTGATTATCCATCATATGAAAATTATTTCGCACTGATAAACCAGGGATGAAAAGCCTGGTACCTTTATCCACACTGTTTGAACAAGGATCTTCAAAGCTGTCCTCAACATCAAAACAGCTGGCTCTAGTTTTCCACGAGTTACCAAAAGCAGAAGCTGAATCTTCCACTGCTCCAGTGACTGTTCTGAAGTCATCAGTCTGGATGTTATTGAAATTGCCACAAAGACCTTGTGTGGGAGGCAAAAAAAGAAAAAGGCAAAAGAAAAGAAGAAATCGCTAGATGCATGAAAAAAAAATGGCTTCTAGATGAACACTCTTAGGTTGATAATGCACCTTGCCTGAGAGAAACCCATTTTCCTTCAGAGACTTCCTGATGTTCCCACAAATCAGATAGGACCCTGTATTTAGAGTGTAATTCTTATTTTTCTGCATTACAGTAGCACTTAGTGATAGCACAGGGATTGGAACTGCTTAAATGCGCTTCAGTAAACACTGGTAGACAGAGAATATCATCCCCAAAGGCTTAAAAACAAAGGAAATGGCAAGAGAAAAACAAAATGGGTCAGAGAGACAGGCTGTAATCCCATTGTGCATATAGGAAACAGAAGCACAAAATCTTAAATGGTGTCAACAGGAGATTGGTGGCAAAACCAAGAACATAGTCTGCATTTCACAAATCTCTGATGAAGGCCTGTTTAAACAGATGGAGTCTAAAAGATCTGCACACACTAAACACCACAGAGATTTTCTTCAGCACATTGAAGGGTTTAGCCTTTTGTGTCCTACCAGATGTGCGATTCTGAAAAGAATGATCGACTGTTATGGAGAGCTGCATTACGGGTTTCATTTGCACTCGAATCTGCACTCCAGCTGAGCTCAAGATTTTGATGAAAAATGTAGATTGTCTGAAGATGGTGATGCCATCTAAAGAAGAGAAAAAGAAAAAATGTTGTATGCACTTGCAAATCTTTATGAAGCTGAGTAAACAGGAACTTCCATTTGCTGGTGCATCCAGTAACACAGGGATTCCCAAGGAATCCCAGACCTACTATCCACCTAAAAATGAGTAGGGTCATGTTCTTTCAGAGAAATGAGAGGAAATCCCTCTGCAAATGCTACACTGTGGAAGGTGTGAAGAAGGGCGTTTACCTTTGTTTACGGGCAGCTTCACAATGAAATTGTTCATATAGATATTTCCACAGGAACATATTTTTATAGTCTGCAGGGAAAAGGAAAAAAGCCCATAGTAGTGAATGCATATGATGTGAGACAGACAAGAGCAACCTGGCAAGATTCATTAAGCATTAAGGAGTAATGTCTTCAAAACCTCATCCCCTCTCAGTGTCCAGACACCATACAGGAATGTAGGGAAGATAAAAGTGACCTACTATGTATCACTAATTAAAGTCAGTTACTCACAGTTCTTCCTAGTGTGACCAATACATTCTTTAGGCAAGTCATTGTCCTTGAAGTCCCACACTGAACGATCTCCCCAATCACCACAACTGTGTCATCAGTGTTCTGAGAAGACATGAAAAAGGTATGTGCAGACATTGTTACCATGTTACAGGATGGGAGCTAGAAGAGAAAAAGGTGTCACTGAAAGGCTAAGATGGAACAATAAAAGAACTGGGGTTCTTTTGAATTTTGAATTCTTTCTTTTGAACTGGGGTTCTTAGTTGATCTCTAACTGCAAACTGTTAATTTCATTGCCAAAATGAATAATTTTCACTAATTTTTCTTTGCACTCTGGTTCCTTGTTATCAGCCTGTGTGGATTTCATTTGCAAGCATTCACAAGGAATTCAATTTTTTTGCAGAAATTTTGGCTCATCCACTTCCTTCTGACAGGCACATGTGAAGAAAACTTCAGAAGAAATGCTTGAATCAATGCTAATACATCCATTGAGAACATTATTTAATTAAAAAAAAATAGTTACAACTGTGTTGAAGCTGCAAAATGTTGAAGCTAAGCATTAGCAATTGACTTGCAATCCATTTCAAATTCAAAAATTTACGGGGTTTAAGACTGAGCATGTGTTGAAGTGCTTTGCTGGATTGGTGCCATTTAGTTAAATTAAGTCATATAAAGCTCCAGCATAGTTTAACGCCTCATGTTACTCAGGGGATTTAGGAGTGAAAAGAGAAGTTGCTCATACCTTAGCTAAGACATAATGACAGTTGCCATGAAAGTTGAATCTCTTATTATCGAATGTTGTTATATGGAATCCGCCATCTATGTGGCAACTTCCAGAGCAGGGCAGAGAGATACAGCTCCAGTGGCCTCCTTTGCAAGTACTGTGCAAAACCCAAAAAGCAGCAGTTAGAATAAACACAGGTTCAAGGGAGCAAAGGTGATACATCATTTGAATCTGCACAGATGCAGCCTCTTTGTCTTTTTAGCTCGTTATCTTGGCTTTTTATAAAAACCCAGTGGGTGGAAGCCTTTATATTAGGCCCTTAAAGTGTGATGGTTGAATTCATCTCAGTGAGAAAGTTAACTGCACTGGGCTTTGAGCTGGCTCCCTCACAGACACACTGGGATGGGAAAGCAAGAAATGGTTTTCAGAGCCTAAATTGTTTACTTGACTTTTTTTAAAGAAAGAAAGAACCCCTTCAAGCAGGATCTTGCAACATCTTGTGCTACTGATGCAACTGTTCAGCAGATAATTGTGGAGGACCTGGGATAATGAGCAATTCTCACACCTGTGCACACAAGAAGAAAACAGCCCAGCTACGTAGGCTTGGGCTTCGAGAGATGTAAGTGAGGATGTGGCAAGATGGGAACTACCCAAAGCCCATTAAGTTCAATTACTCAAAATTTCTGGCATTTGAGGAGCATTTCCTCAAAATGCAGGTACTATTAATCCAAAGGGGTTTGTAGAACATTTGGCCATGCACCATACCACATTTCATTTCTCCCTATAGTAAAGCTTTAACCGATGGTCAAAAAATGATGTTATGTCACAGGAGCTCAGATAACACATACAAAGTAAGAAATAAAACTGTTTTGAGAGTAATATACCTAAGGTCTTATCACCTTTCACTAGTGCAGAATGGAGATGGGTTCAAGCTGGCAGGTTTTTTTCTAAATCAAGTCATTCTTAAGGATCAGGACTTCTGAGATCTGGCCTTTAAGTAGCCTTGTGGAGATCCAGATGTTGTTGGAAATGTCACTTATTAACATGGTATGACTCACTCTAGTGGCCCAACTCTCTGAATTAATCACTGAAGAGTCTCATTTTTCTACATTCTGAAATGCTGAGCTCAGTTTTCACAAGCAGTTTCAAGTGAGGGTGGGTAATAACTATGTGTGGTTGAGGAATACCTCTAAGTTTTCCTACACTGTTGAAATTCAGAGCAAGGTTTTGAATAGTTATTTAAGACAAATGCCAGGAAAAGATTTAGAAAAAAAAAAAAAAAAAGGAGGAAAGTACAGAATGCAACTCATCAATGTATTGAAATAGATGCTTCTGCCTTGTTAGTGCAATCAAGACCACAACAGTACCAGTTCTGGCAGGGAGTGGAATAAGTTCCTCCAGATGAGTAGACTTTGCCTTGAAATGTACAGGGGCAGCTGTCTCTGGGGATGCACTTCTTGCTGCTGAGGTCATCAAGGATTGTTCCTGTTCAGACACATTGGCTAGTTAATATTTCTTTGGTGAGTCTGGGAAACACCAGCAAGGAAGATTAGAGTAAGGAAAAAATTCTGGAGTATTCAGCATTTCTTAAAATGAATGGGACACTTTTAAAGGAAAACGCCACACCAGGCCCTTTCAGATGTTAATGGATAGGAAATATTTCTCAAAAGAGTTCAAATGAAAGCAATGCAAAACTCAACATTTCCTGTTATGAAATTTTTCACTGTGAGCAGGATTATCAAGTGCCAGATTGCAAGGGTGTGAGCCAGTTTTCATCCTTTTCTAATAGTGAATCTAACAGAAATCAGAACCTCATTTTAGACTATTTCATGTGCAAATTTATACATGCACATACCTTGAAATGCATTTATGTTTTGTGCCACTTAAACTACAGCAAGATTTAGTGTCATAGCAGGGAGGCCTCTCAACAGACAACTTCATCTGCATGCTTACTGTCTAGAGAACACCTCTTCTCTTTCCACATCTGCACCATATTTTTCCTGTCTAGTCCTTAGAAGTCTTTCCCTCTCCTCCTCCAGTGTCAGGTTCTTGAATCTTTAGAGATCTGGCTCTTCCAGAAGAATGTTGTTAAATTATGCTAGAAGAAACAGTTTATTTGTTGTGTGAAAGGGAACAACCTCCCTTTTTGTCCCTTGATGTGTGAGATCATGGGCAGAAGTGAGCTGCCTTACCAGGAGGACAGAAACAGCCATCTGTACATGGGGCTTTACAAATCTTGCTCCTTTCTGGATCTGCACATGTGTCAGCACAGGAGTTTCCACATTCCATGTACTCCATATTGTTTGGGCATTCCTGATCTGCAAGACCAAACCAAAATGGAGTATGTTAATGATGTATTTATAAGATCTCTCGAATTGTTGTGTCACTACCCAACTCCTTCTTCCTCCTTTCCTCCATATCTTGTTTGCAAGCCCTTCTATCCAGATATGTCATGTTTGTTTAACCTCTTAAAGGAACTTTTTATGGCCACTTTTACTTTATCTTTTGGACAAAACTGTGCTGCTGGGAAATATGAGCTATTTCACATTACTAGCTTAAGGTTGGCTGAGGTCATAATACAAGCAAAGAACACCAGAATCATTTGGGGAGTCATAACAGTTTATTTTTGCCTGAAGCATCAGTCCTTCTGGCATTAATTTGCTATCCCAATCCACACCAGCAGTCTGGGTGAACTACCTGTAGCCTTCCCCCTGGATTTACAGAGATTTCCTGCTCAGTAACTGGACTACTGAGTATGAAAACACAGGGTGATGTAAGTACAAACATATTGCACTTCTCAGTAACTACTTCTGTCTAGTCGTCAACATGTTGAAACAAGGCTCTTTATGAGTTAACTGTACATGGTAAATTTCAAAAAAAAAAAAAAAGAACAGGAGAAAACCTAGTGGTAAGAAGGAGGTGGGCAATATCAAGGTATAGTTCTGATTTAAGAGCAAAATCAAGTTAAATTTGTAGAAGCTTTTCCATTAACAATGTTTCTGCCAAAGTACTTTCACAGATTGATTCAAGGTAGTTACCAGAGCTCCTATCTCTGCTCTGCTGGGATCAGAATACCTGTGTAAATGTCTAACCTGAAAGAAATCTCCAGAGCAGCATCTACTTACAGCAGAGTTCTTTGGTCCTCCATTCCCCAGGGTCTCCCTTCCTCAGGACACAGTCTCGAGAGTATTGATTTAAAGTGCTGCATATGCAGCTGGAAACCAAATCAGAGTGAGAAGAATTAACTGCACAGTGGCACATATCCTCAGCACAGGTCTCTATGTAGTCATCAAAGGCAACCACTCTGGGGCAGTTTCCAAAACGGGACATAAGTTTCTTGCATTGTTTTTTCTGTTAAAAAAAAAAAAAAAAAAAAAAAAAAAAAGGGAAAGAAAAGCAATACTTGACATTTTACCACCTTTTAGGTTTTTGAATATATACCCCAAGTCTTGATGACACAATTCCAGGGTCATAGAATACTTCAGGCTGAAAGGGATCTCAGGAGATTATCCAGTCTAGCTTTCTGCCATGAGGTCCTTTGCCTTGGACTGGAAGCTGTCATTCAGTCAGGCATTTTCCCACTATCTATTTCTTTAACACTGTAATAGGATATTCTTTCATCTATAAGATCGTAATTTTGCTCAAATTCATGTGTAGAGTTGTGAAAAATTCAGTTTAGTGCATGCTCTAAGACTTGTTTTAACAGTCTCTTCAACACTGTAGGTCGGGGGGGCTTGTACTTCTTGGTCCCACACACTTACATATATGCTGCATCTATTGTCTTTCCTCCTGGGATGTCTTCCAGTGTGGTCATCTGGGCTCACATCAGCACACTTTTGTGATGGATCCTCTACTTTGTGGAAGTTCCCAAACTGTCTCGGATGCATTTTATACCCTGCAAAAATCCCCAGATGCATTTCAGTAACTTCCTGCAATTCTTTAGATCAGTTAATGGGCTATAAAAATGCACTTACTCTTTGGGCTCAAAGGCAGTATGCACTTCATAAAATGCCCAAACTTAACCAGCATCCATACTATAGAGGATGACAGCCTGATATAACTTCTGTTGAGCTAGAGTCAGGAATCTGGGACAATTGTATCAAGGCCTGCTGTCAGCATGGACATTTAAAATCACACGAGACTCTTGACCTTTCTGTTGCTTCTCATAATTTCCAAAGACTTCTCTTTGTTATGGGTGTGTTTGATCTTACACACTTTTCTGTTTGCATGTGTAATAGTCATGCAGGTATTACATAATGGGATGCTGTTATAACTTTGGCTTAAGTCCTGCATCTGATATTCCAGGATGAAGGTTTCTTTCCACCCATACAACCTGCTGCAGGATTATAGCCTTAGCCATTTGCAATATCTGAAGGTGTCAGTGGATGGCACCACAGTTTCTTCAAAGATACTTTGTGTTTTCTCTGAAGCTTTCTTTTCATTATAGAGGCAAAAATAATCACACGTAGAATGATTCAAATGGAAGAACAGAAAATGCACTCGTGCATTTCCTTAAAGTATGTTATTGTCAATGGGGATCCTGGCAATGTTGCTGCATGATAGCCAAGCAATTAATTTGGATCAAAAAGGTTGGAGGCTCTTACAAATATGAAAAGAGCAGAAAATTCCAAATCATCTCAGAAACTCTTAAAATACATCTACCATATATGGAAATGTTCATGTGCCTGTCAGGAGATCTGAAACCCTGCTCAGAGGAAACAGATACCAAGTTTCATGTCATGTATAAGGAGGTCTGTTCTGGATGGAATATGCTGTATTTATGACCTACCATCCAAAATCAAATCATTCTTCTGATTGCCATCATAGTTCCCACATAGACCACATATTTTCTCTTTATATGTTTCTTCCAGGTCCAACTACGAAAGAGGAAACACAGAGTTTAAAGGCTTTTCCCCACATCAGCAGCACTTGTTACAAAGTGATTCACAGCAGGAAAGCACAGTGGCAGAAGTTCTCATTCCCACTTTGTAAGCAGTCTCCTTTTCTGCTACAAATCTCTCATAAAACTTATCTGCAGACAGATTGAATTCAAATGGGAAGATAATCGTCCAGCAATTGTCGCTCCTACCCACTAAAGAGGTAACTGAAGCATGTTGAATACTGGACTAAGCCCTGGACTGGTGTCTCCCAGTATAGAGACACTGGTATACAGACATTTGGTACACCTTGCAGGGTACCGCAGCTCCTCTCTGGGCAGGTCAGATAACTGTGCTCTAATGCTGGATGCTAGAAAGAAGCAACTTCTGGTTAAGTTTTAGCCATATCTAATGGGTTTTCTAGTCCATAGGGTGAATGGAAAATTATATAGCTCTTCTAGGGGTGGGTCTGCCCAGCATTATTTGTTTTGCCCATACTTAGTGGAAGTAAACAGCCAGGTTAGCACACTATTGCCTTTCTAGATAAAACTATTGCACCTTATCACTCCTACATGCTTGGGGGACACTATTGGTGCCACTCAGGTCCACTAAAAAAAGGCAGTGCTTTTGCTACAGTTGTGTCCACTCTACAGTAATGTACAGGTACTGCCTCTAATACTTTATGTTTAATTAGTATACAGGAAGAGAGAAAGAAAATACTTCAATAAATCAGAATTCCAATATCACATGATTACTTCCTGATATTTTTTCTCTCTATTCACCTTTTACCCTCCCTCTATCTCTCTGAATGACAAAACATGACACACAGCTTGCATTTAGTTAATTCTCTGATTGTGAAGGATAAGTGTTCACACAGAAAAGTGTAAATGCACTGTTGCAGAAGATAATATTGTAAGGTACATGTTTAGAGGAGAATTCCCACATAGCATGGCTTTGGAATGAAAGAGGCCAAGATCTGAATTGGTCACAAAGATTAGTGTCCCACACAAGATGTGCACAAGACAGAGTAGCAAGAGCTGGCAGGCTGTGTTGCTGCTGCTGCCCCATGGAGCAGGGAGCTAACTGCAGATGTATTATATCCAGGTTTTGTCACATAAAATTAGCTGGAAAGGCCATGGGGTTGTGCCTCCATGCCCCTGCCTCATTAAACTATTACCTAGCTTGGTATTTGTCTATCAGCTTATGGATAGAGTGATACCTCCCTCCCACAATTTCATATATCAACACAGTGCCTGCATCCAGCCCTGCTTTTCATCACTGATGAGATTCACCAGGAGGAAAATAACTAACTGGCTGTTCATACTAGGAGAGTGTCAGCCCAGTTCCACTTGAGTGTCAGGCCCAGCTTCGAAGTGACTTGGAAGTAAGTACAGGTGTCCTCAATCAGGATGCTCTTCAAGCTGAAAGGCATGGCAATCCTGGAAATTCGAGGGAACAAAACAGATTGCAGCGAAAAAAAGAGTGATGAAATCCTCACAAATATATAGGAAGGAAAACTAGAGTTAAAAGGAACTAAGACATGGGAACGCTCTTTGCAAGGTCAGCCTTCATCTACACAATGCGTTACATCGTCCACTGTGTCCTTTTACCAACCTTAACCCACAACACAACGTATTTTGTCTCTTGTCAATACTACATCAGCCACCTGACTGATAGAAAGCAGCCAAACCCAAGGACCTAAGCCAAAGGTTTATAAACAGCAAGATGCCAATATTGGAAAATGGCCCTCCACATGAGGACACTGCAGGTTATCATCATCCTTCCAGGACTTCTTTGACGGTTGGGATTCACAAACAGCTCTGTTGTTACTCATGTACTGATACAACTCAGACCTACATTACTTTTCCATCTTACCAAGACAATTACCATTCATTTTGCAACAGCCTAGAAACTTAGAAATTCAGAAAATGGCTAGAAGATAGGAGATTTCTTGCCCCTTTGATTTAGGAACAACATATGGGCTTTGGTGCTATAATTACATGGAGTGGTGCTATTTTATATTTGGTTGTTTCTAGAAGGCTGTCAAGACAGTCCATATGTTTGCAATTTTCTCTCCAAAAAGATTGTGAGGGGTTTTCCCAGAGTTGAAGGTTGCCTAGGCCCTTCATAATTATATGCTAGGAGCAGGACTCTGCACTTCTCATGAGGACTGCCCTTAACATCGTGCCCAACTTTCAGCTATTGTTGCATATGATTTTTACTTATGGAATATTTTTACCCTTCTCTTTGTAGTTTCCATTGTGGTTCATTTCGAATTGGAATTAAAGGTGTGGGGTTTGACTTTTAAAAATTCTGCCTTTTTTTGTAAGAAGATCCCAGGGCAAGTTGTGATCTGCAAAGCAGTGCAATTTTCTAGACTAATCTATCTGGAAACAGAAAACTATTCCTAAAAGAACCATCTGTTCCTGAACAGCAACATACAACAGTAGGGTTAGTACCACAGAAATAATGTTTTGAGAAAAAGAAAAACCACTGAGCTTCTACAAAATCGAAACTTTTTTATAAATAAAATGTTGGGGTTTATGTACTCTCTTCCATCCCTCCCTCTCAAATCAAAGCGACATCAAGGAAACCTTAAAATACCTTCTGTTTTCATAGCATACACATTGCTCTCTGCTTAACTTGTTGGTGTTGGTCCCTGGGAGATGTAGTTTTGTTTAAATACTTCTTGCCTCCTCCACCACTACGAGGGGGACTCTTCACAATACCCTGTTCAAAGAGCTGTGAACACCTCATACACAGCCACTGCTTTCCAGCCAGACCACCCAACACATAGTGATAAAAATGCAGCACAGAGCAACAGTACAGTCTTTACTCACTTCTTCCCGTTCACTGTGATTCCTGTCTCCTTCACCTCCAGGACCACTCCATCAATGGTGACAGTGAAGTAGATCAGGAAGCTGCTCTTGGCACTGCGCCTGATCTGAATGTTAAAGTCCTGGTAGCTGTCATTGCAGTGTGAAGCGAAGATGTATGTGCAGGTTCCAGGAAAAGTAAACTTTACATGGTCAAATGTATGGAAGTGGAAATTCCCCCAGGTGGCACATTCACTCCTACTGACAGTAGAGACCTGGACTAAAGGAAAAATCATAGTAGGGGAGCTTAGAAATTCTCCCCATATGAGGCGCTTACCCTTTTGTGGTTGAAAAACATTAAAGGGGCAATTTTCAAAGGCAAAAATGGTAACTCCTGGAAGATACAAGCCTGTGGGAAGAAGTTTCATCTCACTGAACTTTTGAAGTCCATGACTTTTGAAGTCCAGAGATACCTGCAATGTGAGCAGATTAGCCCAGTCTTCTTTGAAGTTAACAGTGAGAAGCAGAAGAGGTTCAGCTTTCTGATCTTACATATTTGCCTAGCAAGAAGATGCTGAAAACCACAGGCATCGCTCTGTTGTCTAGAAAGGCTGTGTCTATATTTATGCTGTAGACATATTTACACTGTAGATATCTAAAGTGAAGTGAGGAGAGTCCCATTCTGGATGTCTAAATCTCATTTAACTCAGGCAAGACTTTGGTCCAAAGTCTTGTATTGAGTCCTTTGCAGGAGAAATCACAGGTGGCATGACTTTACAGCAAAGTGGCAGCTGCTAGTCTCAGTGGTTGAGGCCGCTACCAGCTTCAGCTGTTGGCTAAGAGATACTTGGTTTTTCTTCTCAACCAAAACTCACTTTTTGTACCTCTGTCAAAGGTATAGATACATACTCTAAGTGCATATAAGACATTACTTCAGAAAGCAGTTTTCACACCACTGAGCTTCACAAAGAAAACATGAATCACCTTGAATTAAATTACATACGCTTGCTACTAAATGCTTTTAACATTTCTTCTAGGCCCATCTGAAATAGTGACAAATGAAAATGGGAAAATTCTTTGTGTTGTTCAGGTAGCATGTTTAGGAATATCAACATAGCAACATCCACAACAGATCAAATCAAAACCAGTTATTAATTTATTCAGTGAACACTAAAATATTATTAAATATTCCTGCCTAAGAATCAGCAGGGGAGAACAGAGAAATTCAGATCCTTATGTTATAAATGTGCAGCCCAAACTCAAGTGCCCAGTAAGTCCTTGTAGAAACAGCTTTTTAAGGGGACTGCTACTTGTCATAGGTGGTTGCAGCACTGGAGTAGGGCAATTTAGCACTTTTCTACACAGTAGAGAGGGCAAGTGAGAAAGTTTGGCTATTATGGAAGTGAAATTGCTGGAATTACTCAGGCAGCAATAACTGGTACATCAACTGTTTGTGTATTAAGCAGTTGGGAAAAGCATAAGACATTAAAAATCAAACCAGGAGCTAGCAGTACAGCAGACTACAAAAAATGTGATTACTGCTAATGCAGCATTTCATACTGGTCAATCAAGCCTAGCTGGTGATATGGTAAGTACTTCTATGAAGAATATGTGTGAAATGTGTTGAAAAGGGTGTCACCATATTTTTGTTTGGGGTTTTTTTTGGTGCAAACTGCATTCAGAGGGTCTCCTCATTAAGGTTAGTCACTTAGGATATAAAAGAGTTGATACACTACCTAGTAATGAAAGAAAAAAGTAAAATACTTAAATGGTTGACAATAAGGATTAAAATGTACAATGTTTAACAGTATCTGGCATGTCTACAGCCCTTACATGAATATGTTACACATTTTCATTTGTCAACTCTGTTTCTCACCTATGGAGAGCAATATGAAAGCGAGTAATGCAAGAATTAGATTCTTTTCTTACCTATCTGAACTGGTTCTTTGCCCTTGCAAAAACTCCAAATTAGGCAGAAGATCCAAAATGATCTCCTGGTTTTTATTTCCATCTTGCCATGAAGTCGTAACTTGAAAATCCTTTCAGGGAAGTGTTTTTTCTTGGCTTATAGGCAGATTTTTATAGTCCAGGAGTTTGGCATGAGAACAAAACATTGATGGCAGGGTCCCTGAAAGGTGGAGCTTCATTAAAATTTCTTTCAGCCATTCATTATTAGCACCCAGAAACCTCCTCTCTGTCAGACAGGACAGGTATCCAGTTCTTTCTTGCTTTATGGGGACAGAGAGCTGTCTGTTTCTAATTTCCTCTTTTGAAAATAGGTCCCCTCACCTTCCTCCTGTAGTTGTTACTTCTTTGGCAGCAATAGTTTTTCTTTTTTATGACATCTGATTAGTTACAAGCAATCACTGACCTCTTTCAGAGTTTTTCTCTGTTTTGCACATCAGCAGAGTCCCCCAGCACAAGAAAATGTGTTTGTTCCCTCTACTAGCTTTAATGGCAACTTCTAAACAGAGCAAAAAGTATTATCAGGTCAAGGCATAATGCATGGCTTATTTAGAGCAAAATCTTTTGGCAGGAGGGCACTGTCCTTTAAGAAGTATATCCAAAATATCTTACAAAAAGAGGACAGATTTACTGCTTCAATAGACCAGGAAAAAAATCAAAAGTGCAAAAATTCTCACTCTGTACAAATGGAATTTAATCACACCAGTCATGGGGAGTTAATTTATTCTTAATGCACACAGAGGTGGCGGATTCCCCAAACATTGTGACCAAGGGAGCAGTGCCCAAGTCTCGTCACAGTGTAGACCACAGTTCATTCCTGCACCACCTAAATTATGCTGCTGCAAAAGGGTCCCTTGGTGTTCTCAAAGTACTTTAATACCCTACCATACCCATAAAAAAATCCAGTGGGCTCAGTCATGAGCTCCACAGTCCATTGTAGGACATCCTGTCAGAGATTTTGATTTCAGTAATTTTAGAGTCCCTTCTAGAGATTTACTTGCTTTGTTGACACAAACTGAGCTTGCATTTCTTCACCTCATCCGTGCTGTTGGGGAACTGCTCCTGAAAAGAGAGGAAGCTTCTCACCTAGTCCCAGCAAAGCAAACACGGATAACAGACATTCCCACACTTCTAGCTGCTCCTTTTGGGAATACACTAAAGCTAGAGTGATTGCCAGAAGTAAGTGGGCACAAATACAGTTTAAGGTGGACATAGGTTTCCCCCTTATTGCAAGGCCTCAGGTCAAGCCTGCCCATGCACTGGGGAATATGAATGCCTTTTATCTGGTTGGTGGGCAGCAAGCAGGCCCTTGGGAACAGGGTCTTGCTCACTGCTTTACCAAACTTTGTGCTATTGCCAAAGTGGAGTGTCCCAAAGCTGGCCCACTGCTCCCTTCAGCTGCTGCCCTACACAGGTACAAGGTGCTTTGCAGAATTGCAGGTGACAGCATCTGCCAGGTGAAGATTTGCTGTTGCCCTTGCTCTAAAGAAAACCCTGCAGCAGCATGTGAGAGCATTGTGCAGGACATGAAACATGAGTTCGTGTTACCCCTTTGCCACTGTCCATGTCCCATTAATTCCATTGTCAGTCGCACTTGAGGCAGGGCGCTACTGGAAGGTAAAGTCTGTTCTTGAAGCCCTGCCATTTTGGCCAGAATACAGAACCAACAGTCTTTATGGCACTGGTGATGGAAGTCATGGACTGCTGCTGCTTCTCCTTTTAATCACAACATATCTTCCCTCCTGGTCTCTGTCCAAATCCAAAGTAATCTAGGAGAATATCTAGCAGATAAACCTAACCAGGAGAATATAACATTGGAGATATGAGGATGATCTGAAATTGAATACAGTGCAATAGCAACACTCAGATTCAGCAGATTCTCATGATAATTTTCAAACTGAGTTCTTGTTCAGGCCACAGGACAGGGCTAATGGCAGGTGTGGGGAAGGGCTGTGAAGCCTGGGAGGAAAAGCACATAGGTCAGTAGACCACAGATATAGACTAAGAAAGCTTAGTTGGACGTAAAAGTGGATAACTGAAAGATATTAATTTTCCAAAATCGAAGTTAGTGTCAAAATCCAAATGCAGAACTCCGCTGAGATAAAGTCAATGTTTTTTCAATCACTATCCTCTTCCTTTCCAATTCCCACCCAGGCAATCAAAGCAGCTATTTCATTCATTTTGGTATGAGAGTAGAAGGAAGAATCAGATTCTAGGACTATGATTCCTAACTCTGGAGGAAAACCCCTTTATTCCCACTGAGCTGCACAAAAGCAGCAGGAACCATGTATTAACCACTTGCCAAAGATACCCTTCAGGTTGGACTAGTCCTTTGATGACAAACTGATGTTGACCTCTGCAGCTTCCAGTCCTTCGTGTTCTACATATGGGGTGATTCAAGGGAATGCAAGGATGGGCAGAAGGAATGAGCTAAGGCATGATTTCCCCCTGTAAGCCCCACTTAGCACTCAGGGGCCTGGGAAGAACATGAACAGCACCTGTTAAAACTGTTCAAGGAAGAGAGAGAATAAAAAAAGATTCACTGAACCAACATCCACTTATGCTCTACTCAGCAGAGACAGTCGTATCAGTCATCTGGGATCCTCCCCTGAGAAAAGCAAGAGCAAAATTCTACTCAGAGAAACAGGAAACCCAGTGCTCTTGTTCTGTACCTAGCCATTTTCTTACCTCTGCTTGTCTGCTCTGTCATTTGTGCCATTCCTTTGCCATTTCTTGGGGAGGAGAGTTTCTGTCAATGACTAACCAGAGCTGCTGCTTCTGGCTTCTCCACAGATACTGCGGGCTACACTCCTTAGAAATCACTGGTTGCTTCAATCTTCTGCAATGATTTCAGGGCTATTGACAGGGGAAGGATGTTCGCATTCAAATGAAGTTTTTATATTCAAGCGTGGAAACACTGAGGTTTTCTGAAGAAATACATGGAAGCTTTCAGAAGGAAATGCAGACTGACAGGGAGCTTACAGACTGTGTTGATCACTTACCACTGAATCATTGCTATTGGCACACAAGTTATAACTATTCCCCCTGCAGTGACATACTGGGATTAATAACTCTTCCCTTTATTGGACCCTGCAGGATAAGAGGCCTTCCCTCTTCTGCAGCTGTATTAGCAAGAAGAACAATTCCTCTTGGCCCCTTTACAGCCCATTTCATGGATCATTTGCCATTAAAGGGTATGTAATTTTAGTAAATACAATAGGTAAATATTAACTCAGCTTCTTTATCACCACTGACTCACCGAAGATAAGCCATCATGAAGCTGATGTAATACACCAGTGACTCACAAAAGTACTTTTTTTGCTACAAACTTGGTAAAAGACACACTCGAATAGGAGGCATCTGGTGCATTAATGCCCTTCATAGCCAGTTACTGTACTGAAGTCTAGCAGTTGCATTTGTGTCATATCCTTCAGTCAAAAGGTGATTCCATACATACTGTAAAGAGTTATGGCTATCCTGGGTCAGTCCAAGCACTGGGGAGGTTTAGCTTGGAAATCCTCTAACAATCCAGTTCATTTCAGGCAAAACTGGTACTGCTTCTTGAAATGAGTATCCACTATAAGATGGTGCTTTACAAGCACTGTCTGGATAATAACTCTAGAGAAATTATGTGTGCTTTGTAAAACAAATAATGTTAGCTAGGAAAACATTACATTTGGTGTCAGGCACTTTGTGCCAATAATCCACATGATAAAAAACATCCGAAGTGAATTTGGCAAAATACTTTACAAAACTGGTAGTTATAACAATCACTTGTATACTCTAAATTGCCAGTAGAATTAAAGAACAACATGAATTATCCTTTTTAATCCTTTGCATGATATCATAGAATTTAGGAAAGTTACTTTAAAGATTTATTTGATCCATCAGATTTTTATCTACCACACAGTTTGAAACAGATGTCATTAAGTATAAGGTAGTCTGTAGCAAGTAGTGGGAAAGGAGGGAATGGATATCTGTCATTAATTGTCCATTAAAATACATGAAGAATGCCTTCAGTATTTTAATTTTGGTAGGAGGTGGTTGGATGTTTTCTTACATTTTGCCTTAGAATGGACAAAAAGCTCCTTAACCTCTCATCCTGCCATAGGGCTCCTTGACTTTTCATGAACAAATCAAGGAGATTAGTTATTCCTGTTTGCAAGGAATGAGTTCAGCTGCTCTTTTTTGTTTTTCTTTAAGAAGATGTAGATCTTTCAAAATCCATGTACAAGGAGTAATGACATGGCTGATTGGTGTTCGTGCACACAGGTCTCTTTGACCTATTGGCACTTCCTCACGTAAGAGAGACTCCTTGCATAGAAAATCATCTCATCAGGAGGTTGGGCCCTTGAGATTTTCTACTTGAAAGGTTTTTCTTTAAACAACCTTCCTGGTGGAAAAATATGGGGTAGCAGAACAAAGGGAAGCATATGAATTTTCTGCTTTAATAATTAGAATTTTATGGGGTTTTGGCTAGAGCAGATTCTACCTCTTTCTTAAAAAAGCAGTTTCTTATTTCCTGGGTGCCAAGATAATTCAGAAGAAACCACTGCGTGCTTAATACTGAAGTCTCTATAACCTTGAAATTACATGAAATTACATACCCAGTAACCATGTCCAGCAGGACTGAAGGTTACTGCAAGCCGAAAGAAAAGCTAAGACATGAGGCAGAGAACAAGTTAAGGTGGGAAGCTACGCAACATTAGCTGTGGCTGGGGGTTTTTTTTCTAAATTGGACTTAAACTGTGTCCCTGTTAATCCAGTCTAAAACTCTGTCAGACTATTTCTACTGGACTCCTGAGACTGAGATCCTTCCAGCATGAACTATTTATTAATATGAAAATATTTTGTGGTAGCAGCTAAGTTCTCTGTCATTCAAGTTTCAGAGATTGACCTGCCTTGAACAAAGTAGCCACTAAAACTAAAGCAGTTTTGTAGGTGACTGAATACCAATTTTCTTCTAAATTTGAGTGTTTACCCAGAGAGAGGAAAACCAAGGCAAAGGGGACAGTTTTCCCAGGCCTCTGCTTAGCATGTTGTGGAAGGTAGAATTAGCCACCCAAGAACTACCTGCCCTTACAGCTTGCTCAGACTCCCTGTATTTTTAAGGAGAACAATGGTCAGACAGATTCCATAGATTCTGCCAAAAAAGGGCAAGAAGTGCTCAGCTACACTAGTCCAAAGGGACAGGCTATTGAAATTTAACTGCTGTGTCAGGTCACAGGCACTGTGTAAAGCCACATTCCTTGACCACTGTTCCTGTTGCCTTTTGTTACTGCTTAAAAGAAAACTGCATGGAGCACAGGTACTCCTTCTCAGCACCAGCTCTGCCATACTTTCTCTCTGCTTGAGTTTTCTCAAAGTCTTGGGGTAATGAAAGCATCACAATGGTGGTTTTAAATGTTCTAGAGACTAGGCTGTGAAAAGAATTCAAGCATTTCACTTAAGAAAGCTGAAAAACTGGAACATTAAAGGAACATTTGAACATAACAGATTTTAGAAGGGTGACACTGAAAAAGAACTTACTGGCTTTTCCATATTAGTGATGGAAATACGGCTTAGGTAGCCTGCTTGGACCTGTTTGGACCTTAGTCTGGGAGGTTGCCAGTTAAGAACACAGCTGTTTGTGGTAGCCTGAAAAGATTGAGTTAATTTTGCAAATTGGGCCCTGGAAGAGGGCTGCTCAACTTTAAGAACTTGTTTTGCCTTAAAATACCCCCATGCCCCTCAAAGCTTCTGCTGGGAGATGAAATTTCAGAATTTGTATATCAATGTTACAGTTATTTAAATGTATTTCAGTTTTTGTCAGACCTAAAATTCACAAGAATTTTCTTTCCTATGATCTCAGAGTTTTTAATTCTATTTCTGCCTTTTCCCAGTGTCTGAGTTTGCTTTTCTAGACAAGTGCAACAGTGTATAACAAGCACAGTAACTGCACGATTATTTACTTAGGGCTTTGCCTTTGCTGAAGTCCTTTCACTGGGGTTTATGTGCAGAGTTGCATGTGCTCAGTTCAGTGAAGTGTAGTTTAGCAAAGTACACTCAAACGGTAAACATACTGAAAATTTTATCTTACCCTTCCTCTCCCACAGCACAAAATAATACTATTATAGAACATAGATCAGAAAGCAAGGTAGTTATTAGATCAAAAACCCCTACCTTATATTATTTTGGGAAGAATTCTTCTTGGTTTGCATGTGGCTTTTTCCCTCTTTCTGAATCCCATCTGCCTCACCTCAGATAGCAGCAGTGATTTTTCCATATTCCTAACAAGTATTTTCCTTTCTGTCCCTAGTGTTCTCAAAACACTTGTCCAGTAATGCTTCATAAAACAACTGTGCTCACTTTATCAGCAAATCTTCCATTAACTCATTTTTGAATGCGGATGGGATTTCTCACTGTGTTGCTGAAGAGTCCCTGTGAACAACACTGAGTTTCCAGTGCATCTCCAGGTAACTACAAGGAAATAGTTTGAGATTTGAACTATCTTGGAGAAGAAGACTACAACTGGGAATGAAACCCATGTGTTCTTGGGCAGCAGGAGCTGGGACCTTGGGTTTTGGTGCCTTCAAAGGCTATTTGGTTGGAAGTCCTACTTGTCTTCCAAGAAGGCTTCCCCATTTTTCAAGGCAAAACTAGAACTGTTAAGTACTGGGAGAGGAAGAAAAAGAAACAAGCCAAAAAGAAACTCCTTCCCACCCGTGAAAGTGGGAGGCTAGACAGAAAGTCTAGAGGAGATGAACACAGGACTCAGGCATGGAGACAAGATGTGGTCTCTGGTTACTGCTCCCTTTTTGCTACAGTCCAGGAGACAAGGCAATTCCTGGAGAGTAGAGTCATTCTTTGAGGACAGAGACAAGCCCATTCCTTTCCAGCACTAATATTTTTTATGAAGCTGCCAGGGTCCTGCCTGGAAGACAATGGGAGCAGAAGGTTCCACAATCTCCTGAGTCCCTAATGGGCTGACATCACCCTTTCAGAGAGGGTGATGAGAGATATTTCTTCAGTTTTTTCCTGGGTTTTCCAGAACTTGTGGCCTGCAGACCCAATAGCTCTTGCTTAAGGAACAAAATGCTTCCTGGGATGAGACAATATAGATCTCAATTTAATTCCAAGGTTGTTGTGGAGGGGAGCAAAAGTGCTGCTCACTGCCACTACTGCTCTTTGTAGGGATACACAGTTAAGGCTTCTTTCCTTTCTTTCTCTCCCAAGTACTATTCGTGGATTTCTCCACTGGAGAAAGTTTAATCTGTTTGATTTTGTCATCTAGTTCCACTGGAAACGCAGGTGCAAACTGAACCACAAAGTTCTGAGGTGACTAAGAGTGCAGAAAGGGGTGGAGGTTTGACATGTACAGTGTGACCCATAACGGCCAAGCACTTGTAAGTAAGAGTTCTGTGACAGCGTGTGCTTGTGAACCTGCTTATGGGCAGCACTGACCCGGCACCAAAACTGAGAGGGCTGCCATAACCCAGAGCACTGTGACAAACAACACCTCATGGGTGCATGTAAATTTCTGTCAGGATAATTCCTGTCCACTGCTTACTAAGAGCATCTAAATGTCTGTGGGGAGAGATCAGCATTCATTCTTCTGAGATAAAAACCCTCTACGTGATGAAACAGAAACTCCCTTTCAAGGCAGCTTGCTTTTTTGGTATGAAGTGACTTTACATTCTTAGCCATAGACTGCCCTGCAGTGGTGAAGGCGAAATCTGCAGCCTTACTGACTTTAATCCAGGATCTTTAAACTTTCTCATTAAAAAGTAGTTTGCCCATCACTAGAAGGGACAGAAGGAGCCTGTGCTACAGACCAAATGAAAGTTAAATGAAGCAAGGAAGATTTTATATTTCAATGTAAATACAGTGTGCAGCAAAATGCCACTTCTGCCTAGTAATATTTTATCTCTTTTTCATAGGAAACAAGGCAGATTTGATCACACCATGTATCCATCTCTGGAATTTATTTGCTGACTTCAGCCAAATTTAACTGCAAAAATGAAAATCTCAAGGACAGCTAAATTTCAACAGATTTTGAGGAAAGCCGTTTTTGCAAAAGGCTCAAGGAAACATGGTTCCAGTGTCAGCACAGAAATTGTTGGATAACAAAGAATCCACAGAGGAGAGTGACTTTGTAAGTGACCTGGGAGAAAACTCTCAGTCACATCTTACAATGAACATAGAGATAGAAATCCTTAGAAACCCATTAATAAAGCAGAAACTGGGCTTCATTAGTTCTGCAGCTTGCTCTGTAAACTGACAAAACTTCCTTCTTGTTAGATCAGCTACCTCTCCAGCTCCAGAGAAATCTGCTCTCCAATCATGGTATTGTAATGCTGAAAAAAATCGGGAGTTTCACTTTCTGAACATTCTTATCAGTCTTATAAAAAGGCAAAAATTTTATCTGCCTTTTAAGCTGCAGCACAATTGATAGGCTACTAGTAGCGAAAAATGGTGCCACCAATCCTTTAGGTAGCAAAGATGCCAGTATTGAGGTTGGCTATTGCCAATAAAGATTTCATTAATGGAGACAAAATAAAACCAAAAGCATTTTTTTTCACTACAACAGGTGTGGTTTGCCCTCATTGTACTCTAGGATGATTCAAGAGAAATGAACATCTTCCAGTTACCTGCTTCAGCTCCCCTTACAATAAGATAAACAGGCACTCCTTTAGATATGTCCTTTGTTGTGAGACAAATTAATATCAAAAACGGTTATTGTTTTCCATTTTCTGCAGAGGAAGCCTAGGATTACTAGCTCAGTGATGGGCATCTGTTTTGCAAATGTTGGAATTTGGAGAGCTCTTACTACAGGAGTAATTATACATCCTGAAAGCACTGTGAGTGAACTTCACATGGCTGAGGAACTACAGTTTTAGTGAAAATACATAATTGCGATGAACTGAGACAGTTCTAACATGCAGAGCCCTGCTAAAATAACATCTGTTGCTGAACTAGAAGTTCCTCCAAGTCATCTGAATCATTGCATGATGATTATTCATTTTTGGCTTTGTTCTGGCAGACATCATCATCTTCTCTCCCACCTTACAGACTGGGTCTTCTGAACAGCACAATCTTATCAGTTTTTAAGGAGCCAGGAGTAGATATCCCAAAAATTTAGGAAATCACTTGACTTCCTATAACTTGTAAAAGAACTTTTCTTCTCTCTTCAAACTCAAACTCATCAAGAGAGTACAAGAATAAGTACAAAAGCCATGCTTTTTGAAATGTGCTTTTAATCAGTCAGAGAAAATAAGCAGATTTGAAAAGGACCCAAGAGGCTGTGCACTTGGAAGAATACAAATTTGTGTTCTTATTTTGTGCACAAATAAATAGGGCACTGGTCAAATTATTCAGAGAACAAACAGGATACAGTTACTGGGAAAAGTAAAGTTCAAAAGTAGTCAAGGAAGTTAAGAATGGTTCATAGTCCTTTCAGTTAATGATGCCAGGGGTTTTTTGCCTTCATTTTGATGTTAAGCTGATGGCTCTCTTGATCCGGTTCAGAGTGCTCGCCTTGTCATTTTCTTCATTGTTCTGCAGCTCATTGAGTTTTGGGTCTCTGCATTCAGTGTCTTGACAGCTGCAGCTCTCCACGTAGATGTACTTATGTGACATTGAGTGCCCACCAGGGCATTTCAGTACCACGTGCTTCTCAGTGGTGCTTGTTTCTCTGCAGCAGGAGCAGCTGTGATCCATAGAATTGGCCTCAGCAGAATATCTGTTAACACCGAAAATGGCAACGTTACTCTGTGCCAGAAGCCAACAGGAGAGGGTGAAAGCAGGTACAGAACTCCTGTGAGAAGAGCCACAGCTGTGCCTAATGGAAGTGCTAAGCTCATCTGACAGAACAGTGATTAAAAAATGTATATCCCAATCAGGGCAGTGTTAAGAGGAAGGGGAAGCAGCAGCTCTTTCTGTTTCCATCTCACAGCAAAGTATTTTTTGCAGCTTTGTGCTCATCAGCTTCCTAAGCACCTTTCCTAAGCTGAAGAACCTGTCAGTATCAGGCCATAAACTGTGACAAGATCCATCTTTTTCTTGTATTTGTGTGTAGAAGCAACCACAGCAAGACCCTAAGATGATCAGGAATTTCAAACTACTAATAAACTCCCTAGATAATCAGAGTTCCATGTGATACTAAAGATCAGTTTTCATCCATGTAAGGTGCACTGTGGCAGACTCAGTGACAGGCAGTAAGTGACAGTTTCTTTGGTGAGCTAGAGTTGTGTTTTTCCAGTGTTTTAGTAGCTCACTACCAAGTGTCCTACTAACCACTTCCTTATAGCCACTTTTTTGTATATTCTCTCATTTCAGAGAAAAATGTACAATCAAAATACTAACACCATACATAAAGCATTCATTTTCTCATTTCTTTACTGTATAAAAATCATGTATGTTCGAATCTTCCTTTAAAAAGAAGTGTATGTGCATTTCATTTTAGATGTTAACTTTTGAGAAGCAGCTTTTCCACTTAAAATCTTGAAGTCTGGCTGCTCTCTGGGCTCATTCCCACTACAGGAAATAATCCATGTTCTTCTGTGATGATTCCTAGCCAAGGTGGTCTGACACAAAACCAGCTCTTAATGGATGAATAGGCCTTATCACAGCTGTCTGAATCCCTAGGCAATTTAATACACTTTTCTGCTTTGTATTAAGACAAATCAACCAGTCAGTCACAGATTCCATGACTTTATGTCCGTGATTTGGGGAGCAGATAGTTCCAGGTCTTCTACCATTCTGTAGTCTACCTATTTATTGTTCCTTTTATATAAACAAGCTCAGTGCCACCAGGACTTAAATCTCATTGTCTTGTGAGTTTACTTACAGCGAGAAGGTTCCACATGTTCCTTCACATTCCGACAACTCAACTCTGTCCACGGAGCGGCAGCCTTTGTAGATGATAAAGTCTTTTCTCTGGCGCACAGAGCACGGTGTTTGGCTGTCCACAGGGGCACCTACACGGAAAGAGCAGAAAATTCTTTCAGTGAAATAGCTCCAGAAGTCCCTCACACCTCAGAATTCCCTGGGCTTCCCTAGCGCACTGAAAGAATTGCCTTAAGTGGTCTTTCTGCTTCACTTGAAACTTCTCCAGAGTGATCAGACAGTGAAGGCTTGGAATGACAAATATAAATTAAAAAGTATCTATTTAAATACAAATATATCTGGAAAATGCGTTGATTTAAGAAGACAATTCATTCTCTGTATTGTTGATTCAGATACACTGGCATACTTACAGGTTTTGCAACAACCGTTAGGTAAGAATGAAATAGTTCCCTGAAAGAGAAAAGAAACAGAAAAAAATTACATTATTTTATTTTTCTATGTTAAATAGGCATTAAGGTCAAAAACTGAGGAGAGCAGTTCCTCAGTGGCTGGAAATAACCAGTGAAAAGTGTAGCATTGATCTAAATAAGCAAAGAAAACAGTCTCTTCCTGACTTGAAATCTATCAGTTTACAAAGGATTGTGAAAATAAAAACAATTCTTTGAAGGAAGTCTACAGTTAACATCATGCAACTTTTCCTCAGAAACAATTCCAACAAATGCTTTCTGAGTCCTCTGTATTTGAATGGGGACTGTGCATGGTGTTACTGGTGGCCTACTGACTGAACAGCTTGTGTTTCTGTAACATTCAAGGAAACTGCTTCTTGCTGAGACAGGACCCCAAACAAAGCAGTTAGCAAAGATTCAGTATCTTGGTGCTGACCAGTATTTTGGCTACTGAGAGACAGATATGACTTATAAGCCTTGAATTGTCACCCAGGTATCTTATTTTATACACTCTATAGGGCTGTGCATGGATGCATCTGGAACTTTCACCCTTAGGACTGAGAAAATATCATGAAAGGTTATCAGAGCTAAATTTTACTTTTGTTGTTAGTTAGATGGCTGAACTAAACTGAAGTATCAAGTAGAGAGTGAATTTTCCATTTTTACTTACAGGTTTGCAGCTCTCCTCATTGAATGCTGGACAGGTAATCTCAGATGTGGAAGCGATAAGCTGGTTGTGGACATCTACACAGCTATAAATGGTGCAGTTGTTGCGAGGATCATTTTTAAAGTCTCCAGGCTGCAAGTGAAATGCAAAGCATAGTAAGGAAAGCTGAAGGGAGCTCAGACAGAAATTTTCTTGCCCTCTGATAATGACTTTCATCTTGTTTCCCAGTCAATTATTTTTAGGTTAACAGCCACTTGAGATACAGATCATGACATGGATTGCAATATGCCATACATGGGGAAAATCTTCACTTTTACATGGGATTTTCCTTGAGAAAGAAAAATGTCTCTAAAGTACATAGTGTACTTTAACAAAATCATCCATGCCCATGGATTTTGCCTTCAAAAAGCTAGACTGTTTTACGATAATTAAGAACAACCCTAAATCTTCATCCTACAAGAGCAACAGACTTGTTTCATATGCAGGCTTTAACAGTGTTTTTCAGCATACAGAAATCAAATGACGTAGAAATGCCCAAGCTTCCAGACACTGGAAGAAAACCCCTTCCAATGGTATTGGATTTCTCATTCCAAGATGGGCCTTCCAGATAATTTTATTTCATTATACCTACCTTCAGGTCAAAAAATTGTAGCTAGGTTTTGCTTTAGATGAGATTTTGATCTTTCAGGTGGAAACTTACACTAAAGCCTTGTCTCTGGCAAGGAGATGTTCCCTTTCTGAAAGAGGGAACTTTACAGATTTGGTGGAGACATAAGACATAGAGCATACTTACACTCAAGATGAGTTCAGAATTGTCTGATGTGTGTATAATGCACTTGGTCTGCACACATTTTCCACAGCATTCACCTTTCACTGGTTTAAGTTCATAGCCCTAGAAATTAAAATTAGTTAAAAACAAGGCACGATGATAGATGAATTTTTGAGAAATAAATGAGAACATACTAATCCATTAATTGATTACACTTCAAAGTGCACTCTAGATTTGTGGCTTTCTATGTTCCAAACCAACAGAAGACAAGTAATAAAAGCAGGTTATAAATGGAATAAATTAATGCACTACAATAAATATGCATAATAATTAAATACCACTCCACAACATGGTCTACAGAAATTTCCCAGCTAATCCTGCCATTGTGAACTGAATGCTTTCAGTAACACAGTCAATCTCAGGCAGTAGATTGCTCAAAGAACAGTTGATATCCATGCTGGAGTTGGTCTCTGGGTTTCAACTCCCTGTCCTTTGCTTAATACCACTCATTGATCAAACAGATTTTCACATATATGGGTATTTTGGGGTCTTTTGTTTCTTTAAGCTTGCCACTTACTGGTTGACAGTATGTGTTGCAGGGGACATGTTCACAGGAGATGATATTCAGTTGAGTGCTGACGTTAACATCATTTGTGCAGAAGCAATTCTGACACTTGTCAACAAAGACTGAGGAGTTGGGCTACAAATTTTAAGGAAAAGAATCACATATTAAGGAGATAGTATGTGTTTGACAGACATCTCTTAATTTTTTAAAAATCTATAAATCTAGCAATGGAAAAGGAAAAAATCATAAAGACAACTGGATAGCTATTTGCCTAGCCATTTATGGAGACAACATTTTAAATACCGAATGTATGTCTTTACTGAAGTCCTGTATAGCAATGAGGAACTCTGATATTAAAAGAACAGGTACAATTACTACACCCAAGAGAACTTATTAGAAATCTAGGTTTGGTTAGAATAATACTTACTTACATATCTTTTAATTTTTGAAAACAGGGTCTTAAAACTGCAGTAATGTGCTGACAGTAAATGTGGACTGACTTTTTTAAATGCCAGAACACTTAACCCAAATTCCTCTCTGATACTGACATACATGCAGCCCTTCAATTTCTTTCCTACACAGGAAACTTCAGAAAAGATTTAGGCCTTGTGAAATTGATAAACTCCTGACAGAAATTAGACAATTTCTAAAATACTGATTTTACTGGATAAACTTCTTCATAGCACTTCTGATCAAGTATACTAACTGGTCTTTAAAGCATTTTTAGAAGACTATTGAAACAGAAACTTACCAAGAACTCAGCATTCCCGTGTACGCAAACCCCCTTGGGAACTGTTAATAAGCAAGGAATTAGATATTTAGACAGGAAAAAAGAATAAAAAATGTCTTTACCCCACTCTAACCAAACTAATTTCTTCCACAATGAATCACAATTCATATGATTACTCCCCAGTTCTGGTAGCAGACAGGACATGTATAAATTATAAAAATTAATGCTGCATGTGCAAAAAGGGACGAAGATTCGTCCCAGTATGTGCAGTCCAGTTCATAACCAAGAATGTCCACTTAACAGATACAAGTACTTCCTTGTTTCAGTTACCAAGAACTGTAAATCTGTCTCCTACTGGAGATGCTTCTAGGGACTTTTTGCTAGATTAAGCTGAGATCAGCATCCCAGTTAATTCTGTAGCTGTTCTTACGTGTAATTATAATCAGGAAAATTGAACTTGAGCCACCTGAGCTATATCCCATTTCCTAGCTGTCATAACTGTATCACTAATAACCAATTTTAATAGTAATGAATTTGTAGAATCTGACTGTGTTTAATACCTCTTTCCATAGGCTATTGCATACAGTCTTATTAAGTGTCATGCTAAATTATGTAATAAATGTAAGGCTAATAATTGTAATGTATTTCCAAGGGACTTACCACATTGGTACACAGGACAGCACTGACCACTGGGAATATAAGAATGAACTTCAAAACCCAGTGAGCACTTGGGGGCTTTAGCTGTGCAGAAGCTTGTATTGCATTCTAAGAAAAAAAAAAAGAAAAAAAAATAAGCCAGAAAGTACACTAAATCACAGCTAGTAGAAATAAGCACCTATCAAAGCATTTAGGATGAACTTTCCATTGCTAGGAAACAGTCCAGATTCTCTTCAAAGAAACAAACTGCAGATAGGAAACACATTTTTTCTTTGTAAATCCAGGCACTGGATATGGGGTACTGTATTAATTTATTAATTTTTTTCTACTGTGCAATTATCCTGTGTTAATAAAGTATCACCATTATATGCATCTCTCCAGGATTTTAGGCAATTGCTGGAAAATAAAAATTGACAGAGAATTCAATAATCTATCTGCATTTTGCTTAAATAAAATGTGGCCCTGAACTCAGAACTATAGCTTGAGTTATGTTGAGTGCCATAACTGTAAATTCAGTTATACTGAATCATTGCAATATTAAAATGTATTTTCCCTAGCACTGGGACAGTTGATTTTAAAAAGCATGAGGAAAGATACTATTTTGTGACTTCCTGCAGATCTCTGGTACTAAGGTAGTGCAGTCTCTTTTCCTTTCTATTTCCAAGAGGTATAGAAAGACTAGAAACAAAAGTATAAACTCACTGCAAGTGAAAAGAGGGCAGCAGGGGTCTTTAGGATTGACTTCCTGGATCTCATAGAAGCCTTCTCCATCACAAGTGACCTTCTTTTGGTCACATTCATGAGGCTCACATACAATGCCATGTTCACCTTCCAGGCAAATACAGTCCTGACAGTCCATTGTAAACCTTTCTCCAAACTGTCATTGAAAAACAATAAAATGAGTGATTTCATGGTAACCAATTAAAAGGAACAGGAGTAAAATCAGGAGCACAAAGTTGGGAGATGACAAAACAAGATCGCACCGTGGAGACCACTCTCCTCTCCCCACCCAAGCTTCTACTTGAAATACAAAAGCATACAGCATCATACCTCTCTCGGTATCATATCCACTCCAACACAGCCTGGGAAAATACAAAAAAAATTTCCATTACCAGTCACATAACAGGAGGCATCTCTACTATACATCGTATGAGCACTGCATACAGTCAAATCTAGGTTGCATAAACAAGAAGGAAACAACGAAGAGGAAACAAACATGCATCCAAGGGAAGCAGTAAAACTCACCACAGGTTTTCACGCAGACATCCACACCGGAGTCATACAGCATGGTTCCATTAGGACAGAAACAGCCTTCTGCTTGTTTAGTTGATGTGTCATTCTGTCCTCTGTGAGACAAAATGTTCAGAGGAACACCATTAACCTCGTAGGCACATACAGCAGGATTATGCTAAATAACCTTTCACTGAAAATACAGTGGCAAGTGATCTGCTCATTCGTGATTGGGGATTGTCGGTGTTTGTGTTTGATAAAGCCAAACACCAGAAACAGTTCAGGCACACAGATTTAAGATCAACAGAACAGTGCTAATAAATTGGACAGTCAGTTTAAGACATGAGAGGAGGTTGATTTTGCTCATTCACCTGAGCATTAGATATGACTGAACAGTTGTACAAGCTATAACTAACTGTGAAGGAATTTTTTACCTTGATTTGCAGGTCATCTCTTTAATAGGACCACATGCTCTGTACTCTTTACCTGGGGGACATTCATGAGCTGAAATGGAAAAACAAAAAGGAGGAACAGCTCAGTGACAATATCATATAAAAGCCCCATGGCCTTATGCTAAGAACTTAAACACTGGTTGCTCCTTTTCCTATGTATCTATGGCAATCTTGAGAAGCAAAGAGAAAAAAATCCCAGATATCTGACTCATGTCTCTAACTGGAATAATTTTGTGCAATTTAGCCATATAGTACTGTAGTTTACACTGAGGTGATAAAGCCAAGAGTCTACATCTTGATTACAATTTTTTCCCATTATTTCAGTCTCTTTTGCACAAGTTCTCAAAGGGGAATGTGTTCCTACCCTTTGTGCTCTTACTACAGATGAAAACTAATGCACCAAATAGAGAGTGATCTGCTGATGCCTGCAAAGCACAGAACTGCCTACATACAAAAAAGTATGTACTGATACAGATGTTTCTGGCACAGCCAATACATGTATATTTTTGCAGGTCCATTTAACATTTCCATGGTTAAAAATGTTACCTGCAAAATTACTTAAGGAAACCAGCTGGTGTGATTTGTTGGTGTCTTCATTACTCTGAAAGCAGTATGACATTATTGCTGAAACAGTTCCACATGATCTTCCTTAACATTTCAAGAAGAATGGCCAGATACTTACAGCATACACCGTTGGTGTGCTTTCTCCAGTCAATGCATGCACCTTGATCAGCACAGGTGGCAGCATAGATCTGCAGACTTGAGCATTCCAGGTCTAGGTTGGGAAGTACACAGCTATCAAAAACACACGCTGCATAGTACTTGTCAGGCTGGACAAGTGCATGGCACGGCTCGAACACACTAGAAACAGAAATATTTATCATTATTAGTTACTGAATGATCCATACATTTTTCAATGTGCTTAACACATTATGATGTGGCAACAGTGGATGTGGGAGATTAAGAACACGTGGATGTGGACTATTGATGAGAGATTTGTGCTAAGAGCATTTATCCAGATTGTAATCTTTCAACATATCTTAAAGTATTCTTCCTTCACCTACAAAACACTTAGACATCAACATTTTGAGTCCAGGAGCTGTATATTATTGGGTGCAACCATGTGTTATCCCTTTAAAGAGATTTTGATTTTTTTTCTTTTTCAGTTCTGACATGGTGTTCTAAAAAATAAGATCTCTGTTTTCAGTTGGACTCTGTTTTCTGCTAAGTAAACGTGGGAAAAGGCAAGAACATGAAACAGGGGAGAGCAGAGAGTGTAGAAGAACGTGGGAACATAAACAAAGGTTAATGTGGCAACCAGAGGGTTGAAAGAAACTGTCAGCAAAAAATAAAAACCAGGAAAAGTAAAAGAGTGGAAGCAACCATAGAGATACAAGAAAAGGAGCAACAGTTAGAAAAACTTTTCACTGATGAATTAATCCTAAAATTTCCATTTAAATCAAAGACCAAAGGCTTGCAAAACCAAGAGGAATGTTACCTTCCCAAAAGAAGTTCGCAGATGGAAGATTCTTTGCAAGGCTGTGTTGGTGTTGTGCTAGGTGAACCTGTAGGAACTAGGCCTGGAGAGCACTGTGGTTTGGAAGGATCAACAACTTGCCAATGATCTGCCATGATTTCACAGTTTTCTGCAATGTTTCCATCTGGCAACATGCAGTCATCTGCGGTGTTGTTATTGCAAGTACCTAAGGGTGGTAAGGTGAGAAAGAATTCACTCACAGATTTGCTAGGAAATTCCGTTAATCTTTGCAGCAGGGCTGTCATCGTGGTTTTCTGAGAGTCCAAAAATTAGAAGAGTAAGCCTTACCACACTGTCCCTGGGTGTTGTTGCCAAACAGACTGTAGGGCATTCTGATAGAAAAGGACAAGCCGTTGTAAGTCACATTCATTTTCAGCTCAGGAATTTCCACAACACGATTTATGCCTGACTCATAGATGCTCACACCAAACTTCTTGTAAGGCAAAGCCACAAGCTGGTTGTTTACTGTCACCTAATAAATAAAGAAAAATAGAAAAGAGGCATATGTTTAGTTTGACTTTTCAAAACAGTTGACTGTTCCTTTGCTTTGCAGAGAGAATGCAAAGGTAAATAATATCCTTTTAATTTGTAACAAGTGTTCCTGTGTTTCCTTTGTTACTGGAAAGTCAAACTTTTCTTCTCTGAGCCACAGAAAACCTATCAACCTCGGACAAATGAGGCTAAAAATTCAAGGTTTAAACCAGATAAATCCTAACATTCAGCAGACTTATTAGAGTGACTATGGCATCAAGGACTCCTCATGAAAGTGGACTATAAAATTCTCTTAAATTCTTATGGTATAACGTTTTAGGCACAAAGGGAACATTTTCTTGGCATAAAGAGAACATGCTTGTAGGAAAATTAAATAAAAGAAATAAGATTGAAACTGTATTATTTACTTAAATACAGTAGCCATGATATACCTGTGAAACTAACACTACTACTTATACTCAGCAATGGGAGATTTCTTTGCTTTAGAGAAAAAAAAGAGATCTAAAGTTGTAAATTTTCAACAATATGTTGCAACCTAACTTGTAATATTCTCACACAGTAATGTACAAAAATAAACCAAACCAACAGCACAAAGCTATAAAAAGCCCCAAACACTTCTCACCAATTTTGAAGCCCAAAACCTGTGACATCACATTTATTAATGGAATACACATATAAGTGTCTTATTCTGAAAAATTAAAAAGGCCACACAAGTCAAAGCTACTAATGGTACTTTTAAAAAATGCTTCAGGCCAGCACTTTATTGTTATGTCTACCTTACATTATCTCCTCCCATTCCACATTGTTCTCCTTTGTTACATTAATGTTAATTATAAATTAACTTATTTTATATCCTTGCCTCTTAGCAATTTGTCCACATTTGTGTATTTAGGAGAGATCTACAAAGATTTGAGATTAAAAAGACAAGAAGTCGTAGAATTTTCCCCCCATATTCAGAGTCAAAAAATGCTTTGCAGTAGTCCTTTGAAGTCCTTCAAAGCAGTCCAATTTTATAATCTAAACTGTTACTGAATCTAAAAGACAGATTAATTTTTTCCCCAAACTTTGTGAATATAATTATCCTGTTGATGCAGTATTAATATCTGAATCAAGAAATCAATGGTAACATTCTCTAGTACCTCTACTTGTAGAGTATTTGGTTGTGCTGTTCTCAGCCTCACTTCCTGAGTCTCGTGTCTCACGATGAGTGTTCGAGGACAGGACACTACATCCCGTGCATCACAATAGTAGTTATCAATGTAGACACCAAAGTTGTCAACTTTCTTATTGATCTCTTCCACAAGGACATATGTACAATTCCCTTGAAAGCTGTAGTATAATCCATCAAAAGTCATGTAATGGGGATCTCCCCAGCCAGTGCAGTAGCCTAAAAAAACATACAGCTAAGTTAGGCTCTTATGGCAACATATCAAATCATACCAGACTACAAGCAAAATCTGTAGGTATGGGAAACATCTCACTGAACTTTGGGCATTTTAATTTTAATGAAGTGCATATGTCAATGCATGAGCTCATTAGCTAGAAGTCATCAATAAAAACCACTTCCACTTTCAATGCACAGTTCGTCTGACATTAATGGCAGACAGCTGAGAATAAGATTAACTGTACCATAGATATATCTTTACCAATCATCTGAACAAAGAATATATACAGGCTTCTAGCCTATAGATGTCTCCATCTGGACATTTAAATCCTACTTTGGGAGACCAATTTACTCTATTAACACAGCAGTTATGTAGAGATAATGGCAACTTAACCAAATCCCTCAATTAGCTAAAAAGAATCAGCAAAGCATTCTAAACTAACCAACACTAGAAGACTGGGTCACAGTCTTCTGCACGATACTTGTTCCCTGATAAATATTATTGGTCTTGACAGTAGTATTGTTCCCTCAGGAGATTAAATATTCAACAAAATATATACTTACAATCACACTCCCAGTGCCAACAGCATCCATCCTCATCAATGACTGGCACAGGAGAAAGTCCATTGGCGCATGTGGGTTTTGGAGGTGGATTGCAGATTACTGGAATCACCTGGACAACGTTGTCTTCTACACATATTGCCTTAATGCATTCACAGAGCCACCATGAGTCACCTTCCTGTGTTTGAAAAGAGAGGAGAAGGGAGGAGACAGAGACAAACCTTAGGAAGCAATGAGACTAACAACAGTTATGCCTGAATATCTTCCGCCAGTTTTTAAAATGCCATATGTTTATTGACAATTCTTTCCCCACCAGAAATCTGAAAATAGGATGGAAGTGCGTCAGTCAGCACTATCTGGATCTGCAAGATGAGCTAGGAAAACTGAGAGCTGCTAAGTGAAAAGCATTGCTTACAAAAGTCGAGCCAGTAAACTGATATGGGAATCACCTTTTCTATTTTCAGCTGTCTAAAACTGAGATGTCTGATCTAATCTCATCACCTAGACACCCTCTCTAATCAACAGTGAAAGATGCTGATCAATATGAATGGCCAATATATGATCAATTCCCTTCCATGAATGCCTAGAACAGATTAACAGCTAAAGCTACAGTGAACACCAACTGTTCAGGGAGAAATGTCCAAGGTGATTACGTGTATGCATTGTGATTGTATGCATTTTTTTATATCTTCTACCAGTTTTTCAGCCATGAATGATTTTTATTCCTGCAGACCTACTGAGCAAGTTGGTAGGCATCTGAGCTGTGAGGAGGCTTTAGAAATGTACAGAACACTAACTTGTCTGTGTCAGAGGTGGAGGGTTCAAAAAAAAAAAAGAACTCTGAGTCAAATTTCACAAGCATTTAAATGCAGTGATCTGTTTCACAGTCCTCTCCTGAAACCAGACTGTGAACAAGCATGACTCATTCCAAACTCAGACAAATGCAGCCCTGTGGATTTTTGTTGGGCTGCAGTGTAAACACACAAACTTTTACCCACTCTGGACTTATTCAAAAGCAGAAATAGAAAAGACAGCTTAGCACCACTTAGGTCTTGGTTTCCTCTTCATCAGAGCTATACTACAATAAAGACAAAAACTGAATTGTGATCTAGCTCCTTGCAGAAAGCTCTTTAAAAGCTATCCTTGAAGAGCTAATAGCAGTATATAAGCTATCAACCCAAATATCATTGGAAGTCCTGCTGATACCCAAGAAAACTAAAGAAATAGAACAGACTGATACTTCCTTTCCTTTCCACATTAATGCCTACTCTGTATCTTACTAACATTGAAGTTATGTGTCTAGTCTCCATGCAAAGCAGAATGAAAGCACAAAATCTACTCACCTCATAAGATTCATTAGGGAAAATAGTACAAGTTTTTTTAGGAGTGGTTGGTATTAGACCTGTAGTTGAACTTGAGCCATTAACTGGAGGAGTTGCACTGTGTGTAGAACTTCCTGTAGTGGTGACTGCAGTTGATGTTGCAGTAGGCCCAGATGTAGTAGTTGAGCCAGGGGGAAAGGGTTTGAAGGTGGTGGAGGTGGTGGTTGCATTGATTGTGATAAAACTGCTAGAGGTGGTTCCTGAAGTGGTGGTAAAGCTTTCTGTTTGAGTAGTACCAGAGGTGGTGGTGAACACAGGGCTGGTTGATACAGATGGCAGAGATACAGTAGAGCTGGCCGTAGACTCTAGAGAGGATGGTCCTGAAGTCGTGGTGCTAGTGACAGCAGGTGATGTTGTTGGAGTAGTAACAGTTGCAGAGGTTGTCATTGGGGTACTTATTTCTGTTCCTACTGTGGTGGTGTGGGGAGTGGACACTGAGGGTGTGGGGCCTGAAGTGGTGGTCTTGGTGGTCGATCCTGTTCCAGGGAATGGGGTTGTTGATACTGATGATGGTGTGACAGGAGTGCTGCCTGGTCCTGAGGTTGTGGTGGTATGTAATCCTGTTGGAGGGCTTGGGAACCTGGTGGTAGTGGTCTCATGGACAGGTGTTTCTGTTACTGGTGTGGTGCTGGTGGATCTTGAGGGTGTGGGGCCTGAAGTGGTGGTCTTGGTGGTCGATCCTGTTCCAGGGAATGGGGTTGTTGATACTGATGATGGTGTGACAGGAGTGCTGCCTGGTCCTGAGGTTGTGGTGGTATGTAATCCTGTTGGAGGGCTTGGGAACCTGGTGGTAGTGGTCTCATGGACAGGTGTTTCTGTTACTGGTGTGGTGCTGGTGGATCTTGAGGGTGTGGGGCCTGAAGTGGTGGTCTTGGTGGTTGATCCTGTTCCAGGGAATGGGGTTGTTGATACTGATGATGGTGTGACAGGAGTGCTGCCTGGTCCTGAGGTTGTGGTGGTATGTAATCCTGTTGGAGGGCTTGGGAACCTGGTGGTAGTGGTCTCATGGACAGGTGTTTCTGTTACTGGTGTGGTGCTGGTGGATCTTGAGGGTGTGGGGCCTGAAGTGGTGGTCTTGGTGGTTGATCCTGTTCCAGGGAATGGGGTTGTTGATACTGATGATGGTGTGACAGGAGTGCTGCCTGGTCCTGAGGTTGTGGTGGTATGTAATCCTGTTGGAGGGCTTGGGAACCTGGTGGTAGTGGTCTCATGGACAGGTGTTTCTGTTACTGGTGTGGTGCTGGTGGATCTTGAGGGTGTGGGGCCTGAAGTGGTGGTCTTGGTGGTTGATCCTGTTTCAGTGACTTCAGAGGTGGTAGCTGTCACTGGGCTTGTTGACACTGGTGATGTTGACTGTTGACTAGTGGTGCTTGCAGTAAACACTGTACTTATTTCTGTCGTTCTTGTTGTTGGCAGTGGGGTAGCTGAAGGAGTAACTGGAGTGCCTGTCTCTGATTCTGGTGTTGTACCCTCTTTAAGACAGGGAGAAAACAGAGTATTTTAAGCAGAGAAATTGCATTTTCTTCCTAATGTCATCTCATTTTCTACTAAGCATAAGTAGTTCAACAAGCCTAAGCATAGGGTCTTTAGATAGAAATAAAACAGAAATTGTTTTATTAACAGTTTTTGCATCACTGAGGGATTATTAACAAAATTTCCTACATCTTGCATAGGAGACATTGATATAAACACTTAGTCAACAATTAGTGTCAGAGGGAACACCTTCTGCAATGTTAAAACTTTATACTGCAGAGAAGAGTTCAGCAGTCCTAGATCCAGGGGAATCCACTGAGTAGATCAGTGAACTCTGGTTAATTATGTATTGCTGTCATACTATATTCTATGGAAAGACCATTATTCCCTGTGCTGCTTCATGTGGCATGTTCATACCATCCTTGATTATGCTCAGAGTCATTTGATTCTACAGAAACTGAGCAGTTGCTGGAGTAGTATGTGTTCCATTTCTAATGCCCAAGCCTTTAAGACTACTCACCCACAAGCTATTTTGGGATGCTATGAACCCCAAATTCACTTTTCTGCTTTTTCACATGGCCAGTTTTCATTATGGTTGCTAATGGAGACTCCTTTAAAATAGTTTTTTTATTAGGATGTTAAAAAGTGCTCATGATTCTCACAGGCCAGCCTCAGAGCCATCTGTTTGTGCTTTTATAGCATGGTATAAGTGACACATGGTAGAGAGAGAAGCACTGTGTACATAATAGGAGTGAGTAACAATACTAAAGGAATTAAGATGCACTGGTTCTGCCCACACAGCCCACAAGGACAGTCCTTCAACGAAAACTTTCACATTTGGGTGAGGAAAGGCAAACTCCTTCATGTACTTCATGTACTTTAACAGAGGCAGATGAACTGGGACAGTAGGGGATATGACATTGCTGCTGAAAGCTGCTGGGATATTTTTGAAATATAATCAAAACTACATTAGTGCAGAGTATAGAAACTAAAATACATGTTAAGCTGCCAATAAACCCTGCTTTCTAAAATGAACAAAGGACATGAAACCCTGGGACTTACTTATTGGTTCTGTGGGTGGAACTTCTGGGGGTCTGGTGATAATACTTCCATGAGTTGAGATGGTTGCTGGTGATCCAGTAACAGTGGTCGTTGTGCTCGTAGGGCTGGTGGTGGTAGTGCGAGTCTCTGGTGGCGAGGGAGTGGTTGTCGATTTTGGTGTGCTCAGTGTGGATGGAGGTGTGCCTGTTGGAAAG